>NC_137153.1:120573169-121028169 GCF_951394435.1 Stenella coeruleoalba
CCTCAGCTCGGACCCTGGACTGTTCCTGGGCTTGTTTCGGAGGCTTCTTCCAGCCTAAACGGGGCGTCGTTATGGCTTCCGCTCCGGAATGCGCCAAGCTAGGCTCTTTGTGTGTGTATCCTCACCCAGAGCTAGACGCCTTCTGTATACACTCTCCCCCAGGCCAGGCGCTGAGTGAGCTCTTGATGTGTCCCTCCTCCCTGGGGTGCTGTCTGCACTCAGCCCCCCCACCCCGTGAGCTGCGATAACAGCAGTACCACCCACTGTGGGCATCCTGCACCTGGGACGCAGTTGGGCCCAGTGACGTGAGTCTCTGGAGCTCCTGTGGCGGCCTGTGTGCTCCCCTGAATGGCTGGTCAGCGCTGTCTCCCTGCCGGCCTGCCCAGCTCCTGGAGAACCACGGACGGGCCTTCTCCCGCCATCCGCCCTGGCCTCCTGTGGTCACTGGCGCAGTGCCGTTTTTGAGACGGACCCTTCCTGGCCGGTCTTTCATTGCAGAGTAGGGCCAAGTGTAGCCATAAGGGGGTGGCCTGAGAAGGTCCCCACTGTTCAGGGCACTGTGGAGCCTCCAGCCGGGGGTCGTGAGATGCCCCTTGGCCCCAGGTCTGGCCCAGGCTTCTGACCTTTCCCTCCTCCCGCCCCACTCAACCCTTGTGTGTCCGCCCTTTAGCTTCTCCTCGACCACCAGCTTTTCTGCAGACACATGGTCCCAGCTGCCCACTCCTTCGAGTCCCAGCTCCCGGGTCAGCTCCTTCCAGGGCCCTGCAGGCTTCATGTAGCCTGAGTTTCGTCGCAGAAAACCGGCGGGCCACTGTGGCCCGTCTCCACCCCTGCAGTGTGGGCTTTGGGGGCGGGTGCTGCCCATCTGCGGGCGCAGAGCGCGTCGGGGGTTGAGCTGGGGGCGTGCCCAGCCAGGGTGTGCATGTGCTGAGTGTTCTCGGGGACGATCGTGTTTGCAATCCTCCCCTAACCGTGTTGCCATCCCCGTGTCAGGTGAGGAAAACGAGTCACACAGTGGCCAGTGCCACCACGGCACGGGGAGAAGTGCTTGGGTGCGTGCAGCAGCCGCCAGTGCTTGCTCGTTTGGACAGGTCTCTCCTGCTGCGCACAGCGGCCAAGGAGAGGGCCAGGGGACCAGGACCCTGTGGGAGAAGGGCAGCGAGAGGGGAGGGTGGCTGGTAGTTCCCCGCGGGGGCCTCCAGGAGGCCGGGGGCAGAAGCACCCCTGCTACTGTGGCGCTTGTGGGGCCGGAGCGGGCCCCTTGATGACAGGTTTGGGGGTACACTCACGGGTGTAGGCTCAGGAATGGGTGTCGGGTGGGAATCACGGCATTTCTCGGTCCTCAGGCTCTCCCTTGGGTGACGCCTCTCACCTCCCGGGAGGACCCCACTTGCTCAAATATCTCAAAACAGCAGAGCCCACCCTGGCTGGCCTTAGGGTGGAAGTCCAGCGCCACGTGCAAGGGGCCCTCTGTGGAGCTTTGCCCACCTGGCGGGTCCTCAGGCCTGACCCCCACCCGGTCCCACACTTCCCACGCAGGTACCCCCTCTCCGGTAAGCGTGGAGCACCCCCGTGTGCTGGTGAGCGGCCGCCCCGCAGGACCCTTGATGGGGGAACGGGGGCGCTGCCTGCAGTCGCCTGTTTTTCTCTGAGGCCGTTGGAGCCCCTCCGACCGGCGACTGTGGCCTCGACGGTGACGGGCGTCCTTCAGGCGGTGACGGGCTTCTCTCTTCCAGAACTACGTGACCCCTCTGAGGCTCGTGCTGAGCCCGGCGGACATGGCGGCCATCTTCATCAACCTGGAGGTGAGGGTCCCACCCCGGCTCACCGTGTGTGGGCTGGAGGTCCTAACCTGCTCGGACGTCAGGCGGGCTCCCACGTGACCGTCCCCAGGGCTTGCATGGTTGATCCTGGCTAAAGGGTGTTTTCGTGGCTGACGGATGGGGGGCGGTGAGCAGGCCCCCATTTCTCGGGGACTTTGGTTTTAGGAGACAGAGGACAGTTTCTGGGAGCTTCCCTGCCCAATACTGTGCTGGCGGGTGTGCCCGGGACGCACACGCCCTGGAGGAAACACCAGGTTTTGTCATCAGTGGAGGGAAGTGTGTCCCCTCCCCCTCTCTGAGCAAACAGAGCGCCCTCACTGCTCTGCGGTGTCTGAACACGGACACCGGAGGGCCATCCCGCGTGGGGGGGCTCACCTCGATGTGGTCAGCAGAGCCGGGCCCGGAAGCTGCGTGTGGGTGGGCTTCGTCGGGGAGCACTGGCCCTACTCTTCCTTGGGGTGCCGACGGCTTGAGGAGTGGGCGCTGGGCACCTCCTGGGTGAGGCTGACGCAGACCCGGAGTTTCGCAGCCCCTGCGCCCCCCGGCCCAGAGCTCATCCTGCCGTGAGCAGTGGCACACGTGGCCACAGAAGGACTGGGGACCTGGTTGGGGGACGGTGCTGCCTGGCAGCCACCCCTCTGCTCTGGAGTGCGGACACACTTCCCCAGGCCCCGCTTCCACAGCGGAGAGGCTTCACCCGTCAGGGCGCCTGCGCCCCCGCACTCCCGCGTACAGCGGGCGGGTCCCGACGATGCCGGCTGGGGCCGGGCACCGTGTGTCTGGACAGGCTGTGCAGACTCTGGACGGCTGTGGCACCTTCTGGTGAACGGCAGCCGGTGTGTACGTGCGGAAGTACGCCCGGCGCCCGGCCGCTCACGTGGACGTCCCTCCATCGGAACGGCAGCCCGGAAGGAGCGGGATCACGGAGCCCGCGTGCCCCCCGCCGGCTGTGCCTGCTCACGTGTGGTTGCTTTTTGTCCCAGGACCTAATTAAGGTGCATCACAGCTTCCTGAGGGCCATCGACGTGTCCATGATGGCGGGGGGCAGCTCGCTGGCCAAGGTCTTCCTGGACTTCAAGGAAAGGTGAGTGGCCGGGGCCTCTGGGGCGTCCGGGCGCCGCTCGGTTCCATCGTGGGGACGGGGCGGAGCTGGTGGGTGAGTTTACCCAGGTTACCGCTGCGTGGTGCCGAGGCGGGCGTCGGTGCTCCCACGCTCGCCCTGTCCTCACTTGTAAACTGAGAAAACTGCCTGCCCTCCCTGCCGTCACAGCCTGCATGGGAGGGGCCTCTCGGGGGCTCCAGCCGCCCCCTCTGCCTCTATTCTTGGGGGTCGTGGTGGCTGAAGGACACTCGTGCCATCACGACGCCCCTGCCGTGCTGCAGACCCCACGGGAGTCGGGCACCGGGAGAGTCTGCCCCTGAGTTCTGTGCCTGGGGGGAGGTGACCTGTGGCACCTCCCTCTACAACTGCACTCCCCCCGCCTGTGCCCGCCTGGGTGAGGGGCTTCAGGGGCTGCAGGGAGCCATGGCTGAGAGCCCAGGCTCTGGGTCCCCAGGGCTGAGGCCATGCCGCTGCTTCTACACGACACCACAGCCCGACTTCTTTATCTGTCGGTCAGGGGCCACGATGGCGTCTGTGCCCCTTGGTGCCCTGAGGGTGAGCAGAGGCCAGGCCTGCGCTGCCGACACGCTGGTCCACACCCAGCGAAGGCTGCGGTGACCGGGCAGGTGTAGGGGCCGGACCTGGGCAGCCGGGCGGGGGTGCGGACGGCAGCCCTGGACGCGGTTGCGTGGCCGTCTTGGCATAAACTGGCTTCAGCCCTGAACGTGGGGAGACGTGGTTCCGGGACCGAGAAGCGCAGAGCCCTGGATCTCCCCGTGGTGCCCTGGTCCTGTGCGAGTCTCCGCAGCTTCGGGGCAAGTGTCCGTGGAGCCCGAGGGGGTATAGATGCTCTTGTCAGGATCCGAGGCGGCCCTTCTTCTCCAGGCCCCTCCCAGGTGGTTAGGCTGAGTCTAGACGCAGAGAGGGCGCCGGCCTCCACCCCGCCAGAAAGTCACCTGTGATAATCATGCCCGCTAGTGGGGTCCCTGATCAGAATCAAGACTGTCAATGGGAGAGAGCGACAGCTCGTTAGGAATCAACGCAGGGACCTTCTTTTAAAAAAAATTATACCGCTCTTATGTGACCCCTGTGAATCTATTTGATGCTGGCTTTAAGCGCCTCTGTTGGTCACCCCAGTTGATGGAGGGGGTACGGAGGCAGCCTTCTGTTCTCTAGAATGTCCTGCTGGAGGCTGGCGGGGGCGTTGGGATTCTGGAAGCTTCCAACTAGGTGTGAGGGGGCAGCTGTCAGGATGGCTCTGCCGTCCCAGCGGAGAGCCCGGGCCCCTGCTTCTTCCCCTTGCGCCTTGGCAACTGGTGCTTCAAGACGGGATGCTGACGAGGACGAAGCCGGATGACGTGGAGGGCTCGCGGGATGCCAGCATTGCAGGGTCCTGGGAGATGGTGGCTTTTAGCCACTGAAATCTCAAGATATGCATCAGCAGATGGTGCCTGGCGTTCTGTCCCTCGTAGAATCTTTGGACAAGGAGCCTGAAGGTTCTGTCTTCGTGGTGCCTCTGCCTGGGAGCTTGTTAAAAATACCGATTCCTGGGGCTTCCCTGGTGGCGCAGTGGTTAAGAATCCGCCTGCCAATGCAGGGGACACGGGTTCAAGCCCTGGTCTGGGAACTAGATCCCACATGCCGCGGAGCAACTAAGCCCGTGCGCCACAACTACTGAGCCTGCGCTCTGGAGCCTGTGTGCCACAACTCCTGAGCCCACGTGCCACAACTACTGAAGCCCGTGCACCTAGAGCCCGTGCTCCGCGACAAGAGAAGCCACTGCAATGAGAAGCCTGTGCACCGCACGAAGAGTAGTCCCCACTCACCGCAACCAGAGAAAGCCCGCGCGCAGCAATAAAGACCCAACACAGCCAAAAAAAAAAAAAATACCGATTCCTGGGGTCTGATGAGGGATCCTGGGAGCTGTAGAAGGCACCACAGGGGCCAGTGGGGACCCTCATCTGCAGGAGGGTCCCCTGCATCGCCCGTCAGGTAACTCTCAGCTCCGCTCACAACCCTCTCTGCACAGGCAGCTGCATTCCCAGGCGCCTTCACCTAGGATTGCCTGAACGTGCCTCCCCCAGGTGCCCTGTAGCTCCAGGCAAGGAGCCGTGGCCTCCTGAACGGGCAAGGGTCCTCAAGCCTGCTTTCTGAGGGGCCACGAGTCGGGGGGCTCCCGGGAGCCATGAGGGAGCAGGCAGTGCCCAAGTACAGGTGGCAGACGCAGCCAGAGGAGAGCAGACGAGGCTTCTCCAGGCACCAGCAGGTGTGGGCATGCTGGCTGGCCCGGGCAAGGGGGTGGGGATCAGGTCTGGGGGTCAGGCCAGCTCCTAACCCGCCCTCTGCCCCCAACAAGATTTTCCTCTCACCTGGCTGCAAGCCACCCTGCTAGGTGGGCCCATGGCGCCCCGCTGCTGGACTTGAGCTGACTGTCAGACCTGACCCTCGCCCAGGTGACAGGCACGGCAGACACTTCTCAGCACCTCGTTAGTGCTGCGCCTTGGCTGGGGTCGGACGGGCACTGAGGCCCAGTAACCCAGCTCTAGGCCGCGTGGCTGAGGTACAGATGGATGACCTGTCCTCTCCTGGGACCCTCCACGTCCCCAGCGCAAGGGCTCTGCTGCCTGGCCTGTCCCCGTGGTCCAGTTTGCCTGTGAATAAGACCTCACACCATCCTCTACACACAACCTCGGGCTGGCCTGCCCCCAGGCCTCCTTTCCTCTGGGAATGACGGACGTTTCCGCCTTGGAGAATCGCCGTGAGCAGAATGCATCCTGGCACCGAGAGCTCTGCAGATGGTCACCGCCCAGCGAGGCGTCGGGGGGTCCAGGCACCCGCCCAGCGAGGCGTCGGGGGGTCCAGGCACCCGCCCAGCGAGGCATCGGGGGGTCCAGGCACTTTTCCCTCCTTTGGGGGAGGGGCTGGCTGCATCTCACCAGACCTCGTTTGCCAAATCACTGTTCACCCCCGCGTCCGCCTTTTCTGGCACGTCCCTTCTTACTTCTGAGTCAGCCCCGAAGGCCCTGATGGTCGCCGGCTCACCGATTCTGCGAGCACTTATGGACCGCCTGCTGTGTGCGGCTGCAGAGCTCTGGGCCAAGGACATCGTGGTGAGCGAAGCAGGCTCCGCGCTCCCTGGGAGACGAGTCCACGGACAAGAGACTTACCTGAGAGCACAGGGAAGGGGAGGGGGATGAGCACAGGCTGGGGCCCCCTGAGGGCCTGGGGGAGAGGGGATCAGCCCTGAAGACGCGTGGGGAGTAGAAGCTGCGGGAGAGCCAGGAGCTCTGACTGTTTGGGGAACCGGCAGAGGCCGGAGGAGCGGGACCGAGGGGGCGAAGGGGAGGTTCTCCAAGGAGCAGTTACAGGTTCTGCAGGATCTGGTGGGCGAAGATAGGGATTCATAATTTTTTTTTTTTTTTTTTTTGGCGGTACACGGGCCTCTCACTGCCGTGGCCTCTCCCGTTGCGGAGCACAGGCTCCGGACGCGCAGGCTCAGCGGCCATGGCTCACGGGCCCAGCCGCTCCGAGGCATGTGGGATCTTCCTGGACCAGGGCACGAACCCGTGTCCCCTGCATCGGCAGGCGGACTCTCAACCACTGCGCCACCAGGGAAGCTCCATCATTTTTTTAATGAGGGCAGGAGAAGCCACTGAGGAATTCAAGGGGCAAGATGCCGCCAGCTCGTCCCTGATGAAGGATGGGGTGGCATCCGGGTGTGGCATGAGCAGCAGAACGGCAGGGGGCGATCACCTCCCTCTTTTTGGAGCTTATTCTCCCATTAATGCAGCCTCGATCCTCAGACAAGGCGGGGGCTCCTGTTAACCTTGCCGTGTGGGCTTAAAGGCGACGACGTCTCCCACACGGAGGGAGCTGGCTCTCGGGCAGGGTTTGCATTGAAGTCACACCTTTTGTATTTATCGCTGGGGCTGACCGAGGTGGGCCTGGAGCCTGACTTCTCGTGGGTCCGTGGTTCGGGCTGGATGGGGCCTGGGGAGCTGGTGGCCCGGTGGTAAGACGGGAGGATGAGCTCTTAGGAGGGACTGTCTGTGGGGCTTTGCGCACGTGCCGTTAGGAGGAACGTTGTTCAGAAAGGAAGGTTCCCCGTCCCAGGACCCCGTGGGATTTCCGTGAGTGTGGAGAGAGAGGCTCTGGGCAGGGGAGGGCTTCGGCGCTCTGCAGCCTCTCCTTGCTCTTAGGTTAGATGGACGGCGCTGCCCTCTGGCTGTGATTTCCGTTCACAGAAACCAGGGTCTCTGGGGGCCTTTCATCTCAAAGCCCGAGGTCAGGTGGTCCTGCACGGAGACAACCCTCTCGTACCCCCTAGAGCCCCCGCAGGGGTTCGCATGGCTGCCCTGTCGGGAGGGCTGCCCTGGGACCACCAGCCGGAGAGCCCTTTGCCTCCCGCCCTGTCCAGAGCTCCTTTCCCAGGTGGGGCAGCTCGGGACGGGAGAGGGGAGCGGCCTTGGCCACGCGTGGTCTCAGCTTGTTCCCGTGTCCCGGGTGAACACCTGGGCGCGTCGCCTGTGTCCTGGGACGTGCGCCGTCCTGTCCCCGGCTGTGTGGGCTGAGACAGAAGTGACGCGGTAAGGAAATAAGGCGTCAGATGTATTTCTGTGAGAGGGATTCAGGCTCCCTCTATGGGGTCGGAGTTGGAAGGTCAAGCAGTTAAATAAATAACCTAGCGCGGAGCTGGTGGCCAACATCTACCACCCCGTGAAAGAGCAGAAGGTTGACGAAGGTCGCTCCGCTGACAGTCCGGGACACTGGCACGCAGAGTCAGCGGACACAGGAGTTAGGAACGAGGTGGCCACGTTACATGCAAACGGGTCGATTTCCTCCGTGGCAAGAGCGCTGGAACCTTTGGGTTGCTTCCCCAGCGTGACGGAAATCACATGTACAGAACAGGGTCACGCAGCATGCGTCGGGCCGGGTCGGGGAGACCGCCTTCCCCGGGGCCTCGGGTGGCTGGCGTTCCCAGGCGCTCCGGTGGGACCGTGAACCGTCAAGTCCTCCGCGTGTGCGTTGCCTTACTTCCAAGTTTCTGGGTTTTTTTTAAACTTTGGTACATGAAACTGGCTTTCTTTCTCTTCCTTCCTTCCTCCCTCCCTCCCTCTCTTTCTTTCTTTTTGGCTGCATTGGGTCTTCGTTGCTGCGCGCAGGCTTTCTCTAGTTGCGGCGAGCGGGGGCTACTCTTTGCTGTGGTGCACAGGCTTCTCATTGCGGTGGCTTCTCTTGTTGTGGAGCACAGGCTCTAGGCACGCAGACTTCAGTAGTTGTGGCAGGCGGGCTCAGTAGTTGTGGCTTGCGGGCTCTAGAGCGCAGACTCAGTAGTTGTGGCGCACGGGCTTAGTTGTTCCGCGGCATGTGGGATCTTCCCAGACCAGGGCTCAAACCCGTGTCCTCTGCATTGGCAGGCGGATTCTTAACGACTGCGCCACCAGGGAAGCCCCTTAATCAACTTTTCTATGAAAATTCTGAATTGAATAGCAGACTCCTTGAAGTGGAAGCCAGGGCTCAGTTTCTCATGCAGAGTGGCTCCTGGTCAGTGTGTCACACTCGGGACTCTGGACCCCGCCATCTGTCCCAAACCCCCAAGGCCCCAGGGAGGGGAGACCTGCCCGGGGGCTCACGTGGCAGAGCCGGGGTGCTGGATGCCCGGCCCAGGTGTGGTCACCGCGGGTCCCTCGGGCCGTGCAGGGAGAGCCTGGGGAGTCCCACAGACCCAGCGGGATGCAGTGTCATCTCCTCCAAAGTGAAGCCAGCAACAGGCCTTGACTGCCTACCCGCAGCGCCTCGCCAGGTACCCCAGGGTGCAGCAGCGTCCGCGGAGGACAGAGAAATGGGCCTGACGTCATCTTCACCCGAGCTTCCCAGAGCTGGGCCGGGAGAGGCCTCCAGACGTTTGCTGACACACAGCGTAACCTGCGTCTGGCAGGGCGTCCCTGGAACGTCATGCGCGGGGCCCGGCCTCCTGGTGTCGCCCTTTATTAGCTGGTGACTCTTAGCAAGTTCACTGAGGCCTTGGTTTCCCCACTGGAGAGTGGGGCTCACCACCCCCACCTCTACAAGTGGGTTAAAGGGTCGCGACGCTGTGCGTGAAGCTCCTGGCCCTGGTGGCTCCCAGAGGTGGTGACTTGCAGCCAACGACGTCACCTGCCTGGTCCTTCTCCAGGGGCCTACTCGGTAGTCGGGTGACAAGATTTTGAAAGATGAGGTTTCAGGCCAGTAACCCAAGGCCCTGAGAGCGCTGGGCCCCGGTGCCGGGGGCTCTGGCCTGTCGGCCCTGGAGGATCGTGGTGGGGAGGAAAGCAGAGGGTGTTAGGAGAGAAGCAGGTCGGCAGGCAGGCAGTGGGCGCGGGGGAGGCCGGAAGCGGGGGGGCGGGGCTGGGTTAGAGGGAGCTCCTTCTCCCCCTCTGCACCCCGCATCTTCCCTGGATCCGCGGCCCCTCCCAGCACCCCCGTCTCCCAGGTGACGGGGGCTGACGTCACCCTGCCCTGAGAGGCCGGTGGCTGGAACCCAGGCACAGACCGTCAGTGCCATGTGGCAGCAACAAGGGCTGGCCCGCGGGGTCCCCGCACCTCGAAATGTCAGCTCAGGGGCCGGCCCCCCAGGGCGAGCACAGAGCCGGGCTGGGCCTGGGTGCTCACTGCCTGTGGGCTGCAGCGTGAGTTGCCTGGGGAGGCGGGGGCTTCTGTCTGGCTTTGGCCCTTTCCAGGGGCGGGATGGGGGGCTGAGGGCGGCACCCCCAAACCCGGTCCTGACCTGGAACAGAACCACAGAAGAGGGCCTCCTGGGGTTCGGGGAAGGCAGGGTGCCCCTCCCTCCCCACGGCTGGCAGCCCTCCTCCTGGGCAGGGCGGGGAAGGAAAGCAGCCTCATGGAAAGAACGAAACCATTAAATGTGCGAACACGTGAGGAGCTGTCGGGGCGGGGGGGAGCTGCTTGCTGTGCTCACAGCCTGACGTGCACACGGCTCGGGCTCACACCCAGTGTGTGTGTGTGTGTGTGTGTGTGTGTGTGTCCGCCGTCCAGGCTCCTGATCTACGGGGAGTACTGCAGCCGCATGGAGCACGCGCAGAGCACGCTGAGCCAGCTCCTGGCCGGCAGGGAGGACTTCAGACAGAAAGTCGAGGTACCTGGGGCTTCCCGGCCTGGCCCGTCCCTTGCCGTGTCCGAGCTTCCAGCTCCCTGGCCTCTTACCCGTTCCATGGGAAGCTGGGGGCGGGGCAGTGATGGGACATTTTTTGTAGATGTTTTTGGCAGGTGGTTTTTTCTCCTTTGCATTTTGTTGGGGTTGAGAGTGGGCAGGGGGAGGTCACCGTCCCAGGCCAGGGCCCAGCCTGGGTGCCACTGTGGCAGGACCCCGGACCAGATCCGGCTGAGTGACTGAGCCCTGACCCTGGCCTATCGGGACCCCATGGGGGCCCCATGTGACGGACCTCTGCTGGGAGCCTCCCACCCCTGCCATGTCGTCCCCCCAGAGGCTGGGCTTCCCATGTTGTATCTGGCCGGTCAGACGGTTCCCAGGGTGAGCCCTGGTGGCACATCCCTTTGCTCCGGCAGTGCTGGGGGTGACTCACCCCTCGGAGAGGCCTGATGCCCTCGTGTGTCCAGGCAACCCGTGGGGAGCCCCTGGTTCCTGAGGGCGGTGCCCCCGTTAGTGTGAGCTGGCCTCCCCCAGGGTCTCTGGTAGACCCCAGACCAGGAGTCACTCAGAATCCCCCCCATGTGGCCACTGCAGACCCCTGAGGCTATGAGAGGCAGCAGGGCCCCTGCCCGCCTGCTGTGAAGCCCACCCCTCTGCACACGCCTGGTTTGGGGGGGGCGGTCTCTGGGAGCCAGACTGGAGGAAGACCAGACACCTGGGCCCCAGTGCAGGGCTTGGGTCTGCCCCCGTCCCCAGGCCGGGGATGGGAGTGTTGGGGTCCGGTGTGCCCGGGCAAGGATGCCCTAAATCCACCCGCTGCTCCCCCGACGCCCAGGAATGCACCCTGAAGGTCCAAGACGGGAAGTTCAAGCTGCAGGACCTGCTAGTGGTCCCCATGCAGAGGGTGCTCAAATACCACCTGCTCCTCAAGGTGAGACCGGCTGGAGGGAGTCAGGGCCCGGCAGCCCCCGGGGCGTGGGGTGGAGCCCACAGACAGGCCAGGGAGGCAAATGAACAAGCGCATAGAGTAAGGCAGCCCGTGCTTGGCGCCTAAAAGCTGCAAAATCAGTGCCGGGAGCTACGCAGTATTTGTGTGTCTTGTGAATATTGTCAGTTAGTACGCAAGGACAATTATGATCTAAATCGGTAAGAGAAGAGAAAAGCCGAGAGAGACAGAAAACCATCCTCAGGCCGGAAGTAAGAGCTCCTGGGGCTCGTCTCCTAACCCAGTTCCTGTCCTTCGGGACAGACAGACCTGCGCGGGAGACAGTGGTTTCTGTGAGATGCCAGCCAAGGCTCTTTAGTGAATCAGCAGGTCACCTGTTAGCGCGGCCCCTGGCTTTGTGGCGTCTTAATGTTCCCCCCGTTATCCACAAGAGTTGGAGACACCTCGCCTCGAAGCCGCGTGTCCCCTGGAGGAGGACTCGCTGTCTGTCTGCCGGAGTTGGGCGGCTGGACCAGAGCCGGGGGGGTGGGAGTGGGGCTTTGTCCCGAGGGCCTGGCTCTGTCTGCACACCCGGGGCCTGGTGGGGACCCCTGAGTGGTCACCCACGCCTCACCACCACCCCCCCCCAGGAACTTCTGAGCCATTCCACCGACCGGCCCGAGAGGCAGCAGCTCAAAGAAGCGCTGGAGGCCATGCAGGTGGGTAAACCGAGGCAGGGGAGAGGCCGGGCCAGCCTGGGGCTTCATGGACTGTGCCCGCCCTCTTTGACTGGACCTGGGCTCGCTAACAACCTTACCTCGGTGATCGGAGATGTAGATCTTCCTGGGACGGCAAGAGGCGGAGCAGGGGCAGGGCGGTGGATGGGACCCACCAGGGGCGGGGGGGGGGAGGGGGCTTCCCTAAGGATTCTCTTCTCTAGCCTCCCCTGGCCCACAGTGACCCCACCCCCACCCCCAGGCCTACCTTCCTCTCGCTTCCCTGATCGTCTGCCAGACGGTCGCCAGAATCCAGGCACCGGACCCAGTGCTGGGCCACCTGGCCCTCCCCTGCCTGCTGCCCAGTGTGTGGCATCTGCTTCTGAAATGCCCGCTCCACCCAGGCACGGTGCCTCTCCCCTCCTCCCTCTGTCCACGGAAGCCCACTTTGCAGCTCAGCCCCCGGAAGGAGAGCCCAGCTCACGTCCCTGCCCCTCTTAGAACCCTTCTGTGGCTCCCCACTGCCTGCTGAGTCAGGCCCAGACCCTCCCCCCGGCACACAGGCCTCCAGAGCTGTGCTGGCTTTGCAGTTGTGTTTACCCCTAATGCCCCACCTTCCAGGCAGGCTTGGCCACGCTCAGGCCCCTGAAGGTGTCCGTTCTTCCCCGCCTGTGTGTTGGCTCGGGCTGAACCTGTCCTTGTCACCTGGCAACGTCCTGTGCCTCCTTCGTCTTTGCGAAGTGACCTTCCCAGGGGGATCGCCCCCTCTGGCTTCTGTCCCCCCACTGCTCGGCCGTCTGTTTCTGGAGCTTCTCTGAGCAGCCTGTCCTCTTCACTCCAAGTCCTGTGCGAACTCTGTGGCCTGTGCCATGGAGGCCCCGGCGGTTGCACGGCTCACCAGGCCCATCTTGTAATGTTCCTGCCTCGGGGTCTCCGATTCTGCCTGGCCAGTGGGCTCCCAGTGTGGACGGGCAGGGGGCACTGGAGGGGAGGCTGGAACCAGCTCTCACCCCCTACCCACCGCCTGGCTCAGGGGCTCCACCCTGGGCTCTGGGTGTCTGTCCCGCTGGGCCCTCTGGATCGCGGTGGGCAGTGCCCCCTGGCGGCCAGCAGGAGACTGCAGCGTGTGGGTAGCCGGGCTGCACGGTGGGGTCGCCCTTGTTCCGCTGAGGCTCTGTAGGGCCAGGAACTGGCTGGTCCAGGTCGACCTGGTTGTTTTCCTTCTACTCTGACCTAGAAGGTGGCTGAGTGACGGGGCAGAAGGAAGCTGCTCTAGGAGGAGGGATTTCCTGGCGCACCAATGGGGCGCAGCTTTTCTGCCTCATTTGCCAAGTGGGGTGACGCTTCTCACCCCTGCGGTCATTTCGAGGGCCAGCCACCTCTGGGGACGGTGGGCGGTGCTTTGGAGATGCCCAGCCCTTGCACGGTGCCGTGGGGTTCGTGGCTGAGCCCCTCACGCCCTGCCCAGCGTGGGCCTGCTGACCCGCTCCCCGCCTCTGTTGTGTCCCAGGACCTGGCGATGTACATCAACGAAGTCAAACGGGACAAAGAGACCCTGAAGAAAATCGGCGAGTTTCAGAGTTCCATAGAGAACCTGGTAAGTGCGCCGGCTCCCCAGGAGCGGAGACAGTCACGGCCATATATGCATGTTTTAAAAAATGACTTTCAGGGCTTCCCTGGTGGCGCAGTGGTTGGGAGTCCGCCTGCCCATGCAGGGGACGTGGGTTCGTGCCCCGGTCCGGGAGGATCCCACATGCCGCGGAGCGGCTGGGCCCGTGAGCCATGGCCGCTGAGCCTGCGCGTCTGGAGCCTGTGCTCCGCAACGGGAGAGGCCGCAACGGTGAGAGGCCCGCGTACCGCAAAAAAAAAAAAAAAAAAATGACTTTCACAATCTCAGCATCGAATAAGTGGAAGGGCGACCGCACGCTCCGTCCGTCCGGGTCGTGGAGGCACGTGCAGCCGTGCTGAGCGCTCTCCGCCGAGAGGGTGGAGCAGCTCCTGCAGCGGAGGCTGACCTCGCACTGCCAGGCTGTGCACCGAGACCAGCCCAGGGGCCCTGTGCACAAGGGTGGCCACTGGCTGAGGGCCCGAGGAGGGGAACGGTATTGACTGCTCTGCTCTGCCCTCCCTCCCTGGCCTGGACCGGGACTCTCTTGGGTCCAAGGGGAGAGTGCGGCGCCCAGGGGAGCACGAGGCTCCTAACACTCTGGGACCCCTGGCTCACCCACATCTCCTGTCCCCATGAGGGACAATAGAGAGGGTTTGGTCACCCTGCCCAGGAGTTGCCCTTGAGTTCTCCCCTCCCCCTTGACCTCTAGCAGGCAGGGCTGACACCTCATGGGACCTTATCCTCATCCTGGTCCATCAGAGGCTCAGCCTCAGGGCGTCGGGTGAACCACTGGGTCCTGCGGGGCGAGGAGATGGGCCACCCCAGGAAGCAGGCACCTCCCCGCCTGTGCCAACCGGTACCAGCCTCTCGCTGATCTGCTGAAGGTCTAAACAGGGTTTCTCCGCCTCGGCACTGTTGACACTTGGGGCTGGACCATTCTCTGTCGCGGGGCCTGTCCTGTGCATTGTGGGATGTTGAGCTGCACCCCTGGACTCTGTCCGCTAGATGCTGGTAGCATCCCCACCCTTCAGGGGCCCAGGTCATGGCCACCAGATACAGCTCCCGACATCACGAGATGTCCCCTGGGTACAGAATCAGCCCTGGCCGAGGACCGCTGGTTTACATGCATTATCACTCTCTGGTCCCTGAACTTTCAGAGTCCGGGTGAGTGTCTGTCGAAAGCAAATCAGCACAGAAGCTTTTGCAAAGGAAGCCCCGCATGCCCAGGCTGACACCTGGTGCCCATTTGTCTGGTCCTCCCCGACCAGAGTCAGAAGAGCCCAAACAGGACTGTGGTACAGGCACGTGGCGTGAAGACAATCGTAATGTGTCGTCCAGCAAAGAAAAAAGAAGTCGCCGAACAGCATTATGACCCGACCCCATTTTTCTTTCCTTTCTGAGGGCAGAGGAGGTTAAGGATGGCTGTGCCCCAGGCTGTTAGCGGTGGTGTTAGTGCCCGGTGGGGCCTGGGGCTGTTGGTTTTCCCCTCGTTGAGCGTTGGATGTTTTCTACATGCTCTATGATGGGTGGATGGGCACTACTTTTGTGACAAGAAGACTTTTTTTTTTAAGTTTTTACATACGACTAATTCTTGCGCATCAAATGACAAAAGTTAAGCAGCAGGGGAGCAGGTGTGGAGCGCTCCTGTGGGCCGGGCGCCCTGCTCTGCCCAGCCGTGTGGTTTTCTCCGGACCCCATCCCAGCAGGTGGAGCTGGTACCTTTCTTCCCACCCTTTGGAGATGAGACACAGAGGCCGTTAGTGACACAGAGTCACTAAGCAGGTGCTGGTCCCACCCTGGGTGACACCCACGCTGCGCCCTTCGTTTTGCTCTGGCAGCTCCTGGAAAATGCAGAAAACTGAAAGAAGATGCTGAGAGCCCCATCGTAGCACCAGGCGGGCTGGCCTGATAGCGTTTTGCGGCATCCTCTCCTTCCTGTTCTGTCCGCGTAGACTGCACAGGGAACGTGCCCAGAGACGTCTCTCTGAATCAGAGCAGAGCAGAGATGCAAACCAGGCAGAAAACAAAAATGAAATCCTTGCAAACCAGAGAGGGGGTTCCACGCGAAGGCTCCCCCTGGTTCCACTGGCAGGACCCCCGCGCCCCGCCCGCCCTCTCTCTGATAAGCGCCGTTTGTTCTCTGTTTAATTTGGTTTCTCAGGGTCAGGCGTCTGGCGTTTCCCACCAGGTTTCCGCTCTGGCTCCATGATGACAGTGGCCTGCTAACTGACCCACACCATCAATCGCCCTTTGTTGCCGCAGAGCTGGAGGGCGTCCTCAGCAGGGCCGGGTCTGTGGGGCGCAGAGTCTGCAGGCCCAGTTCCTCCCTTCTGTCCTCGGCACCCGCCGGGAACCAGGGGGGCTCGTCTCACATCGCTCCCGCCTTCGGTTTCAGCGGAAAACGGCCGCCCCGGACGCGTGCCCACCTGCGTTTCTCTCCACGTAGGGAACCTGCTCTGGCACCGGGACTAACGGCCTTGCCCTTTCTTTCCCAGCAAGTGAAACTGGAGGAATTTGGGAGACCAAAGATCGACGGGGAGCTGAAGGTCCGGTCCATAGTGAACCACACCAAGCAAGACAGGTGAGCGGAGCGGGCGCCGGGCTGGGTGGCACCGAGTCAGACGCGCCGCTCCAGGGCACCCGCCCCCGGCGGGCCTGGAAGCAGCTGCTCACGTGCACTTGGCTTTGGGTTACGCCTCTTTAATTGCTTCCTTCCTTCCCGGTGAGAGCGACGGCCAGTGGCTGCCACGCCCGTGGGGCTGCCCTGCCTGCGGCCGGCACTGGACCGGCGGGCTGGGGGACCGCCAGAGGCGCGGCCTGCGAGCGCACGGGCTCCTGGGAGCGGCTGTGTGAGCTGTTTGCCAAAGGACTGGGCGGGAGTGCGGGCGGGCGACGCGAAAGCTCCCGGGGAGCTGGCACGGCCCCAGCTTGTTCAGTCCTCCACGCACACCTGCTGCGTCCAAGGCCTGGGGCCGTGGCCGGGGTCACAGAAGACGTGAGCCCTGCCCCACGCGGCTCCTAATCCCGTGGAGGATGGACGTGTAAATGGGCAGTGACCGGCAGAGGCCAGTGGTGTGGGGAAGGCCAGCGGGGGCAGGGGCGTGGAGGATCCAAGGCCGGGCTGAGGGGTCAGAGTTGGCCGGGAGGGCCAGGCCGGGGGAGGGCTCAGGCTCGGGGAGGGAGCAGCCCTCGCGCTGCCCACCCGGCCGCCCACAGCCGTCCCGCGGCCTCGGACCCTGCTGCGTTGGCTGCACTGTCGGGCCCCTGTGGCCGCGCTGTTGGGCCCCTGGTGGCCGCGCTGACGGGCCCCTGGTGGCCGCGCTGACGGGCCCCTGTGGCCGCGCTGACGGGCCCCTGGTGGCCGCGCTGTCGGGCCCCTGTGGCCGCGCTGTCGGGCCCCTGTGGCCGCGCTGACGGGCCCCTGGTGGCCGCGCTGTCGGGCCCCTGGTGGCCGTGCTGTCGGGCCCCTGTGGCCGCGCTGACGGGCCCCTGTGGCCGCGCTGTCGGGCCCCTGTGGCCGCGCTGTCGGGCCCCTGTGGCCGCGCTGACGGGCCCCTGGTGGCCGCGCTGTCGGGCCCCTGGTGGCCGCGCTGACGGGCCCCTGGTGGCCGCGCTGTCGGGCCCCTGTGGCCGCGCTGACGGGCCCCTGTGGCCGCGCTGTCGGGCCAGGTACCTGTTCCTGTTTGACAAGGCGGTCATTGTGTGCAAGAGGAGGGGCGACAGCTACGAGCTGAAGGAGATCATCGAGCTGCTTTTCCACAAGATGACCGACGACCCCATGAACAACAAGGACGTCAAGAAGGTGAGCCCCGGCCTCCCGGTGGTGGCAGAGGGGCTTCGAAGGCTGGGCCGCCCGGTGCGGGGCAGGCACCGACCCCCCCGAGGCAGGAGTTGTGGGGTGGCTAGGGAAAGCGTGGTCAGGTGGGCTGGCCTCCACCCGCTCTGTGCTGGGCCTGGCACTGCCCCCCCCCCCGGCCTTTTGTCTGAGTCTTTCCTGGCGGGGGTCGGAGGGGCACGATCCGGATCGCAGCCCCCCAGTGAGGACCCTGAGCTGAGGGGTGTGGCCCGAGGCCGCTGGTGAGAGCCCAGCCTTAGACCTTGGCCGCCTGGCGCATGTGGCCCCCTGCGGCAAGCAGGCCCTCCTGCCCCTCCCCGGCCCTCCCGCTTTGGAGGAGGGCACCGGGTGGGCCTTGCTGTGGCTCGTGGGGCTCTGATGTCCAGCCAGTGGGGTGTGGCTGCTGGGGGTGGGGCCATGGCTGGTGAGGGAGGGGCCATGACTGCTAGGGGTGGGGCCATGGCTGCTGGGGGTGGGGCCATGACTGGTGAGGGAGGGGCCATGGCTGCTGGGGTGGGGCCATGGCTCCTGGGGTGGGGCCATGGCTGCTGGGGGTGGGGCCGTGGATGCTGTGGGTGGGGCCATGGCTGCTGGGGGTGGGGCCGTGGATGCTGTGGGTGGTGCGATGGATGCTGAGTTGGGGCTGCCGTGCTCTCTGGTTCAGTCCTGCTTCTGCACCCAGTGCTTGAGTACCTGTGGTGTGCAGCCCTGGGCTGGGTGTGGGTGCGAGGAACCAAAGTGCTGAAAGAGGCTGGACTCCCGAGCTAACAGGTAGAATGCGGGTGCCACCTGGAAGAGCTATTGGGGGTGACCTGCCTAGCCCTGATGTCCAAAACAGGCCACTGGGGCCCCAGAAGCAGTGACCTGAGGCCACCTCCCAGGCTCAGGGCTGAAGACGAAGCCCCCCAGGTTCCGCCCCAGCACCTACCCCTCTGGGAGGAAGGCCCTTGCCATGGTGGTCCCATCCTGGGGCACTTGGCAGTGGGCAGTGTCCTGGGTTGCGGCGCCCACCGCGGGGCTGGGCCAGGCCTCTTGATGATCTCGTCTCCCCTTTTCCTTTCCTCTCCTCGCGCTTCCTAGTCTCACGGGAAAATGGTAAGCCCCTGACGCTCACGTGCTCGCCACCTTCCTCACCTCCGGGCCCGATGCCGACGCTTCCTCCCTGAGTTGGGAGTGGGGTCTGGGGAGCCGGGTGGGCCTGAGCCGGGCTGGGTTCCCGGCGTTCTCCTTCCTCCCCTCAGTGTCTGGATTAAGAGGAGACATGTATCTGTGATAACAGATTTGCCGGCTGCAAAGGGTGTCAAGTGAACCCCCCCCTCCCGCCTGCCCCACCCACTCCCAGTCCCTGGAGGTTAAGGACCTGGGTGGTTTCAGAGCCACTGGGGTTGGCCTGTTCTCTCTCTGCCGGCCTTTGTCCTCTTTCTTCTTTCCCTCCCTCCTTCCCTCTTTTCCTTTTTCCCTCCACCTTTCCTGACACAGATGGGCTCAGGCTTCCCAGACGCTTCTTCCTGGGCCCCTTGGAAGCCCCGAGCGATAGCCGGGCCTGGCGGTGGCTGAGGGGTGGGAAGGCTGGGCTGACTTTGCCGCAGCTCCCCAGGCCCATGGCCTCCTCTGCCTTTTTTGTTTTTTTCTGTTGTTCTAATTCAGACCAGTGAGCTTTTCTGGCATCACATTTAGGAAGTGAAAGTGGGTGGGCTGGCGTCCTGGAGGGGGCCCCAGGTGAACGCCTCAACGCAGGTCATTAGAGGTGGCCTGGGCTAAGCCGCAGAGACCTCAGTTGAGGGTGCACCTCGGAGGGGGTCGGAGGTGGGTCCCAGGACATCTCGTTAGAGGCTGCATACACTTACACACGTGTGCACGTACAGGCCCGGGCACAAGTGCGCCTGCACATGTGCCCGTGCACCTGTGTGCACCTAGCCACGCCCGTTGCAAGCGTGTCCCCTGTCTCCTCCCGCAGTGGTCCTACGGTTTCTATCTAATTCACCTTCAAGGCAAGCAAGGCTTCCAGTTTTTCTGCAAGACGGAAGACATGAAGAGGAAGTGGACGGAACAGTTTGAGATGGCCATGTGAGTCCGCCGTGGCAGCGGTGCGGGTGGGAGGCCACGTGGATCTTTCTCGGGGAACCCGCCCCCCCGGGATGCCAGCCCCTGCCCCCCGCGTGGCAGCCTCGCTCTTTAATCTACAGTGGCCAGAGGGCCCTCCCCCTGGGGCCGAGCCTCCCACACTTGACCGGCAGGGCAGCGAGTGGCCAGGAATGGCCATGGTGCCAGATGGACTCACGGTGACCCAGATCCCTGGGTCTTACAGGCCGGTGGGTTGTCACCTTTGGCGAAAAGCCCCAGAGCTGTTTTTCCATGAAATCTAGGAGGAGCCCCAGTTAGCCCAACAGAGAAAGGTGATCATGGGGGTGCCTGGCCACATCAGACCTTGAGGCCAGGGTGGCAGGTCCTGGGGCCTCCGGGCAGGTGCACTCACCTCCCTGGCCTCTTCCTCCTGGTGAAATGCACGTGAAGGGAGGGTCCAGGTTCCGGGATTATTGGGAGGATCCAACGGGGTCCCGCGTGGGACACATCAGAATAGATGGCGGCCAGGCGGTGGGCCCCAAGGCTTTCTAGGGGTTGTAATTTTCTCCCCACCGTTCTCATGAAAATTTTCAAGCGTTAATCCAAGTTGAAAGAACGTCACGGTAAATGCCCGGCCTGCTCCGTTCACGTCTTGTGCTGTCCTCTGTCACTTGCCGTCCCCCCAGCCCTGGTGCCGTCTGCTAGCGGACGTGTCGTAGTGAATTGCAGACATCAGTGCGAGTGAGGGTGCCCGTCATGAAGTCACGATTTGTTTAGATCTTTATATCTCAGGCTCGCGCACAGTGACATCCTGGGTGCGGTTTGCTGAGTCACGACAAACGCTTGCACCGGCCCACACCCAAGCCCTGTCCAGATACAGCTCTTAACCATCACCCCAGAAGGTTCTCGAAAGCTCCCACTCGGACCCTTCATCCTCCCCGGGGTGTCAGGGCCCCTCGGGTCTGCCCGGGGGTCGGGGCAGATCCTGGCTCTGAGTCCTGGCCTCCTGACTCCCGGCCGCGTTCCAGAGCCCGGCTGGTTTGGCGGCTTCCGTTTCGGGGGGGCTCAGGGAACCTGGAGCCCGCTTTCCCTCCCATCAGGTCAAACATCAAGCCCGACAAAGCCACCGCCAACCAGCACAGCTTCCAGATGTACACGTTTGACAAGACCACCAACTGCAGAGCGTGCAGGATGTTCCTCAGGTGAGGCCGTCTCCCGGCCCCCGAGGGGGCCCGCTGCTGCCTCCCTCCTGTGCCCCCATCGCCGCCCAGCACCCCTAGGCCAGTGCTGTGCTGGGGCCCAGGGACCCGGGGAGACATCCCATCGTGTGGGAGGCAGCCGGCCCTCGGACGTTTGGGATCCAACCGGGAGGGGAGGTGCCTGTCCCCGTCCTGTGGGGATGGCAGAGCCAGGCTGCGCATCGGGGCGGGGGTCCTGGGCCCCAGGGCTTTGAGGGGTGATGCCCTGGGGGGCAGAAGGCAAGGTGGGTCTGGTGGTCCACCTCACCTCCTGCCCCTTCCCCCTCCCACCCCGGCGCAGAGGCACCTTCTACCAGGGTTACCTGTGCACCAAGTGTGGCGTCGGGGCACACAAGGAGTGCCTGGAGGTGACCCCTCCCTGCAAGATCAGTGAGTACCCATCCCCGCCCTCCCCGTGGGGCACGGGCCCTGGGGGCTGGTCCTCAGGGTCCCACGACACACCCCGAGCCGAGGGTCCCGTCATCCCTCGCAGCTGCCGGCTCTGGCGGTGTTCCCACATTCTCCTTTCCTGCCATGGTGACCCCACGGGGCAGGGACCAGATGAGGAAACAGAGGCTCAGAGAGGGGAGGACGCCGGCCCCGGGTCACACTGGGTCAAAAGGCCCAGCCGGAGCGGGAGCGGGGATTCCGTGGCAAAGCCCTCCTCCTAACTGCATACTGGCTGGCTTCTCTCGGCCTCTTGGGCACCCGCTGCCGCGCTGCAGTTGTAAGCGTCTAGAATCTCCACCCCGCAGAGGGCACAGGACATTCCTGGCAGCTGCATGGAGGTTTCCGGTCACAGAGGAACACCTCACCCCTGGGTTCCCCCGCCCTGGAGAGGCCCGGCCCTCTTTAGCGACAGCCCTGTTTGTAGACGGTTCACGTGCGTGCACGGCACCTACTGTGCTCCCCTTTGCCTCAGATGGGGGAAGCCTGAGGCTCCTGTCAGTCGTCTTGGTTTGAGGGATGAGTTGGGGGAGGGCCCAGCCTAGAGCAGCTGGACGGGCCGCCGGAAAGCCTGAGATGGTTCTGAAAGGTTTCAAAGCCGCCACGGTCAGGGACTGGCTGAGCTCTGGGTCCGGGCGTGGGGCACCCGCCAAGCACCACGCTGCTCGCCCTGCTTCACGGGGCCCAAATGCTCCCACATCCCCGTGAAATGGGGCTGTTATGCTGACATCCACACTCAGGGGAGCTGCGCTCAGAGCGGGTTAACCACGCTGCAAGTAGACAGGGAAACATGCCGGGCCTGCTTGTCCCCCGAGACACCACCGCCCAGAGTAGGAGAGTTTAATTCCTCATTTACTGTGACTGCTGGTCCAGTGCCCTGATCTGGGAGGAGGGTCCGACAGGTCAGCCCAGACCCCCTCGTCCCCACCAACGCCCGCCCGATGCAGCCCACTCCGGCCCGGCGGAAGTTCAGCGACCCTGCCAATCTCCTCCAGCCTAGAGGATGCTGCCGGCCCCGACTGGCCCCGACGCAGCTTTTCAGCTTCGCCCATGGCTACCGCCCTCTTGTGGCCGTGTGTCCTTTGCGTCAAGCGACTGGACAATTCATTTCTTTTGACATTTTTTTTCCTGATCTTAAAAGTAACATACTTCTTTATCAAAAACTTAGAGGAAAAAAAAGAGGAGAAATGAAGTAAAAAAGAAAATAATTATCACTTATGAACAGATTAAGAAATAACCAAAGGTGATATTCTGGTGTATTTCCTGTCAAGTTTTCTTTTTTTTTTTTTTTTTTTTTTTTGCGGTACGCGGGCCTCTCATTGCTGTGGCCTCTTCCGTTGCGGAGCACAGGCTCCGGACGCGCAGGCTCAGCGGCCATGGCTCACGGGCCCAGCCGCTCTGCGGCATGTGGGATCTTCCCAGACCAGGGCACGAACCCATGTCCCCTGCATCGGCAGGCGGACTCTCAACCCCTGTGCCACCAGGGAAGCCCAAGTTTTCTTATTTTTAAATAATCTTTCTGTTTCCTTTTCCCTGATTATTAAATACCCATTTCCCATAGAAGATATAGAGAAAAGTAAGGGAGATGAAAGCAATCCTGGTTTTTGTCACGCCAGGCAAAAACAGCTGCCGTTAGCCATCACCTGCCTTCTCCCTTTTTTGCAATGCCCCCGCCCCCGCCCCCCATCTCTTTTTAGGTTTTTGTGTTTTTCATGATGTGTATAGTTTAGGCAATTGCACATCTTTCGAAAGCTGAAGTCATCAGCACCCTCCCCGTGTCACTGAGAGCCCGTGGTGGGCACCTGGTTTTATTTTAAGGAGCGTGTGCTTCCCCCAAGGGCACGTGCCTGATGCCTGACGCCTGTAGCCTCTGATCTGCAGGGTCTGTCGGATCCTATGTCTGCCCAAAGCAGGCTGCGACTGTGCGTGTGTTAGACGGTGTTGAAGTCACATCAGCCACACGTTAGCCCTTGTGGTGCTTGTTTTGTCTGGTGGTGGAGTGGCAGCTCAGCTTGTCAGATGGCCGGGGCCCAGCCTGGAGCTGTGTCCTCCCCTTGGGTCGCCCCAGGGCAGGCGGAAAGAATCTTTAGAGTGTTTGCCTTCCATCTGATGAGCTGAGGTGTCCCGTGTCCGAGGTGCTGACAAATAGAGTAGCACGACTACCACGTCTTCTGTCATTTGCCCACGGCAGGCATCACTAATCAATTGTGGAAACCTTCCCTTTGAGCCCAGTTCTGTCCAGTGATCAGGCAGTTGCTGCCGTTGGAGCAGAGTTGGCTCATGCAGGAAAACCTGTTTGCCATTGGGTCTGATACCCAGTGTGTGTTCTCCCGTGGGGCCCCTAAAACCAGAGCTCAGAAGTCGCCATCAGAAGTAGTCGAGAGATTTTCGCGGTCACCAAGCACGCGTGTCCGTAATCCAGGTCTGAAAGGAAGGGCCTTGGAGCTCACCTCGCTCGCCCACGCAGGCACGCCCAGCGGCTCTGACCCCGATGTGCTTCCTTTTCAGGTTCTCCTGCAGACCTGGTGAGTCCCCCAAACCATTCCCTTCCCACTGCCCTGCAGCCTACGCCGCCCCGTGCCTGGAGCCGGAAAGACCCAACCGTTCCGGCCCTCACGCTTCTGGGGCCAGGCCGGCTTGCAGAGCCCCTGTTGGTTACGAGGGGCCTTTGTTTTCCTTCGTGGTCGTCAGTAGAGATGGGTCCCTGTGCATGGCCTCCTGGGCCCTGATAGCTTCCCCCTGCCCGGCTGCCCACCCGTCCCACCTGCCCAGTGGCTTGCTGGCGGCTCTGGGTCCCCAGCTCTGTGACAGGCATCTGCCCACCTGCCCCCCATCCTGATAGACGTAGAGCCCTCTCTTCAGCTGACTTGGGGACGGAGTCACTGAATTCACTTCTGGATTGTGGACGTCATTTCTCTCCCCAGCCGTGGGGGTCCAGTCAAATTAACCAGCATGTAACGGGCTCTTCCTGGGCCCTGCGTGGGCTACAGAGATGCCCTCAAAGAGGAGGGAAGACAGAACATTTAGTGTATGCAGCAGGACACGTCCCGGACAGAGACGACAAACCCCAAGCGTTGAGCAGGGAGGCCCTGGGCTGGGGTGGTCAGGGCAGGCTTCCTGGAGGAGGTGGGAGTTACTGGTAAGGGATGGGAGGGGAAGAGGACGGATGTCCCAGGGCTGCGGAGGGGTACAAAGGTGGAGGGTGTAAGTAAGTATCGTGTCACACAGGGAACTAGGTTGTCACCATCACAAATGTCCGTGGGCGCTCAGGACGTGTCCCTGGCCCCCTCCCCACTTCCTGCCTTGACCCTTCCCTCTGGGTGTGGGGGGCAGGGGGTGTGGGGTGCTTGGGCAGCCTTCCCTCCTCACTGTCCTCTGTCCTTGCTCTCACAGGACACCTCTGGAGTGGGGCCAGGTGAGTCTGTGGGACTTGGGTCTTCTCTGGTACCGTCCTTGTCAGCGGTCACCCTGGGAGCCGAGCCTGGGCCTGGCCTCGGTGTCTGCCACCTGGCTCCGGGCTCCCAGGGTGTGTGCTGCCCTCCGGCCCCATCTCCCTCCCACCTCCACGGCCACTTCCCCTGGGAGTTTCGTTAGTTGTTGATGACGCAGCGCCAGGCATGGGGCCAGGGCCCAGCCTGCAGAGAGTCAGGGTCCCTTCAGCCCAGTAGAAGCCCTGAGCTGCAGCCCGGAGACCCCGAGCAGAGCAGACTCTGGGACACTGCTGCTGTCGCTTTACCATTTTCTCCGTCCCCCCACGTCCCCCTTGCTCTGCGTTGGGTAGCAGGAGAACTGAAGGCACCAGGTATGAGGCAGCCCGAGCTGCGGACAGAGTCCAACCTAATCATGAAAACAGAAAACAAAAACCATGCTGCCGCCTCTGGGGCACCGGCTTCAGGAACCAGGCCTGGCAGACGCGGCCCATGCAAGGCTGGGCCGGTCAGAGCAGGGCACGGTCTAGGAGAGGCCTGCAAGTTTTGGGGGGGCTCAGGCGGGCCCCCCCGTCAGCCCAGGGCTGCCCCGGAGTGGCCGTGTGGCCTTGGCAGGTCGCTGACCCGGCCCCCACCTCTAACAGGAGGGATGCCCCGTCTTCTATTCCACGCTGCTGGCTCTCAGTCACAGATTCGAAAGGTGTTTGGATGACGGCACAGAAAGCGCTCTTTAAAAATAAGTTGCCGTTACTGCAGTGATACCCTGAATCTGTTCATCTCATAAATAGTTTACTTATGATATGTAACAAAGGGACGTGGGAGCCTTAGGGGAAGAATTTAGGGAGGGGCGATACAGGCCCATGGCCCGCTTCCAAGAGCCCTGAGAGGTCTGAGAAGGCCGGGGAGGTCAAGGTCAGCCTGGGGCGGGCTGCCACCAGGACGGAGCCACCGAGCCACGCCCTCTCCTGCCCTGTCCTTCGCAGGTCCCAAGATGGTGGCCGTGCAGAATTACCATGGCAACCCTGCTCCCCCCGGGAAGCCGGTGCTGACCTTCCAGACGGGTGATGTGATTGAGCTGCTGAGAGGCGACCCTGAGTCTCAGTGGTGGGAGGTGGGTCCTGGACCTGGGAGGGTCTCGGGCCCCCGGCTACCCCCTCCCCACTCCCCAGGGTAGAGGCAGAGGGTCCTGCATTTCCAGGCAGGGGTGGGTTTGGGGTGCGAGACCATCGGGGTCGAGAGGAGTGGGCTGTTAGCAGGCCCGGGTCTTGGGGTGTTTGCCTTGAGGTGGTAGGGGGTGCAGCATCCCCTCACGGTAGAGATCGTCCTCCTGGCGTCCAAGCCCTTGCCCTGTCTGCCTCCTGCCTGGGTCATGTCCTGCACACACACACCCCAGGCCCCGCCCAGGCCATGCCGCGCCCACCCTGCTCCCCACCTGCCCCAGTTCAGGCCAGCACCACCTTGCTCAGCACGGGGGTTGCAGCATGACCGAGACCCGCCCACCGCCCTGCCCCAGGAGGCCCAAACACGGACACAGGTCCATGTGATGGTTTACGGCTCTGAGCCATGAAACCTGCTCTTCTGATTATAAGGCCTGAGAAAGGGGAGCCATTGGTGCTGCCCTGAGATCGCCCCCGTCCACGGGGTCTATGTGGTACCGCAGGAAACCGGGGCACTTGCCCAGGCTGGGTGACCAGGGCAACCTGCTTAGAGCTGATGCTACAGTGCGTGTGTTCAAGTGTCCAAGTACTGTTACTGCCGTCGTTGTTGTTGTGTGGTGGTCCTTGTCAGCACGTACTTGCTTACGAACTTATCGCACCAGACTCGGCCTCATGTAACTGGAGATTCAGGAGCTGAGAAGGTGTCTGCGGTACAGCGTCTGCCCCGCGCTGAGCCCAGCCACCCAGTTCCCCTCCCTAGCTGTCACCAGGGCCATCAGGTTTGGGTGGCCTTGCACAGACACTTTGCTGATGTGAAAGTGGGGGCCGGGAAGGCCTTGGGAGGGTCTTCCAGGCAGAGCGAACGGAGAGAGTGAACAGTCGCCCCCAGGCCCTCCCACGCTGTGCTGTGTTTTATCAAGACCCCCAGGTCCACACGCCCCTCACAGTTTGGGAAGGGCCGGTGTGGCTAAGAGGACACGGCAGCCAGGAGAGGGGGCTCTGGTCCCAGCGCTGAGCAAAAGCCGTGTAACTTCTCTGGGCCTCAGCGTGTCCTCATCTGTGAAGTGAGGGCGCCCCAAACGGTGATGAGGTCAGCTGAGGTCACAGCAGGAAGGTGGTGCTGTGATGGGCTTCTCAGGGACTCCCCTCGTCTTCCTCAGGGCAGGCTCAGTGCACACTGCAATCCCCCCTCCCCCCACCACTGGCCAGGCCAGGCCCCGCCGGCCCTGACCATCTGTCCTCTCCCAGGGTCGGTTGGTGCAAACCAGGAAGTCAGGTTACTTCCCTAGCTCGTCTGTGAAGCCCTGTCCAGTGGATGGAAGGGTGAGTACTTCCCGTGGAAGCTTCTGGAGCATGGTGGCCAGGGTGCCGTGGGTGCCGAGAGCTGTCTCCTCGCTCAGGACGCCCTGGACTTGTTCAGGCCGTTGCGAGCTGGCCCCGGAGCTGGGATGAAGGGCCAAGGGGCAGGGGATCCCTCCTCTCGGGAGGGCTTGGCTGTTTTAGAAACACTAAAATGGGCATCTCTGCAGCAGGTGCAATGGACCAAAGACCAGCCGCCTTTCTCCACACTGGAGGGACTGTATAAGTCTTCTCCCTCGAACATAAGGACTCAGAGCTAGGATGTTATGATGTTTAGAAAAGAGGCAGGATGGCATTTCTTGCATTTGAGTTCTGTGGCGCAGATTCTGCTCCGTTACAAAAGGCATCGAGCTTGCATCACCCACACACACCCCAGAAAGAGCTAAAAGTGAGAGTGAAACTTCTCCCGAAGGAGCAGCAGGCAGGTGCCCGACCCCCTGGGAGCCCCGGTCCACCTACCGGGCCCTGCCCGGCCTCTGGCCCCACCACCCAGCCTGTGCTTCTGTGCAGGCCATTGCCCAGTCGAAGGAGAAAGCATTTTAGGACAGGCTTTGCTGGCAGGTCGAAGGGACCAGACAGCAGAGGAAGAAAATGTCACTAACTCACTGGGTGGCCTGCGGGGGGGCAGGGGGTCCCTCAGGGTCCCTTCCCAACCCCGGCCCTCAGTTTCCCCATCTGCATGGTGAATGGGGTGGGGAAGGGACAGGTAGTCTAGGAGGCTCTTCCCAGCCTGTGGCCCAGTGAGGGGAGGTCAGGCCGGCGAGGGCGCAGCGTGGGGTCTGGAGAGCCGCGAGGTTTGCTGCAGACGCGGCTCTCCACCTGCAGAGCGCGCTGCTGCCGGCCCAATGCCTGTCCTTGGGGCTGCGGCCCGTCTGCTGCAGAGGACGCGAGGTATAGGGTGTGCTCCTGTCCACTGCTGAGCAGTCGTAGCTGCCTTCAGGTTGCTCTCTTTCCCCTTACACTGTTAGTTGGATGCTATATATTCATTCATTCGGTCAGTCAATCAATCATTCATTCGATCAGACCCACTGAGCATCTACTCAGAGATGGTGAGTCCTGGCTGCTGCCCTCAGGGACCTCCCAGGCCAGTGGCTCTGGGCCTAAGTCCACAGACGTCCTGGTAGCCAGTGCTGGGCTCCCGGGGTCATTGATGATAGGACGTCGCTGGGCCCTGCTCTGTGGACAGTCCCTGGGGATACACCAACCCGAATGTTCTCTCCTGCCAGCCGCCCATCAGCCGGCCGCCGTCCCGGGATATGGACTACACCGCATACCCCTGGTGAGTGGATCAGCGGGGGCCCCAGGCTGCCTCTCGTGTCTCCAGGGCGGCTGAGCCGGGCTGCACGCCGCCCCCTTCTCCCCTCCTCGGCTCTGAATCGCTGGGAGCCCGGGGGAGTCTTCTCTACCCCGAGGCCGCTGTTTCCCCGTCTATAAACAGATCATCAGGTTCTAACATTTGGGAGAACGAAGCCCTTTTTAAAATGTGATCTTACTTGAGCCTTGTCTAAAATACCGGTATATAGAAGGAGGTGTATTTAAGGCCAAGATTATAATTGTATCTGCTCATACGAGCTTGATGAGAGCAGTGGGGCTGTTTGATGAATAAAACGTGGAGGTGACCCGGTAGGTACGAGTCTCAGATGCAGGTTGGCCTCAGGGCCAGCTTTTGTCGCTCTGCCGCCTGGCTCACCGGCTGCCTGGAAGAATGACTGCCCTTCAGTGACCGTGGGCCTGCAGAAGCTCGCCCTGTGGCAGCCCCAGAGCAGTGGGCCGCTCGACCCCGGGAGGGTCTGCCCTTGCGGTTTTCGGTTTGGGGTTGATCCCTGAAGCCACCCCGAGACCCCTGTGCCCAGTGGTGTGACGTGCCTGCACCCTCGGTGCCCCTGGCCTCCCCGGCGCCGCCCCATCTGCGTCTCTGAGACCCCTGGGTCTGTTCCAGTACGCTGTTCACCCTGCATTTGGGTCTAATGTGGAGGGTGGAGGACTTAAGCTGTGATTTTCACTTGATGGGGTAACGCACAGAACTTTAATTTTCTAATGAATCTGTTTACAAAAGTCCCAGTTCAGCCCCACAGGGAGGTGCAAATGGGGTCAGGCTTTGTTCTTGAGGTTGGGGGTCGGGGTGGGCTTCATTTCCATAGAGCTGGCGAGAAAAGCTTTCAGTCAGTGTGTCGGAAACCCACCCATGGAGATGCTCATGGTCTCCAGTATGTTAGGACACAAAACAAAACCCCACGTGAGCAGTTTGTGTTTATCGCTGCTTATTAAACAATGACAACTTGGAAAGGAAGTTTGATCTAATGCCTCGTTACCCTGAACGCCTCCTGCAGGCCCAAGGTTCTGGAGGGTGGAGGCCGCGGTGGAGTGCCTGGGGCCTGTTTGGGGTCCTCGTCTCTCCCCCAGCCACCTTCCCGGTGCGGGCTGTGAGCCGGCACGCGGATGCCCCGCCCCGCGCGTCTCCTCCAGACCCCGCCCACTGCTCGCCCCTCCTCCCGGGGGCGTGGCCTCACGTCCCAATAGGCTCTTCAGCAGATTAGAGACGTGTCAGTGAACAGCCCCGTTTCCTCCTCTGCTCCAGGTTTGCCGGCAACATGGAACGGCAGCAGACCGACAACCTGCTCAAATCCCACGCCAGCGGGACCTACCTAATCAGGGAGCGGCCGGCGGAGGCCGAGCGCTTTGCCATAAGCATCAAGTACGTGGAGGCTGGGGCTCAGAGAGACCCTCCCCTCATGCCGTTCCGAGCCAAGGAGCCCACATCCCCTCCGGATTCTGGGCTTGTTGGGTGTAGCCTTGGGATGCGTTGCCCACGCCAGGGCACTTTGGAGATGCAAGGGCATCGGCGGGTCTGCACAATGCACCTGGCCCGGGACAAGCGTGAGTGATCCCGCCTGCCGTCGGCCTTGCCCGAAGCCGCCCCGTGGGCTTGGTCCGGCGTTTTTCAGGTGGCGGGGACCAGAGGAGCTCAGGGATGGGGACAGGCCTGTGGTGAGAGGTCGGGGACTTCCAGCGGCCCCGCAGGTGGCCTTGGAGAACACGGACAGTCACGCTGCTGCCAGCTCGGGGCTCCAGCCCGTGGCCTTTGGGCTGGGGTCACCCTGCTCAGACTCTGCCCCCTTGTGGGTCTTCTGTCTCCTCTTCAAGAGACAGAATCTGATTGGTCGTTGGTCACCATCGGCATAGGACACACATTGGACAGGAGTCTCAGGCCGGTGAATAGAGGGTTCTTGTTTGCCGTGACCTTGATGGGGTCAAGAGCCCCCAGCAGGGTGACCTGTATCCAGGGAAGGCCCCCTCGGGTCTGCTGGGTGGGTGCTGGGTGGGGGTGGGGCAGGCCCAGCGACCGGGCCACCGGACGGCCACAGAGTCACCGCCTGGGTGCTTCTGGTACCGAGTCACAGAAGCCAACGCGAGGGAGCAGAGAGGCCCTCTCGGTGGGAGATGCTGGAGCGCCTCTGGCCGTTAGGGGCAGACGGGAGCCGGGCTCAGTGGGCCGCACCCAGGTCCTGAGCACACAGCCCACTCCCATCTTTCCATCTCAGCTTTTGTTCTCCCGCCACCTGCATCAGCTTCCTCTGCATCTGTGCCCAGTGGGGGCCGAGGGCATGAGCGCCCCAGCAGCAGGGTGCGGGTCCCGGCCTGAGCACGTGCTGCCGGCCAGCGTGCCCGCGCGTGTGCACGTGCGTGAACGTATCCCCATCCCCTGCTTGCATTACTGGGAGGCTGCAGGTGGTCATGCCCTGGTCATCCAGGACAGGGTCCCACTGTACAGAACGGCTGTTGGAGGACCCCTGGGGTGGGAAAGCTGGAGGGGTCGGGATCTGGGCAGCTAGGAGGAGCCAGAACTGAGGACGAGACCCCCACCCAGGTGGACAAACTGCCACGGTCCCCACGGGCTTTCCAAGAGGCCCCACTAATGTCTGGGCCTGAAACAAATGCACTGGCTTTTCTAAAATACAAAAACCGAAGGACACCTGCAGCCTTGAAAGTGACAGACGTCTAGTGAATGTCAGCCGGACACAACCTGGGTCGCCTGGTACATAGGACTTGCTCTCAAGCAGAGATCAGCCGTACCCGCCGTGGGTGGTGGGAGCATCGTAAGGTGTGTGACCCAGTGCAGGTGGGGCCTCCCGCAGTGAGAGTCTCAGTAGGGCCCTGGGAGATGAGTGGCGTGTGAGGCGTGCTGGCAGGCCTGTGGCAGAGGCTGGGGCAGCACCCAGCAGTGAAGTGGCAGAGACGTGTCTCGCCTGATAGGAATTCGTGGAGCACCTTCTGGGTGCCTGGCCCGCAGGATTCTGGAGTGGGGCTCAGACGGGTCTTGTCCAAGGAGCTGGGGTGGGGCTGCGCACGCTCAGCTCACTTTGAATCCAGGAGAAACAGTGGTGGGTGTTCTCCAAGGCCCCATGGGAGAGGAGGCTGGCCAGCTGGGCGTTTGCTTATATAACAACTGTTTATTCCATTAACTGGTTTCCGGATGTTAAACCAACCTTGCATTCCTGGAATGTCCCATTTGGTCGTGGTGTAAAGGCCTCTTTATACGTTGGTGTGTATAGATGTGCGTATGGAGAGAGTGCGTTAAGGATTCGTGCCTCCGTCGTCATAGGGGATACTGGCGTGTCGTTTTCTTTACTTGTGATGTCGTCGTGTGGCTTTGTGATTCGGAGGCAAGGGGTGCGCGCTCTCCAATGAGGCCACATTTGAACTGAGACCTGGACACAAGGCAGGGTCGTGAGGGTGGCAGGAGGGTGAGCGTTCTGGGCTGACGGGACAGCCAGTGCCAGGGCACGGCAGGCTTGTGCCTGGCGTGTCTGAGGAAGAGCTCCTCCGGCCAGCTGGGGTGAGGGTGCTCCCTTCGGGCCTCACAGGCCAAGGTCAGGCCTCTGACTTACGAACCATGCTGTGAAAGCCTCACCAGGTGATGGGGGGTGGGGAGGGGGCGCCCCCAGTGCAGAGAACAGGCGGGATCCGGGGCAGGACGTCACAGCGGCGCTGGATGGAGGAGAGGAGGGGAGCTTCGGGGCCTGAGGCCTTGGCTGACCCGGGAGTTTGGGCTTCAGACGGGTGGCCTGATGGATGGATGGACAAGCGGTAGGAGACAGGCCCCGGCCGGGGCGGGGAGAGAGGTTGCAGCCGTAGGAGCAGGAGGTGTGGGCCGAGGGCCGGGGTCTTCGCTCAGCAAACATACGATAAGCCTGGACCCCTGGGGGGCCGGGGGCCGTGTGGCTCGCGCAGTGACCGGCGCCCCCGTGTGCTCTGCCCAGATTCAACGACGAGGTGAAACACATCAAGGTGGTGGAGAAGGACAGCTGGGTGCACATCACCGAAGCCAAGAAATTTGAAAGCCTCTCAGTACGTGATCCCGCAGCTCCCGCCGGCCCAGGTCCCCCACCGCAGCCGCACCGAGGAGGAGGGGCCCCCTGCACCCACTCCTGCGGGCCGGGCTTGCAGAGGGGGAGAGCCCAGCAGGGGTCCCCCTCTCCCCGGGGAGGAGGGTCTTCCCAGTGTGGGAAAGATCCAGGGAAACTGGATCGTAGGGCACCTTGGGACAGGGAGGGCCTCGTCGCAGGCCCCCGAGTCAGGCTTCTGTCCCCCAGACCCCGTGGCGGACACAGTAGGGCCACCAGCATCACGCAGCCCATCCGCTTCCAACGCCCCTACCCCCAGCTGTCCCAGCCCAGCCAGAAAGCCGCGAGAGGCATAGTCCTTCTTAAAATGATTTTAAAGTTGGACCTGGTGTTTCTTTGCTAAATTACACGTGTTCCGTGCACGGAGAACATCTCACTGGAGCATTTGAGCTCTTAGACTGCCCACTGCGGCCGCAGAAACACACCCAGTAAAACAGAGAGTATCCACGATCTGCCCCCAGACCTGATGCTCTCGTCTCAGGGTGAGCCCCCACCGCCTCTCAGTAGAGCCTAGGTGTGGTCTATAGGTTCCTTTTTCAAACAAAGCCCCTGGCCACACTGGACCCAACTCTCAGTTTACCTCTCAACACAGCGAATGCTCACCAGGGGCGCCGCCCTCTTCCTGCCCCACTGTAGCCGCGTGGCGTTCGGTCACGTGGATACGCTGGGATTTTCCCGAGGCGCTTCCCTGGTGTTGGACGTGTGGGCGTTTCGAGTTTTTCTCCATTACGAAGAGTGTTGCAGGGAGCATTTGTGTCCATCCATCCCGGCCTTCTTCCCTGACTCTTCCCTTAGAAACTTTTGGGAGAGAAATTGCAGGATCAAAAGTTTGCGATACCACCCTGCCCCCAGTTTGGGTGCTAGGAGGGGCAGCGAGGAGGAGGGGTGTTTCCGGGGGTCAAGGAGATGAGTCCCCTGAGAACCTGGGGAGGTGGGAGAGGGAGGGCAGGGCGTCTGGGAGGACTGCCTGGAGGCGGAGGTAGCAGTGAGTGTGTGCGTCTTGCAGGAGTTGGTAGAGTACTACCAGTGCCACTCGCTCAAGGAGAGCTTCAAGCAGCTGGACACCACGCTCAAGTACCCCTACAAGTCACGGGAACGCGTGGCCTCTAGGGCCTCCAGCCGGTCCCCAGGTAACGCCCGTGCGCGGAAGGCTTCCGGTGGGCTGCACTGACCTCGGCCAGGAGCCCCTTCCCTATTCCCACCCCGGGGAGCAGTGGCCCAGGCCCCCCAGCCCTTCACCAGCACCCTCCTGAGCCAGGGTGCCCCATGTGACAGGTGGGGAGTGCCAGCTATGAATTGCTGCTCCGATCGATACCTCTGCCTGGAGGTCAGAGTGGGGAGGGAACAGGGCAGGTCCCTTCTGTCCTCAAATCCATCCCTGTACCCCAGCATCCCGCCCCCGCCCCGCCCAGGGACCCCAGCTACGAGGGAGCCAGAGCCAGTACCTGTGTTTGCAGAATGGGCTCCATAGCGCAGATGGGGGGCCAGCTGGGGGCAGGGGCAGGCTGGGCCCAGAGTGTTTGGCATCTGGCCCAGGGCTCTGTCTCGGAGCCAGCCACCCCACTTCCTCCAGCTGCAGGGGCCCGCAGGACCTCGGGTCCCACCGGGGCAGAGCAGGCCAGGAGAGGAGCGACGGGCCTTTAGTGAGCACCTACTGTGTGCCGGGCGAGGGGCTGTGATCTGCACGAGTAGTTTCCTGTATCCTCGCGTGAGCCCGCCCACTGGGAGGAGGTGGCCCAGGAAACAGGTGCAGGAGGTGGAGCGAGGGCCCGCGCCGTCCCGCTGCCCTCCTGGTGCCCTGGGCGGGGCCTGGGCCCCCTCCCCGCCGCCTGGGACCGCGCCTGGGACGGCGTGTGGATGCTCCCCGGCGCCCCTTTCACAGTCTCTCTCGCCTCTTTGCAGCTTCCTGCGCTTCCTACAACTTTTCTTTTCTCAGTCCTCAGGGCTTCAGCCTTGCTTCTCAGGGCTCCTCCGTGCCCTTCTGGCCAGGTACCGCTGCTGCTCGGGGCGTGGGGGGCCCGGCCTGCCGCCAGCTGCCTGGCGGGCCACGGCCCCGGCCTGAAAGTGTCCGCAGCTGCCCGCAGCCTGGGCGGGGCGGGGCGGGTGTGTGCAGAGGGGCGGGGCGGGGGGTGGGGCTGCCGCGGCTCCTGCAGACACAGTCGGCCTGGCGCTGCCCTCACCCCTGCCATGCTCACCCCCACGACCCCTCTCCAGCTCATCAGCCACTGTCCCCCGTTGCTCCCCGGGAGCTTTGCGTCTGGCAGCAGCAAACAGCTGGGCGACCCCCTCGGGGTGAAGGTGGGAGCAGACCCGGGGCGGGCCCCACTCGGCGACACTAAGGAGGACCTGTGGGGCTTGGGTGCAGGGGGACAGGTCTCGACTGGCCTTGACCGCACGGCCCTCTACTGCCAGAGGCAGAGCCCTCCCCAGCAGCCGCACGTGCTGCCCCTCCCGTCACGGGCCATTGTCATCTGTCCGTCAGGACTCCTGGGTCCCGGGCCAAGCTGGTCCAACCGGCTCTCTGGTTTCGTTTGGGCTCTGGAGTTGGGGACACGAGGGAAGTCGGGCAGCAGTGCCCTGGGGTCCAATTCCAGGCACTTTGTCAGACTGCAGGCTGGGAGCTGGGCAGCGGGCACTCAGCTGTCCACTGGCCATGTGATGCCCAGGCCCAGGGCACACGGGGGAAGGCCCCGAGGGAACTGTGACAGAGCACCGACACCCGCTCGTATCCCCGCGGGCACGCTCGCCGCCCGTGACGGCCCCCAGTGGGGCAGTGAGGCTCTGACTTAATCACGGTGGAGCTCAGGTGGGCCACGTGCCCACAGGTTGGGGCTCCCACAGAGGAGCGAGGGGCCCTGGGATTGGAGCCTGGTCTGTCCCACCAGAGCCTTTCCGCTCCATGGGCTCCTCTGTGGGCACAGGGCTGGGCCCCAGGGGAGAGACCCAGCTCGGCCCGAAGGACCCTCAGCCCTGGCGGCCCCGCCCGGCAGCTGTGTGACGCCGCCCGTCTCCCCCAGCAGTGTTTACGCCCCGCGTCATCGGCACAGCCGTGGCCAGGTACAACTTCGCTGCCCGGGACCTGCGGGAGCTCTCGCTGCGAGAAGGCGACGTGGTGAAGATCTACAGCCGCATCGGTGGGGACCAGGGCTGGTGGAAGGGCGAGACCAACGGCCGGGTGAGTGGGACCGGCCCCGGGTCCTGGGCCCCACGGGGGCTCCGCCTCCCCGTGGTGCTCGGGAAGGTGGGGCTCCAGCAGGCTGGCACCGCAGCACCACCTTGCCCCGACCCCGTGTCCTCTGACTGTGCCCAGGAGGTTGGGTGTCCCCAGGTTCCGTGAGCCAGGGTCACAGTGAGGAAGCGACTTCCTGGCTCAGATCTGGACCCCGGCCTGTGTGACGCTGTTTCTGTGCTTAGTCCTATTCTACGGTCCGTCGTGGAAACGGCAGGGGACAGATGTTGGGTGCAGTCTTTAAGTCCCTTGCACGTACCCAACCCTCTTTGCAGGCCGGGAGGCTGCAGGACTGAGAGTAGGGCTGGGATGTCCTCACGGGGCTCCTGCCATCCCATAAGACCCCGTTTACACCTTGGTGAGATGGGAGGGGACACACAGTGTCCCCAGCTAGCCTGCGATTCTGAAACCCCATGGCTCCTTATCCTGGTACCCTGTCTGGACCCCCTGGCTTTGACCAGTTCCATTGGCAGTCACCCGACAGGGTGCCTGGGCTCCACAAAGCACTGATTAGGAAACGTCCAGTTTTTGCAGGGGCTGCAGCTTCCCACAGACTTGGCTCCCGTCCTTACCATTCCGTTGCCGGGTGGAAGGAACTGGTCTGCCTCTACCTTGGAGGCCCTTGGGTCTGATCCTTTTGCCATCTGACAGCCCTTCAGAAGTGTGAGGCCTCTGAGTCCTAGGCAGTCCACCTAGAGGGCTGGGACTGCCAGCTCTCAAAAGTGCCAAGAGGCGCCTGGAGCTGGGCCCTCACCCCAGTCACGATGTCAGCCAGTTTCCCAGGTGATTTCGATGCAGAGTTCAGTTTCAGAACCACTGGTTTGGAGTGTTGCTAGATATTCCTGTTGTTGATACTTTAACCCTGTTATGAAATGTCGCAGTTCTTCTTGCTGTGAAGTCTGCTTTACCTGCTGTTTGCGAGACACCAGCTTTTTGAGGGGATTAGTGTTTTGCATGGCGTACTTTCTTCCTTCTTGTATTACTTTCAGCTTTGCTGTATTCTTATATTTAAGATAGTTAGATGATAAAATCTTACTGTAAATGGACTTTTACAAGCCAGTCTGATCTGACAGTCTTGACCTTTTGATTAGTATAGGTAGTCCCTTTACATTTAATGTAATTACTGAGATATTTAGATTTAAATGCATTATCTGTTTATCTGTTTATTTTCTATTTTTCACATCTATTCCTTCTTTGTTGTCCTTTCTTTCTGACTTTCGGATTAATCAATTTTTCTATTCCACTTCTCACCCCCCTTGCTTCGTTTGTTAGTTACACATTCTTTTCCTGTTACTTAAGTGGTTACCTTAGAGGTTCAATGTACACTTTGATTTCTGACAGACCACCTTAAATTAGTACTTTCACCACTTACCAGACAATGCAAGGACCTGACGCCCTTTGACTGTATTCATTTTCCTTCCAACTTTTGGGCAGGTGTTGTCATGTTTCTTAATTTGACATTTTTTAACCCCATAAGACATTATTTTTGTTTTAAGCAGTTAATTTTCATCTAGACTTACCTCTTTTCCTTTCCCAGGGTTCCTCGTTTCTTTCTGCATTGTTACACACACAATCGAAACCAAATTCCTGGTGCCTGAAGTTCCCTCTTAGTATGATTTTTAGTGCAAGTCTGCTACTTATAGATTCTCAGTTTTTGTTGGATCTGAACACATCTTTCTTTCACTTTCTTTTTTAAATGTTTTCATTATAAAATATTTGTAATTTATTTTGATATAATTTCAAACTTAAAGAAAAGTTGCAGTCCTACAAAAACTCCCATATGCCCAAATTTACCAGTTAAGAATGGTTTGTTCATTTGGTTTCTCATTTGCATTCTCTCTCTCTCTCTCTCTCTCTGTAAGTGTGTGTGTGTGTACACTTATTTTTCTCTAAACCATTTGGAAATCAGTTGCAGAAATCATAGCGCTTTACCCTTAAAGAACTGTAGTGTGTATTTCTTAAGATCAAGGACATTTCCGTTTGCTATAATTATCTACTCCCCAGTCCATATTCAGATTTCACAACTGTCCCAATAGTGTCTTCTCTAGTTATTTTCCCCTGGTCCTAGATCATGAATTGCATTTACTTGGCATGACCCTCAACTCTCTTTAATCTGGGACAGTTCTTCAGCTTTTCTCAGTCTTACGTGACTTTGACAATGTGGAGAGTATGGGCCAGTTATTTTTGTAGACTATCCCTCAATTTAGGTTTCTTTGATATTTCTTCGTGATTAGACTGAGGTTGTATTTTTTGGTGGGAACACCACGATGGGGATGTTTTCTCTTTTCCAGTGGCTGTAGGGTCCTTTCAAGAAGTTTATTGTTTGCCCCATTATTGTGACGTTAACTCTGATCACTTGGTTAAGGTGGTGTCTGACAGGTTTCTCCACTCTGAATTTACTGTAATTGATAAGTAATGTGCGGGGTAATACTTTGAAATCAGATAAACAGGCTCTTCCTCATCAACCTTTCACCTACTAGTTTTATCATTCATTGATGAATTTTGCCTATTCAGTTATTTCTATCATGGTGGAGAATAGTGATTTTCCATCTTTTTTTATACACTTATTAGTGGGAGTTCTACTGTAAGGAAGAGCTTTCTCTTCTCCGCTTGGTCACTTTCCCCCAGCAATCAGTCATCTCTCCAATGAGACCTGCTTCCTTTTTGTGAGCCATTTTATTGAGTTCATTTTTGAAGGGTATTTTTTACTGGGTTTAGAAGTCTAGGCTGGCAGATCTTTTATTTCAGCACTTCGAGGATGTCATTCCATTGTCGCCAGGCTTCCATCATTTCTGTAGAAAAAGTCCATCAGCGTTCTTACGGTGATTCCTTTGGAGGAAGTGTCTGCACGACTCCCCACTGGGCTCCATGGGAAAAAAGTCTTTGTTTTTCATCAGTTTTACTATACTGTGCCTATGTACGGTTTTCTCTGTATTCATTCTGTATGAGATTTGCAGAGATTTTTTTGAATGTGTGGTTTGATGTCCTACATCAGTTTTGGAAATTTCTTCAGATAGTGTATCTGCTCCGTTTTCTCTCTTTTCTCCTGGGGATCTGTTCACGTGGATGGTAGACCTTGTTCACCATGGCCCACAGAATATTTTTACTGTTCTATGTGTGTTTCATCCATTTTCTCTGGTTTTCCATCTCATTACTTTTTATTGACTTCTCTTCCAGTCTATTAGTCTTCTTTTCTGCTTTGTCTAATCTGCTCTTAACTTCAGTCATTATAGTTTTCAGTGCTAGGATTTCCATTTGATTTCTGATTTCAGTTCTCTGGGACGATTTTCTGCTTTTTCATCAGTTTTCTGAAGCAGACAGGTTAGAGCCACTTACGTTTCCTGATGGATGACCCAATACCTGGATGACCTGTAGACTGGTTTCTGCTGTCTGCATTTTCTCTTAGTTTCTGTCACTTGTTCCTGATTAAATGCCGAGCTTGCGTATAAAAGACCATAGAGGCCCTGGATGATGTTATTTTCCTCCAGAGAGGATTTAATTTTTTGCTGGCAGGCAGTTAGCTGGCAGGCAGGTCGCCTTGAACCGCTCTGGGCTGGTGCATTTCAGGGTCACCCCTGCTCCTGGGCCTCGGCTCCGCTAGGCTCTCTGACTCTTCTCCAGGGCCTCTCTCGGGGGGTGGGCCTGCCTTAGGACGTCAGCCTCTTAAAGAATCGCCCACCTCCACAGACCTCCACTTGCCCTCACCCTTCACACACTCTTAACGTGAGCCTGTCGTCTTTCTCAGATTGGCTGGTTTCCTTCAACGTACGTAGAAGAAGAGGGCATCCAGTGACAGCAAGAACGCGGACAGGACTCGCCGATTTTCTTGGAAGAGTCGCTCCGGTGCTGAAGCCTGTCTCCAGCTCTGAGACTCAGAGGGGAAATGCCCGCCAACCTTCCAGTCTCCAACAGCCCGTGGGGATGGGGAGGGTGTTCAGAACCCTACGTGTGATCCGTCCCACCATCAGCCTGCCCTTGGTGGCCTGTCCTGGGTACGCCGCTTGTACATACAGGAGACCTGGGCCAGCCCTGCCTGGCTTCACCACCGGAGGGCCGAGTAGAGGGAGTGCCTGCGGCGTCCCGAGCCAGGCTCTGGGCGACAGCTGAGGCCAGAGCTCACCTTGCCCTTGTCCTGTCGAGACGGCCTGCAGGAGCTTAGGTTTGAATGGCATATGCTGTCCCGGGGAGGGCTGGGGACCTTCCCCTTGGTCCCTTCTGCTCAGCCTCTGGACCCTCCGCCCTGCTGCTCCCAGGGGGAGGCGGAAGGGCCCAGAGCCAGGCTGCTGTGCTCGGGGACAGAGGGAGGGAGCATCGCCGGGGCCTGTGCGGCCCCCCGGCCTCCTGCTGTCCCTCTGCACCGGGGGTGTGCGGAGACCCTGGGGTGGGAGCCTTGGGAACCTTGACGCTGCCGACCCCGCTCCCCAGTCAGTGGTACTGTCCTTTGCCCTGAGCCCTTGGTGCGTGTCTGTCCTGTCCTGCTGCCGGGTGGATACATGGTTTGCCAGCCCTCCCGTGGGTGGGAAGCAGAGGGGGCTTTCCGCTGGCCTGGTCTCTGCTGTTCACTTTCCTCTCCAGAAGGAGGCCCCCCGCCACCGCCCCCAAGCAGGCGGGCCCTCTGGGTGTCCCGTGTCCTGCAGGGGGGTCCCTGAGGGTCTTCCCAGCCTTTGCACAGATGTCGGTTCTAGCCCTCGGCAAGTCTTCCTTCCAAGGGCTCTTGCAGCCCACGAAACAGGGCCTGCGGCCACAGCCCAAGGTCAGTGCTCTTGGGGAAGCTCCGCCCCCGAGCTCGCCCTCCGCACCCCGCCTGGCCCTTGACCTCTGGCTGGCTGGCCGGACCCTCTTCTCTCCGCCCGGATGCCGCCTGAGACCCAGTGACGCTGTCCCCTCCGAGTTCCGTGCCAAAGCTAGGGGTGCAGCGTGGGCTTCGCGGGTCCCCCTTTCCCTTCGGTCAGCTGCACGAGGTCAGGCGTTGCCAAGGGTGGCCCCTGCCGGGGTGGGCGCTGGTGGCCACACTGCACCCTGGGGTTCCTCTGAGGTCAGCCTTGCGATCTCCAGCCTCAGCTCAACACAGCAGCATCCTGGCGTGGGGAGGAGATGGGGAGGGGTCTGAGAGGGCGTGTGCAGGCAGGAGAGACAAGGCAGCCCGCAAAGGCTTTTGGGAAATGAGGGTCACAGGATTGTATTTGGGGGGCGGTGGGCAAAGCGGGGGAAGGAGGGATTTTCCACGGAGAGAGCAGACCCAAATCCTTGTCAGGGTGCACCCAGCACTTTGCACGTGACCTCGGCGCAGCTGGCCCAGCTGTGAGCCCGGGACGGGAGGGGAGAAGACCAGCCGGCCAGCGCCTTTCGTGTTTACGGTTGTGGGAAAAGCTTTGGTTTCTGTTACTGATGTTGTTTTAGGGTCTTGTTTCGTTTCGTTTTGGTTTTGGTTTGCCTTGTTTGCTTTTTAAGGGAAAAACAGGTTGGTAGTTATTTCCTCCAAAACTCCCATTATATATCTGTGGATAATAAGGAAGAGATTTTATAATAGCAAGAAAATAATGTATATTTGAGGTCATCATGAAACAAGGCGTCGTGATAACAAAGGACACTGAGAAAACCTAATTTAGAACCCTGGTTCTTGTGACTGTTTTGCTTTGTTTTTGTGTGTTAGGGAGCTTGTCTTGGTTGGGTTAGTTTTTGCACTGCAGGAAGCAGCAGGGGAGAAGGGCCGGGCACAGGCTGGGACGCGGGTGGTTGCAGCAGGAGATGGGACGCCCTCTGGCGGGGCTTCGGACCTGGGGCCTGAGATTAGCTGTGAACACTTAGGAGCCCGACGCATGCGGGTCAGGGATCTGGGGGTCCCGCAGCTGGTGGGGACCCCAAACAGAACGCAAACTGTACATTTGCCAATAGGTTTTTTTCAGACCACGGTTTCTACCACAAATAAACCTGAGTTCTTTTCTGCAGGAGTGGCTGGCCTTTCATGCTGGGGAGGAGGGACTGGCTGGATTCCTGTGTGTCCAGAAGGGTCTGCCCCGTCCGGATACTGTCGGCCCAGGGGGCGGTGGCCTGGGTCAGACATGGGCCTTGGGGGGGCTCGGCCTCAGCCACCCGCTGGGGGTCTGGGCGACAGTGACGCCGGGCCACTGACCAGGCACCTCCAGACCGGCCCAGGTCACGGGCTTCCTATGCAGTGCCCTGTGACCCCTCCAGCAGCTCTCAGAGGCGGGTGTCACTGTCTTCTGTTGGGACGGGATTCAAACCCCAGCCCTGCCACTTGGGCATGTCCTTCACCTCCTGAGCATGTTTCTTTATATATATGTGTTGGAGGTAAAAATAATCTCTCCGGAGGGTGACTCTGTGGCCTGTGGTAGAGGAAATCAGAACAGTGCGGTAGAGACTTCCTTCTCCCTTACGGGGAAGCAGTGCAGAGGTGGTAGCCCAGGGTGGCTTGGGGCCCCCGCCACACCCCAGACTCCCCTCATCTTCAGCACGCGCTTCCTTCCTCATTGTTACCTCGTGGTCCAAGGTGGCTGCCAGAGCTGCTGCCATCGAGGCTGTGGGCAGATGCAGAAGCCGACACAGCGCTTCCCCTTACTCTCCCTACCCAGGCTTGGGCATGTGGCCACTCCTGGCCACACCGGGGGCTGCAGATGCAGGACCTGGGCTGGGTGCACAGCCTGGAGAATGTTGGGTCTTGTTACTGCAGAGATGGGACCGGACGGGACCCACCTTGGGGCAGGGAGGGCCGAGGGAGACTCGGAGCCTGGCTTAAGCTGGTGCCCCGAGAACCAGATGGGCGGACCGCCCCCTCTCTGAGAATCTCTCAGGCCTGAGTCCCCCGAGAGGCCAGGTGTTCCCATACCGCCTCCCCGAGAACCAGCCTCTAGTTCTGAGTTCTCGTGTCCACACGTAGGGGATGGAAAGGCCCAGACCCTCGCTGACCAGCCCCTGGGCCGGCACTCAGCTGCCCTGAGCTTGGACGGCCCTGGAGAAAGCTCCAGGCCGGGGAGCAGAGAGCTGTGGCGGCCTGAGGGGCAGCTGCGGGTGAACATGGGGCTGGGGGCCCTTGGGGAGGGCACCAGCAGCACCCGCTGAGGGGCCCAGACTGGAAAAGGGTGGGAAGCCCCAGGCCTGCGTGTGGACGGGCTGCAGGCCCAGCGAGGACAGGCCTGCCCGCCTGAGGTTACCCCAGACGCTGGGAAGCAGGTGGGAGCCGTGTGCTCCCGGTCTCTGAGGGTGGCTGCCTGCGGGCTCTTAGGGGCACTGAGTGTCCTGCCCCTTGATTCTGACGACCGCAGACTCCCCTTGGGCAGGGCCACCGTGGAGGCCTCTTGTGTCCAGAGTCTGAGAAACACTCCCTGGGCGAAGGAAGGAAACAACCCATTTGCTGAGGTGACGTGGACGCCTCTACCCGCCACTGCCGACAGGGACACCCCGGAGCAGAGCAGCTACCCGCCACCCCGCCACTGCCGACAGCGACACCCTGGAAGACACAGCATGCAAGGCTGAGCTTGAGAGAAGGGGCCCATCCCGGAGAGCAGAGACCTGGAGCAGAGCAGCTACCGGGAGCCAACGCCAGGGCAGCCTCTAGGCTCTCGGGCCAGCTGGGGTTGGGTTGGGACCTGGGATTCTAACACGCACGGCATCAGCCACAGGTCCTCACAGGCCAGGGAACTCTAACACACGTGGATCGAAACAAGATCACGGACCAGGACAAATATTTCAATGTGTTTTTTTAAACTTTCCAGAAGTAAAAGAATGAATTAACACAGAATGGTTAACCCTGGGCTTCAAAGAGAAAATAAAATCCATAGGGCAGCAAGCGAAAGATCAGGTGCCTTAACCGGGAGAACAGCTTGGGTTTGCCCTGGACCTCCGCCTGTCAGTGCGCCCAAGGCTTTGTGCTCACAACGTCTAAACGGGAGGCAGCAAGGAGGCCACGTCCCACCCGCAGCCTCGCAGGGGCTGTCCCGCGTGGGAGCGCTGCTTACAGAAACGACCGGGGTCCAACCTGGAGCCGGAGGAGGGGGAATGCGCCACCGCAGGGTCGGGGGGATGTTGAACCTCTATCTGCAGGAACACGTCTCAGACAAGGTGAAGATTCGGTTTCAGAACCTAATATAACGATTCTAAACCCTGTCCCTTAGAGAGAACGAATGTCAAAATGATTTCAGGAAAGCGCTGGGAAGAGAAAAAGACAGGAGGTGAGAAGCAGCATAGGTGCACTGGTTTTCTCATCTTTTCCAGGTAGAAGTCAAGACCTGGTCTTGAAACCTGAAAACTAATAGAGGTGTAAGTATGCTGAACAGCATAAAGATAAACACTAAGAAAGAAGAGATAATGAACAAAAGTTGGATGGAGATGAGAGAGGAAGGGTAGGGAAGAGCAAATAGTCCAATTTCATCACAGCTCATGTAGAGGTGATGGGCGCTGCCTGAGAAGAAGAGGCTTGGTGTCTGTTTCCGGCGGTGGGTCGGGAGATGGGCTTTCTGTTGCTGCCATGACAAATTACCAGCACACGCTGTCGTCGTAGGGTTCCGTGGGTTACAGGAGCCCCACACAGGTCCCCCTGGGCTGAAATCAAGGTGCTGCATGGGGCCGTTCCTTTCTGGAGGCTTTAGGGGAGAATCTGTTCCTGGCTTTCCGGCTTCTAGAAGCCATCTGCATTCCCTGGACCATAACCCCTTCTTCCATCTTCAAAGCCAGCGGGGTTGTATAGCCGACCCTTCTGTGGTCACATCTCTCTGTCTCCCTCTGACCACAGCTGGGAAAGGTTCTCCACTTTTAAGGACACGTGATCAGATGGGTCCCGCCCACATAATCCATCTCAAGGTCCTTCGCTGTCATCACACCTGCAAAGTCCCTTTTGCCGTGAGAGGTAACGTGGCCACAGGTGCCAGACATTAGGATGTGGCCGTCCGTCTCTGGGGGGGGGGCCATTATTCGGCCTACAACGGTACGTTGGATACTCTGACCAGTCTCTCTTGTAAGCACAACAAAAGCGGTGGGAAAGTGTTTCTGATTTCATCAGTGAGCCGGTAATGAAGAAGAAACACTCAGAAGCCAAAAGGTGAGTGTAGGCAGGAGTCCAGAGAGGTCAGCTGACTCCCTCGCCCAACCTAGTGAGAGCTTGAGTACCACCAGTTCATAGAGCCCGGCTGGGTGTGGAGGAGAGGGGACAAAGCCTAGCCCCCCACCAAAGTACCAAATCTAATAGGTGAGCTCTTTCTTGAAGCTGGGACCCCAGTGGACCTCACTCTACACGTCAAGACGACTGGGAGCTCACCACGGCTGTAGCCACCACAGCCATCATGGACGGCAGAGAAAATTCTTTTTCTTGGACCTTGACAATGGGTGGAGGGAGAAGCAAAAACTTCCCTGAGGACGTGTTATGGGTCCAACTCTATCCCTCCCAAAGAGATACAATGAAGTCCCAGTACCTGTGAAAGTGACCAGATTTGGAAATAGGGTCCTTGCAGGTGTAGTCATGTTGAGATGAGATCACGAGCGTGGGCCCTGATCCAATATGACTGGTATCCTTATAAAAAGGGGAAATTTGGACAGAGAGACAGACGTGCACACAGGGAGAACAGGCTGTGAGACGGAAGCAGGTCCTCCTTTAGGGCCCTTAGAAGCGGCCGGCCCTGCTGACACCTTGATCTCGGACTGCTGGCCTCCAGAACTGTGAGGATAAATCGCTGTTGTTTGTGGTCCTTTGTTACATCAGCCCTAGGAAACACATACCACGTGTAACTCTAACTTGGCACCTAAGAAGGTTGCCGCCTGAATTTGCACTTCCTGCGGGTCTGAAAAACCAGGAGCTGAGAGCGTAAAGCAGGATCACAGGTTGTGGATACGCCTGAGTGCCCGGAAAAAGGAAACGCAAATCATCTCTGGAAGAATCCGCTTTCAATTTCAGCCTCAAATAGTCCCTGAGGGAAGTTCCAAGAAATACACACTCACTGTCCCAAAGCATAGGTAACAAGGAAATGGGTAGCAAAAACCACAGGCCACTGCATTGGATCCACAAGCAGACTACAAAATAATTGTGCTTAAAATCAGCCTAAAAGGGATCGGAACTGTGTGTAATGGCCAAGGAACCGTGAAAAATAACCAAGCCAGTTAGACAAACGAAGCTTCTAGACCTGTCATCAAACTTTGGGACCATCGGGCAGCTGGGCTGAGACTGGACACCACAGCATGACATGGCGTGGGTCAAGGAAGAAGCACTGTTGGGAGACGTTTGCAAGGCGAGCCTAGAAGGCAGTGTTGCTGGCGGAGACACAGTGTGTTTGCATTCCAGAGGATGACACCGTCACCCCTACCCTAAGGCTACCTTCTTATAGTAGGAGCAGGAGAAAATGGCCTTGTCAGAGGGAGAAGTGCAAGCAAACTCCTTGGGTTCCAGTGCTTATGGGAGTTGTCTGGGAATGCTCACTGCCCTGCCCTGCAGATCCTGGGGTGCAGGAGGGGCTACTCTTTCTCTGATTCTGTCTAATCTGAGCCACAACTACTGAAGCCCACGCGCCTAGAGCCCGTGCTCCGCGACAAGAGAAGCCGCCGCAGTGAGAAGCCCGCGCACCGCAACGAAGAGTAGCCCCCGCTCGCCGCAACTAGAGAAAGCCCACGCGCAGCAACGAAGTCCCAACGCAGCCAAAAATAAAATAAATTAAAAAAAAATACTCCATAACAAAACTTGTCGACTAATACTAAAGCTGAACTTGAACCAAAATTTGTGACCTTGATAGCTTGCATTGCAAAAGCAGAGGGCTGGAAGTAGCTGTTCTTTTCACACATAGTCCTTCTTTCAGGCTGGAACAAAACATTGATTCCTTGAACAAAAGTTTTATGTCTCCGTTAAGCATTTTCAACTTATCTATTTAAAATGTCATTTTGGAATTCCCTGGCGGTCCAGTGGTTAGGACTCTGCGCTTCCGCTGCAGGGGGCACGAGTTTGATCCCCGGTTGGGGAACTAAGATCCCTCATGCTGCGCGACGAGCCAAAATTAAATAAAATATTCAGACATAAAGTGTGTGGCCTCCGTTTGTTTTTTAAAAAAGTAATTTTTCCAAGTTGGAAAAGTAATTTTTCCAAATTTTCCAAGAAAATTACAAATGTATTAAATGTGCACAGATTACAGGGTTTTAAAATGATGGCTCTGGCTCAGATGCTGTCTTAGGGTGGCTGGTTCCCCCTGCTCTGAGTGGGTGGCAGTGGGGAGCTTTACTGAGAAGGTTTTACAACCCTTGTGGGTTAACTCAGACTCCTGTTCCTTAGTCACAAGTTGATGAATTTATTTTCCTTAACAATTTAGTTTTGATCTTTTCCTTTCCCTAGAAAAAGAGAACCCACACATGCACCTAAAACCTATGTGGGCGCACTGGAACCGGCTGGTGCCAGCTCATGGGAGCTGAGGGTGTAGCCTCTTCCCAGGTCTCTATTCGGTGGCGTCCTTCTCATCGGCAGGTTGAAATTGGCCCTGGTGGGGGCATGTACACGGCAGAAGTCAGCCAGCGCTCCCCGCCTGGAGAGCCAAGTGTTAAACGTTTAGCGGCACCCCACTGCAGAAGGATGCTCGCTAACAACGATTAGCTATGACAGTCCTGGAGGTTAATGCACTTCACAGCATAGCTTCAAAATACATAAAGCAAAAACACACAGAATTATGGGGAGAAGTGGACACATCCCAGTCGCAGAGGGGGACACTCACACAGCACTCAGAGATAGCCGGCGGTGTTCAGTAAGGAAGCTCCCTGCCAGGGGAGTGTTCCGTGTGGAGGACAGCGGGACAGCCAGACAGAGCCCAGGCTGTCACTCCCAGTGGGGATCCATCTCCCTGCCCGTCTGCAGGTCCCCTTTTGGGGACAGTCCCTGTCCAGGGGGCTGCATCCCCAGTCTCTGGGTCCAGCGTTCCCGGGGGTGTCATACTCACATGTGGCCACCAGGGGACGATGTTTCCTGGGAAGGCCCATTCTCCCCTGCTGTCTGGATCTTGGTGCTGGCCCCGCCCACACGGGCTCAGCGGCCGGAGTGACCAGTTCCAGCCCTACATTTGTTTCCATCACAAATAACGCTGGAAAGAAATGACGGAGTGAAGTGAGAGCCTCAAGGCCCTGGCACGCAGCTGCCCACGCCCGCTGTGTGTGTGTGGAGGTAGGGCCCAGGTGGCTGCAGCCCGCAGCCGTCCTCACCTGCCGTCGGCATGTGCGTCTAGGGGGAGGGGCACCCACCTGCCTCTCTGGAAGGACCACCACTTACCCCCAGATAATAAAACATTGTCTTCACGAAGGCATGGGCAGGGAGTTGATGTCATTTTTTTTTTTAAGGTTCTTATTGGAAAAATAAAATCTTGGCAGTGCAAATGCAGCCCTCAACAGTTGTTCTGGAAACTTCCCTGGTCCATGAATTGCCCGGGTCTGGTGCCCATTAGCTGTGTTGTCTTGGTTTTCTCATCTCTACAATGGGCAACAGTGTTCCTCCCTCCCCTGAGATGACACACATGAAGCAGTCAGCACACTGCTGGCCCCCCTCGCGCCCCCCCCATAGGTGTGCCCTGGGGCAAGGCTCAGGGGCAAATGGGGCCGGTACCAGGTGTGGCTGGGTCAGATGTGGCCAGGTACTGTTGGCTGGTTACTTAATGTCCCTCCTCTGCAGGGCCACACGCAGAGTTCCGAGGAGGAACCTCCTCCTCTGGCCAGTCCCCTTGCTCCACCCTGGACGTCTGCCCAGTCAGAGGGCGGCCTGCAGACGCCTCCCTCTGCCCTGGGAGCCTGGCCAGCAGGTGGGTGTGGAGGGCTGGCCGGGGCTGTGGAGAGGGCCAGTCTGGGCCAGAAGGAGGTGTCTCAGGCCTGGTAATAACATGCAGAGAAACTTACAAAAATTCCCTGAAACTGACAGCCCGGGGGTTCCAGTCCCTGCTTCCCAGATGGGGAAAGAGGCTCCTCGAAGGGAGACCAGCCCAGATGGCGCAGCAGCCTGGCAGCAGGACCCTGGCCCAGGGCCCCTAGCTGGAGCCTGCCCACCTCTTGACCTTGGCCCTCTTCCAGACCCAAGCAGCACCCAATCGATGACGAATCCTACAACGCTGACCCACAGGCAAGCCCAGGCCTCCAGCCACCACCCCTCGTCCAAAGTCCAGGGGGACTGTGCTGCCCGCTTGCTTGGGACAATTTTGCAACAGCTGCCTGTCTTTGAGCAGAGGGCAAGAGAGGTCTGGGCTGCCTCGGCTGCTGTCCTGGGGCTGCAGTGACTACTGTGTCCCTCGCCTGGGCATCTCGTGTCTACGGGTCTGAGGAGGACATGGTCACGCTCCTTCCTAGCCCTCTCTGACCTGTCCTTCACCCCATCCAGGGAGGGCACCCCTGCCTCGGGCTGCAAGGCCAAGCTTGCCATCTGCTGAGTGACCGGGCTGCTGTCCTCTCTGCCCTGGACCCCAGCACTGCCCCGGGAAGCCTTGTGCTGGTGGAGCCAGCCTTCCTCCAGAGAGGCCGGGTGGGGGGAGTGAAAGTCTCTGTCCCCATGATGGCGACAGCACATAGGCCAGAGCCCCCAGCCACCTCCTCCGAGATGGCCTCCTGGGTTTCTGCTGGAAGGAAGGACAGCTTGTTCAGGACCACCCCCCAACACAGCCAGCCTCGTGGTCGCCTTGCCCCTCCCTGCCTCCATCTTCTTCCTGGACCCTGAGGCCCTCAAGGGCAGGGAATGGGTCATAGTTGCCTCTGGGTCTCCCTGCAGTTCTTTGCATACAGTAGGTGCTCAGTAAATGTAGAGGGCAGACAAATTGGCAGTAAGACAGTTGGACAGCCCAGTGGGAATAAGTACACACATATTTGTTTGTCTGTATTAATCACAGTATCGTGCCTCCGTCACTCCCTGTATTAGCAGCTGGCATTACTATTTTGTTCACTGACAGAAATTTAAATACTTTCTTTGACCCAGTGGGAGGAGGAGGTCCTATTTTACATCAGCACCTATTCTGGTTCTTTGCACAGTCAGAGGTGGACGTACTTACTCGTTCCAGATTTCCTCTGGACGTCTCCTCTGGGCATCTTCTGCCTGAGCACAAACCAGATGCCCTAGACCTAGCTTGAGGCCCCACTCCGTCTGTCTGACTGCAGGCTTGGTCTGGCTCCCCCACTAGCTTGCTGTGTGACCCGAGGCAAGCTGGCTCCCCTCTCTGGGCCCTGGTGCCCCCAACAGTCAAATGGAGGCAGGCATCCCTGCCCTGGGAAGCTGGTCGCTGTGAAGTGGAAAAGCCAGAGGCTCACGGATGTCTCGCCCAGAAACAGAAGGATCTGGGAGCTCTGGAGGGCAGACAGGTCAGGAGCGCTGTCCAGTGCTGGTGGTGCGGGCAACCCAGACTTCCTGACCTGCCTCCGAGGGCAGTGAGCGCCCCTTCCCTGGGGGTGAGCAGCTGAGGCTGGACAGGCAGCTCTGTGCTAAGGCCCTGGATCACCCCACCAAGGAGCCCCAGCCCCGGCACGACGCTGCTGCTGACCCAGCACTTTCTGCCCACCTGGCCGTGCTAAGCTCCCTTCTGGCACGGGGAGCATGGCGGGCACAGGCAGGCAGGGGTGCACGGGTTCATCTGCAGAACGCTGTGACCCCTGTTTTAGGGAGGAGGGGGAGAGGTCGCCTGCCCTGGCGCTGCTGCCCTCAGAACTGCCCGCTTGGCTGTGCCCAGCCCGCCTCCTAGAAGCCTGGCCGTGGGCGGTGCATCCTGCCCCAGCCAAGGGTGGGGGTGGGATGGGGGCGGGCAGCGCCTCCAGGGGCGGGGCCAGCGGGGGGTGGGGGCGGGGTTGGCCCCGGGTTCCCGCCTGGCTGTTGCTGGGGAAGAAGGAGGTGACGGCACTGCTGCAGCCACTGGGCCCGGCACTGGCAGGCCACTCGGGGCCCAGGGGCAGTGGCCGGCCGGAGGTACAGCCCTCGGGAGGGCAGGGCCCAGGCCCTTCCCTGGGCTGGCGGGGTGGGGACAGGCCCAGAGCTGGCTGGGCACGACCATGGGACACTCTGGGGGAGGCCAGGGGGCCTGGACACCCTCCCAGCCCTTCTTCTCCCGCTGAGGCCTGTGCCTGGACCTTCCCTCCATCCCCCCACCGCCGGGCCCGTCATCCTACCGCCTGCGGGGAGGGCTTCTCTGGGCCGCCCCGCTTAACAGCACGAGGCCAACCCGGTCTGTCTGACCCCGAACGCTGGCAATGAATGGTCAGGCTGCGGACGCGGGTGGGAGAGAGTTGGAGGGGGCAGAAGTGCAGATCAATGTGGAAGCAGCTGCCCTGGCGGGAGGGCACTGGGCTGCCCCTGCTGGGGCCGTGCCCCCTCTACCCCCAGCCTGGGTGGGAGAACGGGACTGGCCAAGCGCCGGGAAGAGGCACGTGGCAGCCCGTGGCAGCCCCCGCGTTGGCACAGGGGGAGGGAAGAAGGAGTCTGGGTCAGAGGCCAGGAGGAGGGGGTGGGGCAGGGGGCGGGCAGATGCCTGGCCTTGGAAAGGCTTCCTGGGCACCCACGTGAAGCTGAGTTTCCGACAGTAGGTCCTCACTGTTGGCGGCTCCTGGAAGGTTAAGGAAATCCAAGGACGAAAGGTAAGTGCAGACACGAGCCGGGCTGCACCTCCCCGTGCCCAGGGCGCCTGAAGCGGGGCAGAGCTGACGGAGGGACTGGGGTGCCCGGCTCCAGCCTCCAACCCCCCACCCCGAAGCCCCTCAACTCACCCCTGCCTGCTCCCTCCTCTGCCCCTACCCCCTGGGGGGGGGTCTCTGTGGTGAGGGCAGGGCAGCCCTGACCAACCTGAGAGCCCGGGTGCCTGCGGGGGAGCGGAGGGGGTGCGGTGGGCAGTGCCCACCTGTGAGGGCGGGAAAGGGTGTGGCAGTGGGTCCCCCCCCAGTCTCTCCTCCCCCAGACCAGGCCCCGAGATGTCTGCGGACTGGGAGTTCGGGAGGGGGCAGGACAGCCAGCAGGCTTGGCCACACGGCGGCCCTGTGACCTTGGTCATCTTGGCGGGCCTCCTTGGGCCTCAGTCTCCCCCCTCCGTGAAATGGGGACAACAGTCATCCTGACTTCCGAGCAGAGAGAACGCGTGTTCCCGGCTTGCCATGTGACACATGCTTGGAAATGGAAGTGGTCTTAATTAACTGGCTAATTGATACCAATCACGGCTATTAACGTAGGTGCGGGACCCACCTCAGTCCCTCGACCACAGCCAAACCCCTCTTACTTTTCCTGCTGATCCCACGAGTGGGCCCAGGAGCCTCTCTGAGGCGTCCTTTCCCCTGTGTTCCTCGCCTCCGGGGAGACACATCTGCTGCATCCTGTCTCCTTAGAAGGTGGGGCCCCGTCACAGTTTTCTTCTTAGAATTATGAGGCTCTTCTGACCGGGGAGGGATGCAAGGTGAGCCCTGCAGGCTACTGGGAGGTCACCGAGGAGGAGGGAGGCTGGTTGCCCATCCTCCGAGTCCCTACCTGGATTCGAGATGGCCCGAGGGAGCCGGGGGCCTGGACGCCGCTGCGTTGCTCACCTTCTGCCTCGGGTCCCAAAGGGCTGTGGAGTCAACGTGGCAGAAATAACTTCTGTCTGGGGCTGAGACGGGAGTTGCCCCGGAGGGCGTGTTGGGTACAGGCTGGAGGGTTGGGTGTCCCTGCCCCAGGCTCCCCGCCACCCACCCTGTGGCCCTGCAGCCCTGCAGCCCTGCAGCCCTGCCCCGCCACGCACACTGCCCCCCTTCTGCCCCCACCGTGGTCTCCCCTGGGCCCAGCCAGAGCCTGTAGCGTACGAGGCCCTCAGAACACGTGGACAAATGCACAGGTGCACACGTGACGTGGGTGGGTGGCAGGAGGACGGCCGGAGGGTGACAGCGCGGGGGCCCTGGGGCTCACTTGCACAGAGCCCTCTGTGCCCCAGGCAGCCCCGATTCTCTCCCCAGCTCCCTGCGGTGCTCAAGCCGAGTCCCCATGGCCTTGCTGAGCCGAGCCCTGCGTGTGGCCGCCACCTGTCCTCGCCGGAGCCCTGCCCAGGGCCTGGGGCTGCGACTCCTGAGCAGCGGGGCCCGGCCCAGCCCTGAGAAGAGTGTGCCCTACCAGCAGACCCTGAAAGAGGCCCGGGACCCCCGGGCAGGCGCCCAGGGCCCAAGCCGGCCCCTGCCCAGCACAGCCAATGTGGTGGTCATCGGCGGGGGCAGCTTGGGCTGCCAGACCCTCTACCACCTGGCCAAGCTGGGCGTGAGCGGGGCGGTGCTCCTGGAACGGGAGCGGCTGACCTCCGGGACCACCTGGCACACGGCGGGTAGGGGCCTGGGTGCACGTGGGGGCGGGAGGGACTGGATTCAGCCAGGGGCCAGCTCTGGGTTGGCAGCCGGAGGCCTGTTAGAGGCAGCTGAGCTGGAGGGGGAGGACATGGGGAAAAGACGCGGGGTCCTTCTGAGGGTGAGCCTGCGTGCCCCCTGAGTCTCTGAAGAGCTGCGGAGGGGAGGAGGGAGCAGACACTGACTGGGGGATCCTGGAGGGCAGAGCAGAGACCAGAGCTGGGAGCCCAGGCAGCTGTGTATTCAAAGAGCAGAAGCCCCTTCCCTGGACGGAGCTACCCGGGGTGAGCGCCGTCCACGGGGTGCAGAGGATGGACGGGGAAGGGGCCATCAGGGGGTGTCCTCCGTGGGCACCATGGTTCTCAGCCAGCTAGCCAGTGGGCATACAGTAAAAGCACCTACTGTGCGCATGTCCCCAGGGCAGCCAACCTTTTGCCTTAACCCTGCGTTGAGTTTGCCAGGCTCTGTGGGGAAAACGCTCCCACTTTGGCCAATGTGAGCCTGATGTCGCTGGATGTGGGGCTGAGAAGAGGTTCAGGCATCACGTGTCTTGAGAGCTGACACAGCCGGCCCTGCGCGCCACTGCCCCTGCCTACCCACCATCCTGTCTCGGCTGGGCCCACACAGCCTCTCCCCCACTGCTACCTCTCCCCGGCCCCCCCGCTCCCCAAACTCTGCTCGGAAGGGAGCAGCTTTGTTGGTGAAGGGGCTGCCTTTGGACCTCAGTCAGTCCTGGGTTGGGGTCCCGGCCCCATCATCACCCGTCCTGTGATCCTGGGCACAGAGCCGTTTGGTACCACCTTAATTTCACTATAAAATAGTCACGCCTGCCTCCCAGGACCTCTCTGTCACCCAGTGATAGGCTCAGTACACAGGAGGTGCTCCATAAACGGGAGCCTTGGGTATCGTCACGCTCTGAGCTGCCCCAGGGCGACGTCCTGGAACTCAGCTTTGACCCCGTCACTTCCTGCTCATCAGCCGCTCGGGGCTCTCCATGGCCTGCAGAGACGCTCCCCGCCCACTGCCTGGTCTTCAGGAGCCCGGGCCTGCTGGGAGGAGCCGGGGTGCCGCACTGCAGCGGTGGGGCTGACGGCGCCCCGCCCCTCCCCCGCCAGGCCTGCTGTGGCAGCTGCGGCCTAGCGACGTGGAGGTGGAGCTTCTGGCCCACACGAGGCGCGTGGTGAGCCGCGACCTGGGGGAGGAGACGGGGCTGCACACGGGCTGGATCCAGAACGGGGGCCTGTTCATCGCGTCCAACCGGCAGCGTCTGGATGAGTACAAGAGGCTCATGTCGGTGGGTGCACCCCTGCCAGGGCGGGGACTCATGTCCTGGGTGCACTCCCGCCCGGGCGAGTGAGCGGCTCGTGTTGGTGTGTGCCCCCCTGCCGGTGGTGGGTGGGGCAGCGTAGCACAGGGAAGGAGCCCCGACAGATCTGGGTTCAAGCCCTGGTGCTGCCCTTGCTGGTCGGGCACCTGGGCCGAGCGGCGTTGCCTCCGAGCCTCGGCATCCTCGCCTTTAAAATGGGACCGTTGCGTTGCGCAGCACCGTTTGCCGAGCCTCGAGGCAGGAGAGGCCCGATAACCGGGAGTTATCGGCAGGCACGGTGCTCACAGGAGCCAGGATGCATGATGAGAAACTGCAGTACCCAGGAGGAAGGACCACCCTTCTCCCGGCACCGCTGGCGGGGCTGAGGGAACGCCATTGGGGGCGAGACGGCAGAGAAAGCCTTCCGCTGTGGAAGGCCCTCTGCTGGGGTGGAGAGTTGATTCTTCACCCAGAGCAGCCAGGCCCGGACCCCAAATTCCAGGGCGTGGCAGAGACTGGCTCCTCCAGCAGGTCATTCCTTATTGAGCACCAACTGAAGAGCGGCTCAGGGCCCAGCGAGCAGAGAGGCCTGTGTGGGTAGCAGAGGTACATTGTCACAGGGATGCCGAGCGCCTCTGCCCAGGCGGAAGCAGCGGCACCTGGCTTCATTAGAACGGGCTGGGTCTCTGGGGTTAGGAGGTGGCCTCATTCTGCCTACTCCCCCCACCTCTCCCCCCCACCTCTCCCCCCCCCCCCCCCCCCCCCCCGCCGCCTTGCTCACTCATCAGCTGCGATGGAGGCTCCAAAGGTGCCCAGGCAACCTTTCAGCTCAAGTGCTGAGCGAGGTCTCTGCAGCTTTTCAGTCCCACTGCTCGGAGAGAGAATCTGATTGGCTCAGCTCATCTCTAGTTGGGCGGAGCCTGTCCCGACGGATGGATGCCTGGGGGCATTTGATTGGCTGCCCTTGGGCCAATCAAATGAGCCGGGGGTGTGGGGCCTGGGACCGAGGACTGCAGCGGTCTCTCGTCTGGGGAGCTGGTCTGACCCTCAAACCTGGTTGAAGCTCAAACTATCAGACGTATGGGGATTATTTTTATTTATGTTATACAGTAAATCCTTATGTGCCAGGGACTGGTCTAAGCTCTTTAAAGGTGTCAACCCCATAAACCATTATCACCCCCATTCCCCCAGGTGACGTTAGCAACTTGCCCCACGTCACATGGCTCATGTTAGAGCTGGATGGGGGAGGCGGGAGGGCCCCAGAGCCTGCTTCCGAGCACTACCCGGGCTCCTGACTCTTCCTCGGAGCTGGCCCGAGGGATGGGGGCCGCTGGGGCACGGTGGCCGGCTAAGGGTTCCTGGGGGACAAAGGGTCTGAACTGACCCTTGGAGGCCCAGATGGGGAGGAGAGTGGCCAAGGGGGTCTGCTCCCCGAGGGCTCAAGTACTTTCCTCTGGGTCCCCCAGTTGGGCAAGGCCTATGGCGTGGAGTCCCACGTGCTGAGCCCGGCAGAGACCAAGGCCCTGTATCCGCTGATGAATGTGGATGACCTCTACGGGACCCTGTACGTGCCTCATGACGGCACCATGGACCCCGCCGGCACCTGTACCGCCCTCACCAGAGCCGCCACTGCCCGCGGAGCACAGGTACAATGGCCTTCTGGCCCTGGGTCCCCTGCTCCCAGCCCACCCCTCCTGCCTAAGAACCCCAAGACCAGAAGGCAAGAGAACACGTGCCGTTCTCTCTGCTCCACATAGGACCTGAGCCTCTAATCCGATCCTGCAGAGGCCGACCGGCCTCAGGTTTGTCCCCCAGGTCAGCTCTCCTCCCTTCCCCGAGGTCTGGCCCTGCTGGAAGAGTGAACCCGCCCCAAATCTCTTCTTGTAAATTTTATCTTCTTTTGTCTCGAATACACACGTAGTTGTAGGAAAGATTAGAAAAGACAAATAAGCAAGACAGAAGAAATGAGGATCCCCCAGAGGTAACCAATGTTGACATCGTAGTTTTACTGCAAGTACTTTTCTATGAAGATGTATATGTAAGTCAACTGGAAGCAAACTGCACTGTATGTGACCTTTTACCGCAAGCACCTGTCCGTCAAATGAGCCCTCCTTCTCTTTTCTTTTTTTCAAAAAAAGCCTCTGTCTGGGGGGACGAGTTCTCCAAGTCAAGGAACACGTGGAGTTAGTTTCCACCCTGTGGTCACCCCATTTCCCCAGTGGGGTCACATGAAGCCTGCCTGAGCAGAAGCAGGTGTCCCGGGTGCCGCCTGGGCTGGAGGTAGGAGAGGGTAGGTGGTCAGTGCTCAGAGCACCCACATGGCTTTGGAAGCAGCTCTTCTCGCTCTCAGGTCATCGAGAACTGCCCGGTGACCGGCATCAGTGTGCGGACGGATGATTTTGGGGTGCGGCGGGTCGAGGCTGTGGAGACAGAGCACGGCTCCATCCAGACGCCCTGCGTGGTCAATTGTGCAGGTGGGAGCACGTTTCTTCTGGGCTCCCAAGTGGCCACCCCGGCTGCTCCCTAAACCTGGCCTTACTTAGGGGTGGGGGCCCAGGCGTGACCTGGGGAGTCACTGCCATGGCAGACAGGCCTGCAGAGGCGCCCAGCTGGCTGGCCCCCGCCAGGTGCCAGCAGAGCTCAACTGTCTGCTCTGCCTGCAGGAGTGTGGGCAGGCGCCGTGGGCCGGATGGCTGGCGTCAAGGTCCCGCTGGTGGCCATGCACCATGCCTACGTCGTCACCGAGCGCATTGAAGGGATCCAGGTGAGTAGACGGCCCCAGGCACCAAGTGGGTGGTGCACGGACCTGGCTGCGAAGCCCAACACTTGCAGGTTCCTTCATTGCCCTGAGCGTCAGTGGCCTCATCTGTGAAATGGGACTCCTCATGACTGGAGGTTTTGGGTGGCCTGAGAATGAAGTGAAGTAGCACAGGCATAACCCGAGGGTCCCGACCCCCTTTGCCTTGGGAGCAGGGCTTCTCATTGATGCCCAAGCCCATCCTGCATGGTGCGGCCAGTCTGGCTTTTGCCATGTTCTGGGCCCCAGGTGTTTCTGGGAACCTCTGAATGTTCGCATGCTCCCAAATGTGCCCTGGGTGCCAGTCTCAGAGGACATTGATCCCTGGCCCTCAGAACCTCCCAGGGAGCCCTGGAGACACCTCTGCCAGAGGAGGCGGTGGGGGAGAGGGGAGCTGTGCGCCCCCTGCCCTCTCTCCTCTCCTCCCTTTCTATCTCCCCTCTCCTCCCTTTCTACCTCCCCTCTCCTCCCTTTCTACCTCCCCTCTCCTCCCTTTCTATCTCCCCTCTCCTCCCTTTCTACCTCCCCTCTCCTCCCTTTCTACCTCCCCTCTCCTCCCTTTCTATCTCCCCTCTCCTCCCTTTCTATCTCCCCTCTCCTCCCTTTCTACCTCCCCTCTCCTTCCTTTCTATCTCCCCTCTCCTCCCTTTCTACCTCCCCTCTCCTCCCTTTCTACCTCCCCTCTCCTCCCCTTCTATCTCCCCTCTCCTGTGCTGGTGGCAGGTGGCTTCCTGTCGCCTTGTCACTGACCACTCCTCTTTCCCTCCAGCCTCTTCCCCCTCCCTCCCTCCCTCCATCCATTATCCCTCCACTCATTTCCTTCCCTCTGTTCCTCTGGCCATCCCTGCATCCATTCATCCCTCCTCCGATCCCTCCCTCCCTCTAGCCCTTCATCCATCCATTGATTCATCTATTTATCCATCCATTCATCTGTCCGTCCTTTCTCTCATGTATCCATCCAGCCATCACCCCCTCTACCCATTCATCTCTCCCTCCACCCATTCCTCCATCATCCATCCGTTTATTAATCCATCTAACCTTCCCTCCCCACCCCTCTCTGCATCAAACATTCACTGGATAAGCTCTGTGCTCCAAGCCCTCATCTAGAAACTGGGACTATAACAGAGATAAGAACCTAGTTCTCGCCCAGGTGAGCTGGGGGAAGGGTACAAACAAGTAAAGGTATTATTTATTTTAAAACAGGCTGACAGGGGCTCCCAGGGGGCAAGCACAGGGGCTATAGGGACTCCCAGCCTATGGACCAGGGAGGTGCCCTGGCGGAGGCCATGTCTGAAGGGTCTTCTGAGGCATCTGAAGGGTGGCAGAGAAAGAACAAGGGGGAGAAGGGGAGGACGCAGAGCCTGGCGGCCGGGGCACTGCAGACAGTTCAGGGAAGCGGGCCTGAGGGTGTGGGTGTGGGGAGAGCGTGAGAGACCAGACTGGCCTTGTTTAGGGTCAGGCTCCAGCAAAGAGGGGCCTGGGAGCCTCACCGCTGCACTGGACAAGCCTGGCTTCCCTCTGGTCAACAGGCTGGCCGCTGGGTGGACCCAGTGGCGGAGGGTGAGGGAAGCTGCCGCGGGGCCGGGGTCTCCGCCGCTCTTGTCCCCCCACCCCCCCACACACAAGGTTCCCCCGTTCGTGGAAGAGTTTAATACAACCCAGCACACACACTCCTCCCCAGGGCTGCTGTGTGCCCTCTGGGTGGGGCTCTGGGGAAAGAGGCATCACTGCAGCTGTTGGTGCGAAGAGTCCCTGGCCCTGGTTCTGTGGGAAATATCCCCCGCGGCCGCCAGGGGTCGCCCTCAGGCCGCAGTGGGCTCTCGGGGGCTGGGCTAAAGCTGGGGACAGGCTGGGGGCAGAGCAGGGCTGTGTCCTACAGAGCCCAGGACTGGGGCCTCAGTCTCTCCGTGTCCTGGTGTGCAGGATGCCCAGCTTTGAGGCGGCTTTCAGGGAGAAGCAGGGCCCACTCTGGGCCCAGGGACCCGCACCCTGAATTTTAAGGTCAGAGCCAGGCTGGGGTTATTCATGTAACTCACAAACACTGCCCTCACCCAGCAACCTGTGTGTCCTGGGAACCCCAGGCTGCGCTCCAGGAAAGGGCCACCAGCCCCAGAATCTATGAGACTTCTGTAGGAGAAAAGAGGAGATTTGGGGCTGGGGGCCAAGTTCCCCATGCTCCCCTCCACGTGGGGAGTCTGGGAGGCCAGCCTCTCCTGAGGCCACACCTGGGCAGCCTGAATCTGGGAGAAGGGCAGGCCTCTGACCCTGACCTCCCACGTGGTCTGATGCCATGGTGGGTCAGAAAACAAGCTCCTTTAGGCCACGGCAGCTCCTGCAGTCAGGGCTCTGCGGCTCATGCTGGGAGGCCCCTGACACTTGGGCCTGTCTTCCGCTGCTCGGGTCGCTCCCTGGGTTGACAGTCCTGCAGCAGGACACTTAACTGCCCAGATCTGGGCCTCGTGGTGTTGGCCCCGGGCTGGCCAGTGAGGGCTCAGGGCTTTGCCACCTGGACCACATGCCCTTTATCCTTCTTTATGGGTGGCCAGAGGGCTGTGCTGCCTAGGGACCCCAGTTCTGAGAAGCCGTCCCCGTCCTGGGTCCTAGCCGAATGCTGCCCCCAGCTCCTCTGTGACCTTGTCCCTTTCCTCTCTGGGCCTGGCCTCTGCGTCTGTCAAACGTGGTGGCCCAGATGCTCCCTCATGATCTGGCATCCCCGCTATCCTCGACCCACTTTTGCAGAAACTGCTCTGTTGGGGCACAGAGCAATGGGAGAGGGCCCGTGCTCAGGCTCTGCATCCCAACTCCCCCATTGCCCAGCCAGGTGAGTCAAGGTGCCACCTGAGCCTCAGTTTCCTTCTCTGCCAAATGGGTAAAAATGGTAGCTACCTCTTAGGGCGGTGCTGAGGGAGGAACCAAGTGATGGGCTGAAGGGCTGAGCGCAGTGCCTGGCACATAGCAGGGGCTCATTAGGTGAGGGCCACGATGACCGACCGTGACTAAGGGCATGGGATGGTCCAGCCAGCTGGTGCTTCAGAGGAAGAGAGCAGGGAAGGCTGGCGCCATCGGGCGGGCTTCCTGGAGGAAGCAGCTGACAAGATTTGGATGGAGATGGGGCCGGGAGAAGCAGATGGAAGGAACGGGCTGAGATTAGGAGGCAGAGACACCAGTGGAATTGGTGTTACACCTATAGGGTGGGCTTCCGGAGGGAGGAAGCAGTGAGGGTACCCTGTGGATGCCTTGGGGCTGAGCTGAGCCTGTGCTGGCCACTCTGGGGCAGCTGGGGCCTTGCAAGGCAGGGAGATGGGGACCCTGATCCTGCTGGACGAAAGCCAGGGGCTTCCCTGGCCAGCAGGTGTCCCCGCTCTCCTGCTCTATGGAGCTCTGGCATTCTGTTGGTTTTGTTTTTAGAGTGGTAGTGACAGCAGAGGTAACCTCTCACTATTATTATTCCTGAAGTGCTCGGTTACTGAGAGCTTCCCGGGGGCCTTCTTGCAATCAGTGCAGACATGCTTAGTCCAGCTCTGCAGGGGAGCCAGGCCACTAGGAGACTGGAGGAGCAGGGAGGGGCATCTGCCAGGTTATCCCTTTTGGTCTCTGCGTGTCCTCGAAGGTGGGGCGGAGGGGTCACATCAGATGTGTCCGCCTCCAGGGCAGGGGCACCGGAGAGCAGGGTTGAGAGGAAGCAGTTCCCCCGGTGCTGAGCACCCCTGTGGGGTGGCCTCTTCCCACTCCGCTCACTTTCTAAAACGCTTCGGTTTTGTGTATCCATTCATTTATTGGTTAAATCAGCAGTATTTGCAGTATAATGACAGTGAGAACATTGTTAACTCCTGAGCAAATAGTGTCCAACGTTTCGTGTTTCCTGGAGTTATTAATAGTTTTTTTTTTTGGTTGTTCAGTTTCCTATGTAGCGGTGACTAATTCTTTATTCCTATCTATCTGTCCATCTGTCTGTCTGTCATCTATCATCTGTCTATCTGTCTGTCGTCTATCATCTGTCTATCTGTCTACCTCTATCAATCAATCTATCTATCTAACTCTATCATCTATCTATCTCTGTCATCTATCTCTATCATCTATCTGTCTGTCTATCATCTATCTATCTCTATCATGTATCTGTCTATCATCTATCTATCTGTCTGTCTGTCTATCTATCTGTCTGTCTATCTACCTGTCTGTCTGTCTACCTATCTGTCTGTCTGTCTATCTATCATCTATCTCTATCATCTATCTATCTATCTATCTGTCTGTCTGTCTATCTATCTGTTTGTCTATCTATCTATCTGTCTGTCTGTCTATCTATCTGTCTGCCTATCTGTCTGTCTGTCTATCTATCTATCTGTCTGTCTATCTGTCTATCTGTCTGTCTGTCTATCTATTTATCTGTCTGTCTATCTGTCTGTCTGTCTATCTATCTGTCTGCCTGTCTGTCTGTCTGTCTATCTAACATTATCTTAGTCCTTAAAACCCCACACACATTATCAGCCCCCATTTCCCACCCCACCCTCAGCTTAGACAGTCACTAATCTGATTTCTGTCTCTATGGATTTTCCTGGTTTGGACTTCGAATGAAATGGAATCATACCATTTGTGGCCTCTGTGTCTGGCTTCTTTCACTCTGCATGACACTGTCAAGGTTCATCCATGTGGTACATGTAGCAGAATTTCATTCCTTTTTATGGCTGAATAATATACTCTTGTAAGCCACAGTTTATTTATCCATTCGTCTGTTGATGGACATGTGGGTTGTTTTCGCTTTTTGGCTATTGTGAATAATGCTGCTATGAACATTCATGTACAAGTTTTTGTGTGGACGTATGTTTTCCTTTCTCTTGGGTGGAAGTGGAATTGCTGAGTCACAGAGTAGCTCTATGTTGAACTTTCTGAGGAACCGTCAGCCTGTTTTCCAAGGAAGCTGCACTGCTTTACATTCTCATCAGCAGTGTATGAAGGTTCTGACTTCTCCACATTCTCAGCAATATTTCTTATTGTCTATCTTTTTGATTCTAGCCATCGTAGTGGGTGTGAAGTGGTATCTTGTGGCTCGAGTTGCATTTCCCTAATGAGTGATGACGTTGAGTGTCTTTTCATGTGCCTGTTGGCCATACGTATATCTTCTTTGGGGAAACCTCTGTTCAGATACTTTGCTCATTTTTAATTGGATTGTCGTTCTATTGAACTATAAGAGCTCATGTATTCTGGATACAAGTCCCTTATCAGGCATATGATTTGCAAACATTTTCTCCCATTCTGTGGGTTGTCTTTTCACCCTCTTGTTGGTATTGTTGGCAGCACAAAAGTTCTTAATTTTGATGAAGTAATTTCAACCTATGTAATTTTTTCTTTTGTCCCTTGTGCTTGTGGTGTCATATTTAAGAAGGCATTCCCTAAACCAGGCCACAGAGGTTTATTCCCGTATTTTCTTCTAAGACTTTTACAGTCTTAGCTCTTATAATTAGGTCTCCAACACATTTGGAGTTAAATTTTGTGTGTGGCGTGAGGAAGGGGTCCAACTTCGTGCTCTTGCAGGAGGCGATTCAGGTGTTCCAGCACCATTTGCTGAAGAGTATCCTTTTCCCCATTGAATTGCCTTGGCATCCTTGTGGAAAATCAATTGGCCATAAGTGTGAGGGTTTATTTCTGGACTCTCAGTTCTATTCTGTTGATCTATATATGTCTATCCTTATGTTTGGACCACTCTGTCTTGATTGTATTAACCTTGTAGTGAGTTTTGAACTCAGAAGTGTAAGTCTTCCGTGTTTGTTCTTCTCTTAAGATTGCTCTGAATATTCTGGGTCCCTTGCACTTCCATATGAATTTTAGGGTCAGCTTGTCAACTCCTGCCAAGAAGCCAGCTGAGATTCTGGTGGGAGCTGTGTTGAATCTGTAGATCCGTTTGGGGGGGTACTGTCCTCTTAGCAATAGTAAGTCTTCATTTTGTAAACCTGAGAGGTCTTTCCATTATTTACATCTTCTTTAATTTCTTTCAAAGGCATCTTCTAGTTTTTAGAGTACAAGTTTCGTACTTCTTTTGTTAAACTTATTTGTAAGCATTTTATTATTTTTGATATCGTAAATTGAATTATTTTCCTAATTTCATTTTTGATTGTTCACTGCTGGTATATAGAAATACAGTGGCTTTTTGTTGTATATTGACCTTGTATCCTGCAACCTTGTTGAACTATTTTATAAGTTATAATCGTTTTTAGTGGGGTCGTTAGGATTTTCTCTACGTAAGATCATGTCATCTGCACCTAGAGATAGTTTTACTTTTTTTCCCTCTGGTTGCCTGTAATTAGTCTTTCTTGCCTGATTCCCGCCCTGGCCAGGACCTCCTGTACAATGTTGACTGGCAGTGGCGACAGTGGACCTCCTTCTCTTGGCCTGGTCTTAGAGGAAAGACTGCAAATAAGTAGGCATTTGCTGTGGGTGTTTCTCAGATATTCTTTATCAGGAAGTTCCCTTCTATTCCTAGACATTGGGTGTTTTTATCATGAAAGTGTTTTATCTGTCAAATGCTTTTTTTGCATCTATTGAAATAATTAGTGGATTTTGTCCTTTATTGATAATGGTATATTACACAGATTTTCAGAAGTTAAACCAACCTTGCATTCCCGGGATAAATCCCATTTGGTCATGGTATGTAATCCTTTTCCTATGTTGCTGGATTCAGTTTCCTAGTATTTTGTCAAGGATATTTGCATCTGTATTCATAACTGTCACAATTTTCCCCCAAACATCTCAACAGATCTGTCAAACACCTATCAGTAATATTTTCGGGTTTTTTCTTTCTTTCTTTTTTTTTTTTTTTTTGCGGTACGCGGGCCTGTCACTGTTGTGGCCTCTCCCGTGGCAGAGCACAGACTCTGGACTCAGTGGCCATGACTCACGGGCCTAGCCGCTCCACGGCATGTGGGATCTTCCCGGACCGGGGCACGAACCCGTGTCCCCTGCATCGGCAGGCGGACTCTCAACCACTGCGCCACCAGGGAAGCCCATATCAGTAATATTTTCTGCATACTCATACATGGCAGAGAAATCCCATAAAGTCTGTAAGTCCCATTCCCCTCCCCTGAAGGACTCCTCCCGCTGCCTTCTTATCTTCTCCATCAGCCTCTGACCGGCTGTTACCCTGGGACCTTCCTCACCCATCTTCTGTTTGGATCTGCTGCTCTCCGGATCCATGGCATATGGTCTCTGGCCACTTACTGAGAAGGGTACCTGGAAAATAAACGTTTTTGTGTCCGTGAATGTCTGAAGAAAATCTTTATTCTTTCTTACAGTCGGTTGACGAATTGACTGGGTCGAGAATTCTGTATTTAAAATCGTCTTTCAGAATTTTGAGGACTTTGTTCCAGGTCTTCAGCCTCCAGGAATGCTGTTTCTTTGTTTAGGACCCACCTGTTCGCCGGATGTTCCATCCTGATGTGGCCTTGGTGCAGGCCTGGTCCAGTCACAGGGCTTGGTGGGCACTTGTGGGCCCTTCAATACTGAGATTCACGATTTTCAGTCGGAGAAATCATCTTGGATTTTTGCTTTGACTTTCCTTCTACTCCATTTTCTCTGTTTTCTCTTCCTGGAACCCCTGTAAGGTGGACATTGGACCTTCAGGATTGAATTTCTAATTTTCTTATTTTTTTCCCTTTCCTGATTTCCATGCCTTAATCTGTTTTAGCCTAATATCTGGAAGATGTCCTTGGCCTTATCCAGTCCTTCTGTCGAATGCCCTTCTCTTTGGTGAGGGACCTCCATGTCAGCGTCTGGAGTCTTCCCCAAACCACTCAGTGTCTCCACAGAAGACTCTCCAGTCTGTTGTCGAGGGGGGATGGCAGCCGGCTTCTCACCTCCCCGGAGCCTGGAGCCCCTGGGGACCCATTTCTCCAGAGACAGACCTCAGGGCCCCTGCAGGGTAGGGCCAGGCCCTGGGCTGCACGCAGCGGGGATGGAAGGGATCTGGGTCCAATTGCTTTGAAGAGACCCTAGTCCAACTTCCTGTTCACGTACACGCACATACTCTCTCTCACACTCACACACACATGCACACTCACACACATGCGTGCACACACACATACACACTCGGCCCACCGCCGCCTGCAGAGGGACCTGGGGTTGCCCTAGGCTCGGCCTTTGCAGATTGGAGGGGACTGGACAGAGGCTGGCAAGCTGTCTCCCCTCTCCCAGCCCTGAGCTAAGGCGCCGGCCCTCCCCCATCCACTCTGCACCTCCGGTGTTGGCTGAGATCCCCCGTCTGCTGTGTTCCGTGGGTTACCCTTTTCTCTTCCCTCCCTCCGCCCTTCCATCTTTGCTGCTATCTTATGGGGTTTCAGTGGGGTGGTTTGTCCACTGTGTGACGCAGAGGCCCCAGGTCCACCCTGTCCTCAGGGTCCTACAACGAGGAGGTGGCACCGTGGGCCCAGCTTGGGTCTGTGACCCTGACCCCGAGGCCTCTGTGCTCCACCTTGCAGAACATGCCCAACGTCCGCGACCACGACGCCTCCATCTACCTCCGCCTCCAAGGGGACGCCTTGTCCGTGGGCGGCTACGAGACCAACCCCATCTTCTGGGAGGAGGTGAGACACCAGGGCTCGAGGGAGGGGTTGGGGCTGCATCTCAGCGTGGAGGAGCCTTCTTCCGGAGACTGTCCCCCCGGAGCTCCCCCGACCCTGGGGGCTTACCTGAGGAGTGGCAGGTCCCCCATCCCACAAGGTCAAGGTCAAACCCATTTTTTCCAACCCCTGAAGAACCTGGCACACAGGCAGATCCAGACTCGGGGCAGGTGGAGGGCTTGCCTCAAAACATCAATCATCAGAGGCTGCAAAGTGTGAAATAATGACTTTAGAAGATTATGAAAGCATTGAAGCCCTCTGTCCATCAACAAACAATCCCATGCCCTCCCCCACCCCCCGTGGTTGCGGCTGTATCTCCCTCCAGCCTGGGCTGCTCTGCCGGCAGCTCCTGGGGTTCATGCAGGGCCAGCGGCCCCCTCAGCACCCCCCAGCCCCCTCGAGCATGTACGGACCACCCCAGCTCCCGTACTCATGCATTTAGTCTACAAATTGAACAACAAAATGAGTCCTTTCAGCCAGATACTGTTTAACTTTGGGGAGAAAGAGGGAGATCAAAATAAGAGTCCCTGTCCCCAGAGGCCTCTATTCTGGTGGGGAGACACACAGTAAGTAAGCAAAGAAGTAATGCGATTTGGGATGGTGGTCTGTGCCCCGAGTGAAGCTAGCAGGTTGAGGATGAGCCTAGCGAGACTGGCGTGGAAGCATGTCCTTCGGACGGTGGCCGGGCAGGGCTCCCTGAGGAGCTGACGTCAGCAGAGAGCCCTGCAGACAGAAGGCGGGGGAGGAGCTGCCCCAGGTGGAGGTGAAGGCCCTGAGGTCAGATCAGGCTTGCTTTTCCCGAAGACCCGAAGGAAGGTCAGCGTAGCTGTGGGTTGGTGGCAGACGTGGGCAGGGTCCGCTCACGTAGGGCCGATCTGACTTAGGTGAATGGGGTGAAGGAGGGCGGGAGGCAGGGAGACCGGGCAGAGCAGGCGGGCCTGGGGCGGGGCGTGAAGGGGGCGCAGACGGGCCGCTGAGGGGTTGGGGGAGGGGAGACACACTGCGGGACCAGCCCAGCGCTGTCACCACCTAATGGAGGGGCTGGCCAGGCCCTGCCTGGCTCTCACTCCCGTGGGGCGCTGTCACAGGGCAGTTCCCTGCCCGCCTCCCCAGGTGTCGGACAAGTTTGCCTTTGGCCTCTTCGACCTGGACTGGGATGTGTTCACCCAGCACATTGAAGGTGCCGTCAACCGGGTCCCCGTGCTGGAGAAAACGGGGATTAAGTCCACAGTCTGCGGCCCAGGTGAGTGGGGGGCCTGGAGCCGGCGGGGGGGCTGCCCCCTGAGGCTGGCCTGCGCCGGGCGCACGCCGGCCGTCCCTCCGTCCTGGGCCTCGGGTGCCGCGCTCGCTCTTCTCTGCAGGCAAAGGACGTGAGCTCGGTGAGGGCAGAAGTCCGCCCACGGGCACGCGGCCAGGCTTCCTCCCGTCCACGCCCGCGTGAGTCCCTCCTGAGGTCCCGCCGGGCTCAATCCCTGCTTGACTTTTCCCTGGAACTTGGTGTTTTCATCCGTAAGGTGGGATGAGCGCCCTCCCAGCGCCTGGTGAGGCTGAGCATGGAGAGCAGGGCCAAGCTCCTCCCTGATGCCGTCCTCACAGGCCTGCAGACCCCCATTCCAGGTCAGCCTCGCCCCCTTTGCCCTCTGCCCTCGGCAGGCAGGCCAGCAGGGCCACACGCCCACACAGCATGGAAAGGCCCAAGCCGGTGCCTCCCCTCTGGCCCCCGGGAAAGCTGAGCTGCAGGAAGCTGGAGGGAAAGGGGGAGAACAGAGTGGCTCAGCTTCCAGTGCCCCCCTTGGGTATGCACGGTGCAGCCCCTGACCCTGCCCGGCCGGTCGGTGCCCACGGGGATCGAACACCAGGCGGGGTGGACTCGGACCCCCAGCACTGACACGTTTGGCCAAGGCCACTAGTTTATTGTTTAGGGCCTTCCGGCCAGGCTAGACTTTGGACATTCAAACTGATGTGACTTGTCCCAGCACGGGTCACTCACAGCTCAGCACGGAGAGATGACCGCTCGACGACGGAGCCTGAGAGAGGGCAATCCTGGGGTTGCCCAGGGAGCTCAGGGACCCCAGGGTGGGGGAGGCCCAGGCACGCTGAGCGTCTCAAAGGCTGTGTGCAGATGGAGAAGGTTCTAGAATAAGATTCAAGCCCGGGACAACGTCAGCGGGGATGTGGTGTGGGGGAGCTCGCACAGCATCCGCCCAGCTCCTTCTGACGGCTGAGCGCCTGCCTCGTGCCCGGGCACGTGGGGAGCGCAGCGGGGGAGCCTGTGTGGGAGGCTGGGCGGAGCTCCCGAAGCTGGAACCCAAGGCGGGTGGGCTCGGGACAGGGGGGCAGCACGTTCCCGTGTGACGGCACTGGGGTGCAGGGGTGAGGCTGCTGGCCTGGGGTCCTGGCAGACAGTGGCCTCTGGGCGTAGAGGGGCCCAAGCTGGCCCTGGGGCCCAGACGTTTCAGCTGCGGGGCTGAGGGCAGGAGGTACAGGGGTGGTGGGAGCAGGGTGGGCCACCCAGAGGGTGCCATGGGGGGCTGCGGGGCCAGGGTTCCGGGCGGCGAGACACGCCACCCCAGGCTGGTTCCAGCAGAAACACGTGGGCATACCCCCTCCTTCCTGCACGGATGGGATCGCTTTAATCCTCAAGAAAGGCAAGAAACGGGTAGGATGCCTACTTAGGGGTGGAGAGAGGTTCCGAAAGGTTCAGTTGCCCAAAGAGGAAACTTTGTGTCTGAGGCGCTGAGTTCCTTGAACCTCGGTGTCTGCGTCTGTGAAACGGGTGACGGGCGGAGTGAGGCGAGGAAGCCACACGTTAGGTTGCAGGGCAAGGCCCAGGCCGGCCGTCAAAGCCTTTCCTACAGGCCGAGCAGGGCGTGAGGGGCAGGCCAGGCCCGGGGAGGGGTGGGGTCCCGACACCAGCCTGCGGACTGACGGGGATCCAGGCTTCCTGGTTCCGGCACACACGGTGTCTGCACAGCCGCCAGCCCCGACTGCTTTAATCTGTTCAGCTCATGAAAGAGCCTTGGGTGAGAGGACAGCTTTCTGGGGAGAGGCAGCTGGGGTCCCCCGGCCAACCCCAGGGTCTTGGGGCACAGGGTGCGGTGTGAGAGCCGAGGGCTCACTGCCCCGGCAGCTTCCCGGGGCTGCGTGGGGCTGGCAGTGAGAAACCCAGGCCCAAAGCAATCCCAGGGGCACGGGAGCATTCTCGCTTTAATTGGACTGGGGGTCATGGCCCCCAGGAAGCCCTACGGGGGGGGGAGATGCATGTGGAGTCTGGTTTCCCAGCTGCGAGGGAGGTTCCGTGGGGACATCAGCACTTCTCACCAGGGAGGACAGGCCGGTCAACGACCCTCGGCCTCCGGAGCAGAACAGGGAAGTCCCAGGCCCCCTTGACTTCGGGGAAGCTGGGGGCGGGGAGACCTCTCGTTCCAAGGTCGGGAGGTCAGAGCCAAGGTGGGGGCCCCTGTCCCATGCATCCTGCCTCCTCTCGAGTCATTTGTTAAACATCCAGGCGACCTTGACCCCCAAACTTCCCTCCTGCTGGCTTTCTGTAAGGCTGCTCAGAACGTTTGGAAACATTTACAACACTCCCGAAGTGCTCACCGGGTCATCCCCGAACATAACTGCATCCTCCCATCACTGTTGCAGGAGCCGCCCCCTGCACCCCGCCCCTCGCCCCCCGCTTGCCCCCCCCCGCCCCCCACCCCGTCCCCAGCTTGCCCCTTGCAGCCCGGCCTCCGCACAGTCCCCAGAGAGGCCCCTGACGCTTCCTCACAGGGCTGTCGCCCCTCCTGACGCCTCCCCCGGAGGCTCACCAGTGTCACCGTGGCCTCCAGGGACTCACCCTAGGCCTCGCCCTCCTCTCCGCCCCGCTTCTTCCACCCTCCCTGTGGCTGTCTGGGAGGCTCCCCAGCTTCCCAGGGCTGGTGGCCTCCTTCAGCTCAGACGCTGAAGATCGGAGACCGGGGTCGCCGGTCACCAGCAGGGAGAAAGACAGCGCTTGTGACCAGTGCACACGGCGGCTGAGGGCCCGGCTGGGAGCCGGGCAGCCCTGACCGGCGGCCCCAGCTCCTTGCTGTGCAGCGTCCTCCTCTGTGACCCGGGGTTATGATGGCGCCAGGGGGCGGTTAGGAGCGGCCAGCCCTCTGGGCACTCCAGACCCAGAATCCCCCTGTGTTTTCTCCCCAGGCGTTCCCTTTTCCCCTTATTTACCCATTTACTCTCTGTCCCTCTCACTCTCCCGTCGGCTCCCCGAGGGGTGGGGCTTGTCTTGTTCGGAGCCGCCTCCCGTGGCTGAGTTCTGGGCACAAACAGGTGGGCTGCAAATATTTGCAGACCGACTAACTCACAGCCCCATGAAGTAAATACCCTGATCCGGATTTTACAGATGAGGAAATCAAGGCGGCTCTGAGCCAAGGTCACACGCTGGGAAGGGGTAAAGCAGGGTTTGAACCCAGGACAGTGGCTGCAAAGTCCAGCTCTTTATCACTATGCTCTCCAATCCTGGCCTCTGCTCTCGGCACGCTGGCAGCAGACAGAAGCGAGAGACTTGGTCTCCTCTCCCAAAGAACTTACGATCCTTCATTCACTCAGTGAACATTTATCAAGCACCTACTGTTTGCTGGGCCCTGTGCTAGGCCTCGAGATACCGCACACAGTGAGCAAAGCCCAGCCCCTGCCCTCAAGGTACTCGTGTCCAGTGGGCAAGAGTGCCCTGCAGTGACACAGCAGGAAGATGGTACAGTGACCGGGAGCCCCGTGCAGTGATGGGGGCTCAGGGAGCGGCCCCTCACCAGCAGGAGAATGGTGATAGTCATGAGATACACCAGGACCCCCCCAAGGCAGAACCCAGTTCAGGTCGTAAATGCTGAGGAACTCAGGGGAATGTGGCAGGAGCAATCACGGAGGCTTCCTGGAGGAAGCAGCGTTGAGCTGGGTCTTGAGGATAGGGAGGGTCTGGATGAAGGAGGCACCTACACACCCCTACCTCAATTACTGCCCTCTTGGGAGACACCACCCAGGAGCATGTGGCCGGGAGGGAGCTTCAGGCCTGCCCCTCCCTTTCAGAGTCGTTCACACCGGACCACAAGCCCCTGATGGGGGAGGCACCCGAGCTCCGTGGGTTCTTCCTGGGCTGCGGCTTCAACAGTGCAGGTAAGCGTGGGCAGCAGTGCGTCCCCGACTCCCTGGCATCCCTGCAAGTGAAGACAGCCAACTGGGCCTCTCCTTCAGTTCTCAGAGCCCCACCCCCCACCCCGGGTTGGGGTGCTGGGCCTGGCAGCACTGCAGCCCTGACAGGGGTGGAGATGGGACAAGCCTGCCGGGAGGGGGTGAGGTCCCGTTAGGAGGTGTGTGGCACCCCAGGTGTGAGATCCAGGGCTTAGGGGCTGATGCTGCCCATAGAGGTGGGAGGGGCACGGAACTGAGGTGCAGGGCCCTGGGGGTGGATCGCAGACCTGCGGCTCCGCTCCTGCCAGGAATGATGCTGGGAGGTGGCTGTGGGCAGGAGCTGGCCCACTGGATCATCCACGGGCGCCCGGAGAAGGACATGCACAGCTACGACATCAGGCAAGGGCCCGCTGGGACCCGCGGGCAGGAGGCGGCTGCCCCAGGGTGGGGTGGGGTGGGGTGGGGTGGGGTGGGGTAAATATCCAGGGCTATTTAGAAAGGAGCCTTCCCTGAAATCCAGAGGGCTTCTTGGAAGAGGTGGCAGTAAGGGAAGAAAGGGAAGAAGCCTGCCAGCGGGGGCGGTGCTGCAGGGTGCCTGGGTTTGGCAGATCCACTGCCCTCTACAGTTTCCAGGACCTCTTGTCCCAGTGTCCTGCCTGACCCGCCTGACAGCTCTGGGCTCAGCAGTGAGATCTTATCATCCCACTTTGCAGATGGGGAGACTGAGGCCGGGGAGCAGGAGGGACTGCACAGGCTGCCCAGGAAATGGGGCTGAATTGGTGGTCATTGTTAGGACATGTGCAGGTCTGGGAGACAGGCAGCCCTGAGCGACATGTCAGCTGCATCCATCCGTCACTCACAGAGTGTCTGGAATCAGTCAGACCCCGTGCCGAGCACTTTCCTCTCTGTAACCTGGGGTGTGATGTATATGCTGTAAGTGCCGCCGGCAGCAGTGAGCGTGTTTGTGTAGGTAAAACGCTCGGCATCAGGTCTGCACACGGAAACACTAAACAAAGCTGAGCTGAGCCCAGGGGGCACTGATATCAGAGTTGGGAGGCGTCCCACTGACCTCTATGAGTTGGGACAGGGATGCGGGTGCCCCCAGGCAGGGTCCGGAGGGTGGCAATCGGTGGGGCTGGGGTCTGGCCCCCAGGCGGCAGTTCTGCGCCCCGAGCGCTGCAGGTGGCAGTCGAGGCAGCGGCTTGGAGGGGCCTCTGTGGGTGTTCGGCCCCCTCCGCTGTGACTGGGGAGATCCCAGCTGCCCAGCAGGGCTGGAGGTGGCAGGGCTGGAGGTGGCAGGGCTGGAGGTGCTGCTGGTTCAGCTCTGCGCACCCCAGCTCCTCTGCTCACCTCGTCCCTGCCTGGCCCGCTGGGGACCTCGCGTCCACTGGGGGGGATGTCTGGTCCCCACAGAGACAGACAGACATACCCTGAGGTCCCCCCAACACTGCCGCCCCCTCCATGGCGCCTGGCACAGCGTGGTCCGCTCTGGCGCCACCTTGGAGTCTGTCTGGGTCTGTGCCCACGTGCTCTCCCAAGAGAGGAATGTTCCAGAAATGATAAAGCTGCACGGGGCCTCAGGGATGGGCCAGTCTGAGCCCCTCCCGCTACAAACAGCGAAACAGAGGCGCCGTTGCAAGAGGCATCGTGTCTGAAGTCACCCCGCGTGCGAGCCAGTGGGCAGGGACCCAGCTCCAGCCCTGCAGGGCTGTCTGCCGTCCGGCTTCCCTCGCGGGGTGAGGCCTCAGCAGTGGAATCGGACAGACCAGGGCGTATCCTCGGCCTCGCCGAGTGGCCTCTCACCTCCGGGGCTGGTGGAGGCCCCTGGCATGGGTCTGAGCCTCCCTCCTCAGCCGCCTCTTCTCACAAGCTGTGACATTAGAGGGAGCGTCTTGTGGGCGGGTTTGTGGGTGGAAGGCAGAGCTCCTGCCTCTGCCCCGGCCTGGCTGGGGCCTTGCGTCACAGGTTGGAAGGCAGAGGGCCCAGGGAGGGAGCCCCTGAGTGCTGGGGCCCAGTGGGTAGGGGTCGGGGCTGTGATCTGGGCCACCCGCCTTTCTGGCCCGGGCAATGCACCCAGGAGATGACCGGCTCATGGCATCGGGCCTGAGCGGTCACTGATGTGGGGCGTCCGTGTCCACCCAGCACCCACACCCCCGCCCCCATCCCCACTCACATACTGGACGGCTGCCACCACCGGACCAGCTGTGGCACCGGCACCCGGGGCCTCTCAGCACTGATGGGATGTTCTGCTTCCCTGGCCTGAGCGGGGCATGGAGACCCAGGCGCCACAAGAGAGGCAGAGCCAGGAAACGAGGGCACTGTGTCAGGGAGTCACCAAAAAACCCGGACGAGGGAGCGCCAGCCTTGTGCCCCTGCTTAGACACTCAGGAGATCAGAGCAGAGCTCTGACCCATGTCACCTCCTCGTCTTACACGCTGGAGGATGGGCTCAGGGAGAGGTGCCTGAGGAGGCGATCGGGACCCAGGGCCGGGTCCAGGGCGTGTCTGGACCCTGGCCTGCATGTGAGGCTCCCGGGGCTGGCCTGGCACCAGGTGCCCTTCAGGCCACAGCAGCTGCCTCACGGATGGTGGCAGAGGCACCCCCTTTGGACACCCAAACAGGTTCTCAGCTGTCCCGGCCCCCCACCAATTAGCCAGTTCTTCCTCCTCCCTGCCCTTGGTTTCCCCATCTGTGAAATGGGAACAGTGATCCACCCTCTCAGTGGAGTGCATTTGAGGCTCATGGTAGGGATGCGTCGCCTCCCCCAGGGCCTGGCATAGGTGGGGCCCAGAGCACGGGCCGTTGTTTTTAAAGAAAGCTCTTGGGGTCCTGGCAACCAGGGAAGGAGAAGTCGCTCTTTGTTATGTCAGGAGGGTGGCTGGACGCCGGACCCCGGCTGCAGGCCCCTCTGCCCGCTTGTATGCAGGTGGAAAACGGCAGCCGGGTCCTTGTGGACCACGGGGAGTGGTCCTGCCGCTGCTGACCCCTGTCGTGCTTGGGCTGAGCTGAGTGCCCCCGCCCCTGACACCCACAGGTGTGCACAGGGGCGAGCAGAGGGGCTGGTGGGGGCCTGTCTAGAGGGGCCGGATGTGCCTGTGCAGGGATCACCCAGCCCTGCCTCAGGCCCATCCCCCTCCCTGGTCCCTGCCACCCAGGGGGTCTGAGAGGACAACTGAGGCTCCACCTCCCCCCTTGAGAGCCCCCCAGGAGCCCCACTCTCAGCGAGGCTGGGTGGGTGACCACGTCCCATCCCAGGAGCCACTGGGCTCCTGCTGCCAAGGGGGGTGAGTCTCCTGGCCTCCTCCCGCCCCGGCTCAGCCCCTCATCAGCCTGCTCCTGCAGCCCCACGTGCCGCTGCTGGGACCCCTCCCCAGGCCCCTGGCGGTGCTTCGTGGCCCCCCTTCTTTCTGGAAGCTCCTGGCTCAGTGCAGCAGGTTCCTGTCGCGTGGAATGAGTCAAACCAGGAGCCCCACACCTGAGGCCGCTCTGAGGACTGCACGAGGGGTTCTTGCAGGTGGCCCGCAGCCCTGGGCCTGCCCTGGAAAAGGGCTCCTTACACGACGGCAATCACTACGAATAGTATCTGTCGTGCTAATTCCCACATCGGCAGCCCCTGCCCCAGCCCCTGCACAGGTCAGAGCAGCATGCTGAGGAGCCCTGCTGAGGCTCAGGCCAGGCCCCTGAGGACAGCAGCACTGATGGGGACACAGCCGGGGGGAGGTGGGCCCCACAGGACACGTGAGATGCCAACAGGCGGGGAGTGGAGGAGTGGGCAGGCGGGGGCCGCAGTGAGCTGGGCGCCTGAGAGTGGGCTGTTCCTGGGAGGGGCTGCAGGGCGCAGCGTGTAACGCAGCCCAGCAACTGTGGCCACGCTGGGGACCAGACGGCAGGGCTGCTGGTTGGCCCTGGCTGTCCTCCCTCCGTGAAGGCTGGGGGAGGGGCCTCTCAGCTCAGCAGGAGGTCGCGTGGGATCCGCGGGCGGAGTTGGACACCACCATGGGTGGAGTGGCCGCACCTGGTGTCCCCCCAGCTGCCAGGGGACACACGTGCAGGGATCGCGGCCACACCATCCCTGGGAGCAGTGCCCCCAGCACAGCTGGGACTTCTCCCACTCCTCTGCGCCTCCTGGGGGTCTGACCTGAGAGGCCGTCACCTGCACCCCTTGCCTCCGCTGAGGGGCACCGAGGGGAAAGGGGCGCTCCATCACATCTGCTGACCCTAAACTCCGAAGATCCCTCACGTTAGCTTTCACGAGATCATGGGGGCCTGTCCGGCCCGGGGCCCAGGTCGGGGGCAAGGAGCACGGCTCACCCCACGCACTTCCCCAGCCTGAGGCCCTGAGCCTGCGGTGTCCACTCCCTGCGCCCGTCAGCTGTAGGGGGCTGCAGGCGAGGACGCTGAGCTCCCCGAGATTTGCGGGCTGCCCAAGGCCCCTCAGTGGGAGAACGGAGAGCCAGGAGCCCCCCTGAGGCCTGAGCCATAGGGAGGACTCCCGTGGAGGGGACAAGGGTCCCCAAGGCAGTGACGGGCCACTCCATCCACGACAGGCGCTTCCATCACTCGCTCACGGACCACGGCCGCTGGATTCGAGAGCGCAGCCACGAGTCCTACTCCAAGAATTACTCGGTCGTCTTCCCCCACGACGAGCCCCTGGCTGGACGCAACATGAGGACGGACCCCCTGCACGAGGTGCCACCCCCACCCCCCCGCAGTGCCTGCTCTGTGCCGGCTGCCGGCGCTCTCAGGGAGCCCCAGGTGTGGGGTGACAGAGTGCATGCAGCGCCCCCCCGCCCCCAGCTGCAGGGCAGGTGTTGGCTCCTTCGCTCCCTGGGCACTTACCGAGGGAATGTGCGTGGAGCACAGTGGGGGGTCGTGAGGGCCAGGTGCACCGGCAGGTGTGTGCAGTCGCCCATCAGGAGGGCAGGACCAGGCAGTGGCGTGCTAAGAAGACGTGCTCCTGCTTGTGGGGCCTGCTTGGGATGTCTTTCCTCCCCGGCAAGCTTCTACTTATATGATGAAACCCATCGTCAGGTGCCCTTTCCTGGGGCCTGCCCCTGGGCACTCTCCCAGGCCCCTGACAACCCAGGTGCCTTCCCTGTGCTCCCATTACCCCCCCCAACCCCAAGTCCATCTCCATCCCCCCTTCCTTGCCCCCATGTCTACGAGGACCCTGGCAACGGGGGCTGGGCCCCAGTCACTCTGAGCGCAGAGCCTGACTCTGGGTAGGTGCTCAGGGAATGTTTGTTGACTGGATGGCTGGGGCGGGAGGCAGGTGGGCAGGGCGCAGTAAGCAGGTAACATTTAAGCAGAAGAAGCCTCCTTCATCTGGGGCTCCAGCGCCTGGACCCCAGAGGGAGCTGGTGCCCACGGCACCTCCCCAGGACAGAGACATCCTTGGCTCCCGGGCTGCCCTGTCCTCCAGCCTGGCCTAGAGCGCCAGCTGGGAATCTTGGGCCCCACGTGGGCTCGGGTTCCCCCAGCCTGTCCCCGGGCCTGCACCGTCCCCGCAGCGCAGCAGTCTCCCAAGGAGCGCAGGGCTTGCTCGATGACTCTCGGGTGGAAGATGGGCTCAGGCACGTTGCTCACATGTGCACAGTTCTGCCCGGAGGGGGCTTGGCGGGTGCAGCAGCCCTGCCCCCGGGGAGGAATCTGCCTTCACCCACACTTCACTTCCTCGTCAGCACCCTCCTGGTGACACTTCCCAGCCGTTGATGGTTGGCGTGTGTTTTGTTAAACAGAGGAGCCTGCTCTCCATTTTCCCTCCCAGGAAGGGTGATGCGTCTCTGGTGGAGGTGTCCCCACGCTCACTGGAGGGGAGTGGGTTTTGTGTCCTTGGTTGCCACCCCCTTGGACGTCCAGGGAGGAAGCATCCGGGGGTCACCAGTTGGCATGTGACCTGGAGCGCCCTCCCCCTCGAGGTGGTGGCCCACGGGGAGGGGGAGACTCAGGCCGTCTTGGCCTCTGGCGCCCATCGGTCCTGGCCCTTGAACGCCCGGCCACGCTCAGCTTCCGAAGCCCACTCCTCCTGGGCGCTGGGCTGGGTTGGCCCCAGGCACAGGGCCCTTCCAAACCTTAGAGCGGAGATTCTTTTCTCCCCCCAGGCTAAATTTATTTTCAAAGAAATCTGCCGCCACATTACTTTACTGTGTCTGCTGTAATTTCTTATTGTGGTAAAGTGCACACAGCATACAGCTTGCCATTTGAACCACTCTAAAGTGTACAACGCAGGGGGTTAAGTACATACACGGAGCTGCGTAACCGTCACCGCTATCCAGTTCCAGAATGTTTTTGTCACTGCGAGAGGAAACCTCGTACCCATTAAGCAACAACTCCCCATGTCGCCCCCACCCCCCAGCCTAGAAAAGCTACCGATCTATACTTTCTGTCTCTCTGGATGTGCCTGTTCTGGTCTTTTCGCATAAATGGGATCGTACCCTGTGTGGCCCTTGGTGGCCGGGCTGCTTTTCCTTACCTTGCCTCTGAGGTTCATCTGCAATATAACAGGTGTCAGAATGTTCTTCCTTTGTCAGGCTGAATAACATCGCATCGTATGGGTGGACCACACTGGCCATCCATTCATCCGTTGATGGGCGCCTGGGCTGTCCCCTCCTCTGGGTGGCTGTGAACGCAGGTGTGCACGGGCTTGTTTGCGTCCCTGGTGTCATTTCTCCTGGGTGTACGCTTAGCTGTGGCATCGCTGGGTCAATGGGTGTCCCAGACCGCTCGGGCTGCCGTAACAGACACCCCAGGCTGGGGGGCTCGAATTCATCTCTCACAGTCCTGGAGGCTGGGCGGTCAGGATCCAAGTGTCCGCTGACCGGTTCCTGGTGAGGGCGGCCGCCTTCCCGCTGTGTCTGCTCCTGGCAGAGGGACAGCCCTGGTGGCTTCTCCTCTCCTCATAAGGCTTCGGACCCCACCCTTAGGGCCTCATTTCACCCTAATTCCTTCCTCACAGGCCCCGTCTCCAAATACAGTCACACTGGGGGTTAGGGCTTCAGCATAGGAATTTGGGGGTGCTGTTCGGTCCATAAGAGAAGGTAATTCTGCAGATGGGGGATTCTTGAGGCGGGCAGTGTGGGTGCTGGGAGGGCCGCACAGTTGGAGTCAGAGCCTGGGCTTGGGTCCTGGTTCCGAGTACTGGGACCTCTTTGCCCGCTGCCTGCTGCGGTGCGGGTGGTGGATTCTCCCCTCCCTGCCCTGCTCTGCGTGTCTGGCCAGGCCTGAGTGGGCCTCTTCTCCCTCCACAACCAGGAACTCCTCGCACGAGGCTGCGTGTTCCAGGAGCGGCACGGCTGGGAGAGGCCGGGATGGTTCAGTCCCCACGGCGCGGCTCCGGTGAGTGGCTCCCCGGCACCCAGCGGCCATGCCCCCAGCCCGGCCTGCGCCCGGCCCCTGCCCACCGTCCCGCCTACGTCCTCCCCACCGGAGGTGGCTGTGTGTCTCCCTGTCCTTAGTGCCGTGGGGCGGGTGTGTCACCTGGCCTTTGGAGAAGCCGAGCCCCGGCCGGGCCACCTGAGGTCGTGGGATGTCCCCACAGGCATCCCTCACCGCCCACGGTGCCCGGCCTTCCACGGCCCAAATGGGCCAGGGGCCAGGAGAGCTGGTGTTCCACAGAGGGGAGGCTGCACACGAGGCTCCCAGGTTTACGGGAGGAATCAGAGCGTCTTCTCGTAATTTGGTTCATATATCTTTGGCAACGGCAACTGTGAATGTTAGTAGGAGGATTTAGCCAAAATTATGCATTCTGTGTGTTAGCTCGTAAGTTGGTACTTCACAGCGTCCTGGCCTCTGGGTGCCCTCCTGGGGGCTGCCCAGCCCCCACCCAGTGCCTCTCAGGGACCCGGGTCCTCAGAGAAGAGTCAAAACCGTCCTGCTTGTGAGCCCCTCGGCCTGGGGTCTCTGGAGCAGGTGATGTGATCTGAGGGGGATAGTATTTGATCCAGATTTGTACAAATTAAAACCCCTTTCCCGTTGCTATGTTTCTCCAGTCGCCTTCCGGTGCGACCCATCTCCCATCTCCGTGGCAGCTATGTGCCAAGGCAAGTTCCAGGGCATGTTAGGTGAGGTGGATGGAGGCCAGAGTTCCTGATGGCTTCTGCCTCTGCTTCTCTGGGGTCAGCAGAGAGGAGGGGCCTAGGGAGACCCCTCCTTGAGCAGGTCTCTGCAGAGCCCACTGCAGCCAGCCTGGTCCGCCCTGGAAGCCCCTCTCCCCGGAATCCGCGGGCAAGGCGATGAGACCAGAGCAGGAATCGGCGACATACCCCTGGTCCCGAGATGGGCAGGCTGTGCAGTCCCCACCCGGGAGCCATCCTGGGAGTCCAGGGCACTGGGTGACGAGACGTCCCCAAACCCCTGACCCCTGGCCAGGCTACGGCGGGCTGGGATGTTAGGAGGGAGGGCTGGGGGAGGAGGAGGGGCCCCATCCGCAGGAACAGGGCCAAGTGCGGGGTGTTGGGTCCTGGGCCTGCCTGAGAGCGGCTGACCGAGTGCAGGAGAAGCCAAGGCAAGTGGTGGCTGAGGGGCCAGCCTCTGGGGCCCACGCCGGGCGCTCAGGACTCGCCTGTGACCTGAGGCAAGTTCCAGTCTCTCGGCGCCTCGGTTTCCTCATCTGTAGAGAGGGTCTCCCTTCCCGGAAGCGCGAGGCCCTTTGCGCAGGGCTTGGCCCCGAGCAGGACCTGGTCCCGGATCACCATGGCAACAGCACCTGGAGCCACCGCTGCGGCCACCCCAGCCCCGACTCCCCCTCCCTCTCCTTCCGCAGGCTGATCCCTGGGCCTTATCCCAGCGCCTTGGCGCTGAATCGGAAGCCCTGGCGTGGCCCCCGAGGTCCCAGTCAACCCGCCTGTTTCCCGTTCAGCCCCGTCCCTCGCCGTCCTCCCTACTCGAGCACACCCCGTTCGTTCTCCACCCTCCGGGGCCCCAGCGCTCCCACCGCCATGGAGATGATGGTGTCACCTGTGCAACGTGGAGGGCATGCCTGAGCCCCGCCTCCACCCCGGCCTCGTCCACAGCGCGTTGCCCCTCGAGAGCGGGGCTTGGAGAGGGCAGGACCAGCTCTGCCCTGTGGACCTTTGTTTCCGCAGGACCCGGCTCAGGGCTGGCCAGGCCGCGGGCACCGGGCCACGCTGTGCGTGGAGGGGGGAGGAGGGGGCGGAACCGGTGACGACCCCTCTTCTGCCCCAGGTGCTCCCTTACGACTACTACGGGGCCTACAGGCAGCGGGCGCACGAGGACTACCTCTACGGCAGGCTGCTGGGCCATGAGTACACCTTCGACTTCCCGCCCCACCACGACGTGGTAGGACGCCCCATCCCTGATGGGACAGAAAGGCGGGCGTCCCCGTGGGCTGGCCCTCTCTGCCGGCTATCCCCACCCCCGTTTTTGGCCGGCTCAGTTTCGTGGAGGAATCGGTGATGTTCTCTGCCCTCCCCTCCCGTCTGTACCAAGACTTTGGCAGCGGTGAGGTCTGCTCAAGGAGTGGGGCTGGAGCCAGGCCTGGGTCTGGCTGTGTGGCCTCGGGCCAGGGCTTCACGTCTCTGAGCCTCTCGGAGCTGCTCCGATTCTCAGGTCGCTCCTGGCGGCTCCTGGCCCCTTCCTTCCCTTCCCGACTCCTCATTTCTGTTGGGGTTGAGGTGAGTCCCTCTGAGTCTGCGTCACACAGGGAAGTTCTCACAGGCAGCTTCTGCAGAAGAGACTATGCCAGCTTCCCCTCGGAGCCGCCCAGCTGCTTTGTTACCCAGCAGAACGTGCTGTGTCCCCGTGCACGTGGCCGACTGGGGAGGGAGCGAAGTCCCTTCGGTATCTGTTTGAGAGGGGGCCAAGGCCTCAGCCTGGGGGTCCCCAGGGATGGGTGGCCTGGGAAGCTTCCTGGGCGTGGGACCCCTGCAGTCACGTGGGGCCCCCTGCTTAGAAGCAAAGCTCTGCTGTTGCTGCCTGGAAACTCTTAATACATTCTGAACAGGCCCGCATCTTTATCGTGACTAGTTCTGCACCCGGTCCTGAAGGGGAGGAAGCAGGCTTTCCTCCGAAGCTTGCCCTAGTAAAGGCATTGGAGGAGGCGGCTTCTGAAATGGAAGGGGAGGCATGTGCGTCTGAAAGCCCGGGAGTCCCTGGGGGCTGCCTCTCCGGGGAGCAAACGGGGACCCGTCTGGCACCTCCGCACGGTGGCTTCCAAGGCCTGCGGGATGTTCAGGCCCTTGAGGATGTGGGCGCTGGGAGGGGATGCCAACTTGGCTTCACGGCTGCATCCCACCCGCGCAAAGGCACCTCGACAGTCCCAGAGCATGAAACAGGCACTTGTGCTCAGCCTTGGCAACTTCCCCAGCCTGGCTAGACGAGAGTCAGCCCGGGAAGCTGTTCTGGGCTTTGATCTGCAGCCCCAGCAGTGTAAGCGAAGGTACCACATGGCTGATGGGTGAAGGGAGCTCCATAAAGAGTAGTGGTGCCTGGAGCTGTGCAGGAGCTGTGCAGACCCCATGGGGTGCCGTGTAACAACCAGCTGTCCCAGGGGGAAGCCTGATCCCCGGCGCTGGCCAGTTTCCCCTGTATAAATGCCCTCACCGTCCGCTCCCTCCCACCCACCCACGTGGCATCACTGAACGCAGAGCGGGGAGAGATGCGCACGGTGGCTTCTCGGGGTCGGGGCACTACTAGACAGACCCAGGTGATGAACAGCTCATCGTTTCCACCTGTGTAAACTTGAGTGGCCCACGTACTGCCCCTGGGCCTCAGAGGGCACCCGGCCGTGAGGCTGCTAATCACAGTTGCTCCCAGGCAGCGGTGTCTGTACCACACGGGGCGGGAGGAGATGGCGTGGGCCCCTCACACACCCTAAATGCTCCCTAAGTGGCAGCTTTCCTGTTATAATTTTTTTTTTTTCCCGTAAAAGCAGTGGGATTGGCACATCTGCTCAGCGATGGGGTGAGGGGTTTAGGGCAAAGATGGACTGACATTGCAAGGGAAGACCAAGCAGAAGAAACAGATGGACAGCAGAAAACCTTGAGACTGGAGCCAAGCGTTTGCGTACCGTATGGAGGGAAATAATGAGAGATGTCGCCTTGTTTTTTTTTGTTTTTTTTTTTTTTAAAAAAAACAGCTTTATTGAGATATATTCACGTACCATACCACCCAACCACTTAAAGTGTACAATGCTTTTAGTATTTTCAGAGGGTTCTGCAACCATCACTGCAATCTAATTTTAGAACCTTTTTATCTCCCCCCCAGGGAAACCCTATCCCCATTAGCCCATTTTCTCACCGCATCCCCACCTTCTGGCAGCCACTAATCTACCTCCTGTCTGCGTAGCTTTACCTCATCTGGACGTTTCACGTAATGGACTCGTACCATGGTCTTCTGTGACTGGCATAATGTCTTCAAGGACCATCCATGTTTTAGGAAGTCGTCAGTACTTCATGACTTCTTATTCTGAACAATATTCCATTACATGGATACACTCCTTTTTCTTTATCCATTCATCTGTTGATGGACATTTGCGTGGTTCGACTTTCGGGCTATTATGAATAATGCTGCTCTGAAAATGTGCGTGCAAGTTTTTAGACAGATGTTTTCATTTCTCACGGGTAAATATCTGGGAGTGGGATTGCCGGGCCTTGTGGTAGCTCCACGTTTCGTGTTTTGAAGATCTGCGAAGGCTTTTCCAAAGTGGCTGCACCGTTTCACACCTCCGCCCGCGGCGGACGAGGTTCTCGGTTCTCCATCCTCGTGAGCACGTGTAGTTCTCTTTTTGACGCTAGCCATCCGGGTGGGTGTGAAGTGGTATCTCAAAGATCTGAGTTGCATTTCCCTAATGACTGCTGGTGCGGAACATCTTTTCATGTGCAGATTTAGCCATTTGTATATCTTCTTGGGAGAAATGTCTATCCAGATATTTTGCTCAGTTTTAAATTGAGCTATTTGTCTTTTTATTGAGTTATAAGAATTCTCCGTACATTCTGGCTACAAGTCCCTCATCAGGTTTATGATTTGTAAACATTTTCTCCCCTTCTGTGGGTTGGCTTTTCACTTTTTTAACGATATCGTTGGCAGCACGAAAGTTCTTAATTTTGATGCAGTACAGCTTATGTAGTTTTTCTTTTGTCCCTTGCGTTTTTAGTGTCATATTTAAGAAGGTGTTTCCTAACCCAGGTCACAACGAGTTACTCTTCCGTTTTCTTCTCAGAATGGTATAGTTTTAGGTCTCGTACTTAGGTCTGTGGTTCATTCTGATGAAGCTTTGTGTGTGGCGTGAGGAAGGGGTCCAACTTCGCACTTTTGCAGACGGCTATTCGGGTGTTCTGGCACCATTTGTTGAAGATTATTCTTTTCCCGATCGAATTGCCTTGGCATCCTTGTGAAAAATCAACTGACCATAAACGTCAGGGTTTATTTCTGGACTCTCAATTCTATTCCATTGATCTGTATTTCTATCCTTATGCTATACCACGCCGTCTTGAGTACATTAGCTTTGTAGTAAGTTTCAAAATGAGGAAGTGTGAATCCTCTAGCTTTGTTCTCCTTTTTCAAGACTGTTTTGAATATTCTGGGTGCCTTGCATTTCTGTATGAATGTTAGAATCCGTTTGTCAGCTTCCGCCAAGAAGCCAGCCGAGATTTCGGTAGACTCTGTCTAATCAGTAGATTGATTTGGGGGGTACAGTCATCTTAGCAATAGTGAGTCTTCATTTCGTAAACATGAGAGGGCTTTCCATTTATTTAGGTCTTTAATTTCTTTCAAAGATATTTTCTAGTTTTTAAGTACAAGTTTGCACTTCTTTTGTTAAATTTATGTGTAAGCATTTAAAAATTCTTTTTGATGATGTAAATAGAATTATTTTCTTAATTTCATCGATGGTTCATGGGTAGCATATAGAAATACAAAAATTTTTTATTTGTTGTATATTGACCCTATATCCTGCAACCTTCTTGAACTATTTTATTAGGTGTAATAGTTTTTCAGTGGGTTCCTTAGGATTTTCTGATGTAAGATCACATCAGCTGCAAATAGAGATGGTTCTACTTCCCCTTTTCCAGTCTGGATGCCTTTTATTTTTTCTTGCCTAATTGCTCTGGCCGGGACCTCCAGTACAATGTTGAGTAGAAGTAGCAGAGTGGACAGCCCTGTCTTGTTCCTGATCTTAGCGTGGGACATTTAGTCTCTCACCATTAAGTATGTCAGCTGTGGGATTTTGTTCATGCCCTTTATCAGGTTGAGGAATTTCCCTTTTAGCCCTAGTTTACTTGGAGTTTTTATCATGAACAAGTGTTGGATTTTGTCAGATACTTTTTCTGCATCTGTTGAGATGATCATTTGGTTTTTGTTCTTTATCCCGTGAAGATGGTACATTACGTCGATTGATTTTGGGGTGGTAAACCAGCCTCCCATTCCTGGGATAATCCCACTTGATCGTGGTGTGTAATCCTTTTTATATGTTGTTGGATTTAGCTTGCTAGTATTTTGTTGAGGTTTTTCTATCTGTATTCATGAAGGATTTTGGTCTGTAGTTTTCTTATGAGGTCTTTGGTTTTGGCATCAGGGGTAGTGCTGGCCTCTTGGGAAGAGTTTGTGAAGAATTGGTATTAATTCTTTTTTGAATGTTTGGTGAAATACACTAGTGAAGCCGTCTGGACCTGGGCTTTTCTTTGTGGGGAGTTTTAAATGACTAATTAAGTCTCTTTTTTATTATAGATGGATTCAGACTATTTCCCCTTCAGTCGGCTTCAGTAATTTGTGTCTTTCTAGGAATTTCATTTCATGTCTAATTTGTTGGTGGACAGCTGTTGACAGTATTCCTTAAAATCCTTTGCTATAAATTGGTTAGTGATACTCCTCTTTCATTCCTGATTTCAGTACTTCGAGTCTTCGCTGTTTTTTCTTGGTCAGTCTAGCTAGTGATTTGCCAATTTTGTTGATCTTTTCAAAGAAACAATTTTCAATTTTGCTGATTTTCTCTGTTTTTCAAGATTTCATTTATTTCCTTTCTAATCTCTAGTATGTCTTTCCTTCTGCCTGCCTTGCCTTCTGCCTACTTTGGGCTTAATTTGCTCTCCTTTTCTAGTTTCTCAAAGTGGAGAAGTTAGGTTATTGACTGGAGAGCACTTGCAGGTGTAAAACTTCCGTGAGCACAGCACTAGCTTCGTCCCATCAGTCTGCATATGTTGTATTTTCATGTTCATTCATCTCCAAGTGTTTTCTAATTCCCTTTCTCTTTGATCCGTTGGTTATCTAGGACTGCGTTGTCTAACTTCACTTATTTGTGAATTTCCCGATTTTTCTTCCACTACTGATTTCTAATTTGATTCCACTGTGGTCAAAGAACATATTTTGTACGATTTTAACCCGTTTGAATTTATCGTCTTGTTTTATGGCTTCTGGTCTACCCTGGAGAGTGTCTCCTGTGCTTGAAAAGGATGGTCACCGTGTGTTCCTAGCTGGAGGGGGGGAAGGCAGGAGGGGCTCTCGGAGCAGGACGGCAGCCAAGGGCCCAGTGCCCCAGGGTCTGGGGGGGGAGTCAGGTCCCTGAGCCCACACAGCACCCCACCTCTGGAACTTTTCAGATCAAGAAGGAGTGTCTGGCCTGCAGAGGGGCCGCTGCTGTGTTTGACATGTCCTACTTTGGGAAGTTCTACCTGGTGGGCCTGGATGCGAGGAAGGCCGCCGACTGGCTCTTCTCGGCCGATGTCAGCCGGGCCCCAGGTACGGAGCCCAGGTGGGCCACGCTTTCCCACTTCGGTGCAGCCCCGGGCACTGAGACGAGACAGCGAGCTAACCCTGTCCTCTCTGGGCTCATCTGGCTCATGGCTCTGCCCCCGGGGCCTGGCCCTGGGTCCCCGTGTCCAGACCCCTCTGCCCTCCTGGCCGAGCCCCAACCCCAGGCCCCCTCCACTTTCCTCCCTCCCTCTACCCTCTGTCTCCTCCTCCATCCTCCCCCCTGCCCCCACCCCCACTTTTACTTTGTTCCAGACAGGATTCCAGGCAGCAAGTCCTCAGAATAGTCTCCTGGGGCTGCAGAACCTGTCCACTTCCCCCCCAGGAATGCTCTCCCCAAGTAGGGTTTCTAGAATTAAACAAAAACACAGGGTGTTCAGTGCCATTTGAATTCTAAATAAAGGATGAATAACTTCTTAGTGTAAGTATGTCCCATGCAATGTTTGGGATATGCCTCTCCTTTTTTATCACGCATCCCCATCCACCCGACCCCAAACTCACCCAGCCCCATCGCTATTAGTTTCCTAGAGCTGCTGTAACAAAGTACCACAAACTGAGTGGCTTTAAACAACCTAAATGTGTTATCTTACAAGCCTGGGGCTGGAAGTTCAGACTCAGGCCGTGATCCCAAGAACGTAGAATCCCTCCTTTTTGCCCCTCCTGGCTTCTGGCCGTGGCCACCGTCCATGCCTTTCAACCACGTTGCTCCAATCTCTGCCTCTGAGTCACACGGCCTTCTCCCTGCATTTTCGTCTTCTTTTAAGGGCACCAGTCACGTTGGATTAGGGCCCCACCCTGATGACCTCTGATCACCCTAGCATGATCCCATCTGCAAAGACCCTATTTCCAAATAAGGTCCATTCACAGGGACTGGGGGTTAGGACTTCAACATACCATTCTAGGGGTCACAGTTCAACCCATTATACCATTTATCCAGCCAACCCACCTGCTCCCCGCCTCACATGTACCTGCTACTCACCTCTCCTTAATCCCCTGCGTCCCATTCATCATGCCAACACCCTTCTACCCACCCACCTGTCCCCTCCTTCCATCCGTGCTTCCCCCCATCCTCTCCCCACCTCCGCATTCTCTCATCCATCCATCTACTTCCTTTTGCATACTCATTTGTTCATCAGCCATTCAAGGAGCTTCTGCTGTGCCAGGCATGGTGCTAGGAACGCCCAATGAATGAGATATAAATCCTGCCCTTAAAGACGTCCCAGCGTGGGGGTGGGGTGGGTGGGAGGGAGGGATTCGAGGCATTTCTAGAAGAAAGAAGCCTCCCTCCTGACCCTTCCTCCTCTGGGCATGGCAGTGCTGGGTGACCTGCTCATCCCTCTCTGGGTCATTCAGTCGTGGTGGCATCACTGAGACGAGGGGCCTTTCAAGGTTGTCCCCCTAGGGTATCCGACCAAGGGTTACCCTGAGCTGAGGGGCCGCCCTGCTAAATGGCTCCCACATTCTGGGGTCTTCATCCTGTCCGCAGGCTCCACGGTGTACACCTGCATGCTGAACCACCGCGGGGGCACCGAGAGCGACCTGACCGTCAGCCGCCTTGCCCCCAGCCCCCAGCCCTCCCCGCTGGCCCCTGCCTTTGAAGGTAAGCGATGCCTCGAGGATCCAGCAGTGCCCTCGACGCAGCCCCGCTCGGTGAGGCGGCCGCCGACGCAGGACGCACTGGGAGGGGCTGCCGAGGCTGCTCTGGTCACGCGTGTGCCTGCCGCAGTCAGGGCCTGGGAGCTCAGAGGTCTCGCTTCAGGCAACGATGCTGGGCTTCCAGCGCTCAGTGATTATGCCTTTGAACCTGCCCGTCCTGCAGGGTTTCGGAGTGGCCACAGCGTGTGCGTGCTCAGCTCACCTGCCCGGAAGAGAGTGAGCCGAGGATAAGGCCACGCCTCCCTCGTAGAGAACTTAGCTCCTTCTGACACCGGCATCTATGCTGAATTGGCTGTCTCCGTTCCCGTGTAACTCTCAGTCTCAGACTGGGGCAGGTCCTTAGAAGATATCCAGCTCTGTGCCCAAGCTGACACCCACACTGCCCTCTGCAGGCCCTCTGCTTCTGCTTGCATGCCTCTTGTGACGGGGAGCTCATTACTCGTACCCCTTGTTTGCACAGGTCTGACTACGCTGAGCCAGATCTGCCCCCATCAGTTCACCTCCCCGACCCACCCCTTGGTTCACATGGGAGCAGTCGAATCTCTAGTGCTGCAAGCCTGTCTCTGTCAGGGAAGAGTAGCAATGGCTAAGCTTCACAGAGCGTGGGAAGCATCCCCTCTCTCCAAGAAGGGGCCCCCTTGCCACCTCTGGGACACTGGATTTGCAGGGGAGAAAGGATTCAACTGTGCTGCTCTCTGTGCGGCTGCACTGTACCGTCGGGGGAAGGGTCACTGTCAGCCCGTTCAGGAAACCTGGCGGCCCCAGCTCCCGGCCTGGCTCAGTGCTGCTGGCCATTCAGTTGCGTGGGACTCAGTCACGGAGGAGGGGGGCGAGGTCTGGCCTGGGCACTGGGAGAGGGAGGTGCAGGAGAAGCCCGATAGAACACTGGGTGGGATTGTGAGGGGGTGGGAAAGAGTGAGGATTATGGGAGGCCATGGGAAGCAGGTGAGCCAGGATGAGGAAGGTTTCCTGGAGGAGGTGATGTCTGGCCTGAGCCTCGAAGGATGGATACGAGCCACCTGCTAGAAAGGTGTGGAGGAAAGAACGCGGGAGGATCCTGTGAGGAGCTGGGTGGAGAGGGGCATTTTGACAAGGGCCGCTGGAAACTTTGCCCTTCATCCCCCAGGAGAGGGGAGGCCCGGTCCAGCCACAGCTGCCATCCTTAGACAGCGAGTCTAGCTGGGGAGACAGAACAGAGGGACCCCAGTGAGTGTGCAGGTCCCTGAAATCCTGGCTCTGCCACTGCCTGGCTCGGGGCCCGCCTCTCTGAGCCTCAGTTTCCCCATCTGTGAAGTGGAGACAAATGACCCACCTCCCTGAGCTGCTGCAGGGAGTTGAGCGAGAGTCTGGGGGTGCCAGGAGGGCTGGGGAGCAGCCTCCCTGAGCTTGTTTCCCCACCTGGAAACTAGTCCCCGTCACCGGGGGGAGTTGTCACCAAGGCTCTGTACGCTGAGCCACGGCCCAAGGGGGCAGCTTCTTGTGCCCTTCCCGATGAGTCTGGTGGATTCCTGGCCCTGGAGGAGAACTCGCCTGCCAGGGCGGGAAGAGCAGGCTCTGAGAGGAGGGGAAGGGGAGGTGTTAATGGACCCCGGAGATGTTTCTCCTGGACGCTGGGGGCGTCTGCCTCAAGTTAAACGGCCGCCTGGTGGGGAGGTTTGCACTTGGTGGGTTCTTGACCTGCCAGGGCGTGTGCAGATGACAAGCAAGTCACAGTGGTCTGTGGAGCGTGCTAAAGGTCCCGGCTTCACCGCTAAGCACAGAAAACCCACATACGGACCTTGTATTTTCAGCCTTAAAAAAGCGGTACTGTTCCTGCTGTGAACATGCATGTCCAGTCAGTGCGCGTGTTTATACCTGTTAGGTCAGATCACCGTTAAGACAAGAGGATGTGCGTTTCACGTGTGATCAAGGTTGTGTATAAAGCAGCTGTCCGTCTTAAATGTGATTTTGAACAGTATTTTACATCACAAAGGGAGTACATACCTGTAGGAAACATTTGGACAATTCTGAAAAGTACAAAATAAAGTCCACAGCTCCCGGCCCGAGCCAGGGCCCTGGAGCCTGCCCTCTGACCGCCCTCCCTGCCATGTCCGCCGTGTGGGCTGGACCTGGACCTGGGCACTTCGCGATGTTTTTCATGAGAGACAGCTGCCCAGAGGAGGCCAGGCCCAGCAGCCGCCGTCTGTCTGGAACCAGGTGGCTTCAGTTAATGCTCGGGTCCCCCTGGGAGGGGCCTCGGCATGGCTGCAGACGGGCGGGGCCCCGCGGGGCCCACGGAGCGTGCTCCGGGCGCTGGGGTAGAGGATGCCGCTGGAGACTCGATCCTCAGAGGTGTTCTCAATCCAGCTCCCAAGAGCCCCCAGCCCAGGTAGCAGGGGATCCTTGGGGATCAGCTTGTTTGTTTGGCCTTTGAGTTGGGTCTGGATGGACAGCCAGGACTGAGGGCGCAGACGGGCACACAGAACGTGGGGTGACGAGGTCAGGGATGTTCCAGAGGTCACCTGGACGGGGCGGGAGGACGACCAGGGCTCTGGCTGGGGTCTCCACGTGGGGGGCTGATGGCAAAGCCAGGGGCTCTTCTGCTCTCCCCCCCGGCTGCTGCTGGTGGAACCCTGGCTTGGAGGGGGCAAAGGGTTCCCAGCTTCACGCTTCCAGGTGTGGTGGCCTGACCGGTCCCAGCTCCAGGACCTTCCATCAGAGCCCAGCCAGCGAGTGCTTCTGGGGAGGGAGCAGAGGCCCCAGGCCCCCCCACCCCATCCCCTGTCCCCGTCTGGGCTCTGCTACGAGCTTCACGCTCCCCTGCCGGAGAAGCGAAGTGGGGCGTGTCTCTTTTTCAATTATAGTAGGTGCCCGCACCTATGATCACAATGACATGCTGTTCCACTGCTGTGGAAGCCTCGGGGAGTGGGGGCCAGTGTGCGGAAGGGCGTCTAGGCAGGATTCTCCAGACTCTGTAGCCTCCCCGAGAGCTGCTGCCCCCCTCCCATGCCAGCTGTGCCCAGAGTGGGCTGGGGGCTGGTGCCAGGCCAGCCCCCGGCGGGGCCCAGAGTGAATGGCGCGGAAAGCTGAGAGAAGCAGCCCTTGGGCAGGACCGGACCCCCGGGGAGGGAGATGAGTGTCCCAGTGCGTAACCATCCCGGTTCCTGGTTCCTGAGCCCCAAGCTGGGCTCCTGGTGCCACCATAGCTCCTTCAATCACCCCAGCAGCCTTGTGGGGGGGGGGTTCTGGCCTCATTCCCATTGTACAGATGCAGAAACTGAGGCTGGAAGTCAGGGATTGACTGGGTACCATCACTCTGAGATGGGGGGAGCCCTGCTGGAAGGAAGGAAGGAAGAGAGGGAATGGGATGGGGAGAAGGGCGCATAGAAAATGCAGAGGAGCGAAGCCCCTTCCAGGCCTGCCACCTCCACCAGGTCACGGGGGGAGTAGTCAGTGAGAGCCTGCCCGCCCAGGGCACACACAGTGGCTGAATCTCACAGCATCCCCGCGGGTGAGGTGCCTTCACCCCAAATTGCAGGTGACATTTCGGAGGCTCAGGCAGGCTGCATGAGGGGTCCAGGGCCACACAGCTGTCTGAGGTCACAGCCCCCCGGGGCAGTGGCTCTCCCAGGACACTGGGCCAAGGTGAGCTCCCCTCCGCTCAGCAGTACCCGGGTGGCAGCATGGCCCAGTGGATGCTCCACAGGCCGTGGACTCAGAGCTGGACAGAGGCCAGTCTTCTCACACCGTGTGACCTCTCTGAACCTCAGTCTCCTTTTCCCGAGGGTGGTGACGAGTGTCAGTCCCCTCTGAAGGATCAACGGTGTGTTGCCTGTAACGCCCCGGCTCGACACCAGCCCCCATAAGGCCATGGCAGGGATCCTAGAGACCGGGGGCCATGGGAATATGAAGAGAAACGGGAGCTGGTCAGGACGTTGAGGCTCAGAGAAGGAAAGAGGCTTGTCCAAGCTCGCCCAGCACTGGCAGCTGAGGTGGGACTCGGTCTCCCCACGGCGTGATGGCACTGGGAGCTCTTACGCTTTCTTGGACCACAAACCCTTTGAGAAGTGGGAGAAATCCTCAGACTCCCCCAGAAAATGCTCCCTTGACGCGCGCAGCCTCAGGGGGTCCCGCACCCAGCCCCTCCTCCCCACGTTTCGTCCTGCGGGTGATGAGAACCCAGGGTCCCTTGGGAGTGTCCCCATCACTTGGGCCTCTGTCGTTCACTTTCAAGGAAAGAGTGTGTGTTTTCTCCACGAGGCCTCGGGCCATCCCCTCTGCCCCGCCTCCTCCGTCCCACAGTCCTGCGCTGAGTCCCGTGCTTCTCCTCCAGGGGACGGCTACTACCTGGCCGTGGGCGGGGCTGTGGCCCAGCACAACTGGTCCCACATCACCACGGTGCTGCAGGACCGGAGGTTCCGGTGCCAGCTTGTCGACAGCTCCGAGGACCTGGGCCTGATCAGCGTCCAGGGCCCAGCCAGGTGAGGAGAGGGCGGGGAGCCAGGCACCGGGGTGCCCCTGGGCCCTGGGCCCTCGGCCCTCTATCTGGGGCCCGGGGCAGAACCACTTACTGCTTCAGAATGGGACATTGTGGTCAGTAAGCTCGACGTGCCAGCGACCTCAGAGAGGCCACGCCAGAAGGACGCTTTTCGAAGCACTAGAATACAGAAAAGCCCTTAATGAAAGACTCAGACTGAACCTCACTGTGAATCAGTACGTGAGGATTCAGTGGTCACGGAAGGGCCAGCGAGGGTGTCTCTGGACAGCTGACACAGACTAAGAATCATGTGCGCCATCTCTAGGGGGGCAGAGCCAGACTGGGGTTCCACGTGCTACCTGGGCTCAGAATATCGCTCTACACCGAGAGGTGGCCTGCTGCTCCCTAAACGCCCCCAGTGACTAGGTCTGCAGACGATCATTCACTCCTTAATCCATTCTGTGAGCGTTTACTGAGCTGTGTTCCCACCCAGGAGGAATCAGCTCCTGGAAAGCCCTCGGATTCCAGCTTGTGCGTGGAGCCCCACGACGGTCTTAGGCAAAGGGGCACCTGAGCAGCTGTGCACGTTGGAAAGATCCCTCTGGCTGCGCTTTGGAGAGGGGACGGGGGGATAGGGGATAAGGGGGGAAGCACAGCGTGTTCACATTGACCAGCCAGGGGGCTGGGATATACCAACATCTCCTCCAGTCCTGATCACAGCCCTTGGAGGTGGTTAGAAGTATTTTTATTCTTATTGGTGAAGAAGAGAGGACGGTGCACCTCCAGCCAGGTTATCCCAAAGCTGACGCTTAGATGCAGCATGGCCGTGTCCACGGGACATCCTTGTCAGCCGGGGTCATGCCAGGATCCCCAGACAGTGCACGCAGGTCCCGCCACGGGGTCCATTTTCCCTGGTTCTTTGGAGCTGACCAAGCCTGCAGCACCCCCGCTGGGTCCTGGACTGGCGGCCCTCCCCTCCCGGGCGGAGTGTAGCTGGCTCTGAGCGCGCATCGTCTCGCACAGAGGCACACGGCACACGCGGTACGTGCTCTCCGAATCACGGCTGGCTGTGTACCTTAACCATCAAGTGCTGGACTTCAGGCTTCTCATGAAAAGCAATATTTATTAGGGGGCCCTTGGAGGGGACACTGCGGGAAATGAGGGGTCAAGGCTTGGAGCTCTCTGAAGGGACGGTGTTTCAGGCAGAGGAGGCAGCAGGTGCAAAGGCCCTGTGGCAGGAGGAAAACCAGTGAGGCCAGGGCCATAGGAGACACGCTCAGAGGGCAGTGGAGGCGAGAGCCTACAGGTGCAGAGGCTACTCCTCCAGGAGAGGGAACTGAGCAGAAGAAGGGCTTTAACGGGGTCTCTGATTCTGGGCCAGGGAGTAGGAGGCCGGCAGGTGTGAGGAGCCTCAGGGGCCAGGTGAAGCAGGGATTCTGAGCGGAGAGTGATGAGCCGTGTCCAGGTGGTCGATGGGTCCAGTATGTGGGGTTCCTCTCCCCACACACTGACCTTCGCATCTCTGGGCTGAACGGGGGTGGGCGTCCTGGCCTCCTGAGCTCGAGGCCATCCTCGGAAGCCTCAGCTTCATCTGCACTGCGACCTTGGCCAGGGACTGGGCCATTTTTGGTTTGGTGGTGGAGGTGAGCGGGCAGGGGAGGGAGGGGGTACCAGAGAGACAGATCAAGGTGTGGCCCCGGGAGGACAGACCAGCCTCTTCCAGCCTCATTAGAAGCTGCTCAAGGAGGGTGGCAAGTGACAGCTGCCAGGGCAGGAAGACAAGCTTTCCTCCTCCTGGTAACTTCTTAGCTTTCTCCCCCAAATTGTCCTCGCTCTTTCAAAAATAACCCAAAGTTTCTTGTATGAATAATAATGTTACCAGCACCGCTGACAAGGGCTAAACTTTCTGAGCTGTCAGGTGGAAAGCATTCGGCGTGGCACCTGGACCATGGGAGATGCTGTATGACCTGCTGACCGATAGAACTTTCTGGAAACATTCCATAATTGGTGGTCCAGTACAGTACCCACTAAGCTGTATGCGGCCACTGAGGCCTTGACATGTGGCCGTGGGACAGAATGTTTTACCCTAATTACCTTAAGCTCAAGAGGCCACACGTGACTGGGGAGACACGCGGGGAACAGTGATTGCCATCGTAGCTGTTAGTGTCACGGCGCTTGGCGCGTGCCTTCTGGTGGCTGCCCCCTCACAAGGGCCCCGTGAGGTGGCATCGCTGCCCTCCTGGAGCGGACGAGGGGACCGAGGCGAGGCTGGGGTGGGAGTGAGTGAAGGAAGCAGGACCTGAACCTGCTCTCTGACCGGAGCCGGTGCCCTCTGGTGCCACCCGCTGCCCCTTGACAGAGGCACAGCCTCCTGCACCCCGACCCGTGCTTGGCAGACCTGCCTGCCCATCTAGGTGCCCGAGCTGGGGCACCCCTGGCACTGCTAAGGCCACGCCGGCCCCGGGTGGCAGCTCCAGCCTCCTTCCTCCTTCCCCTGCTGGGAAGACCAGGGAGCAGCCCTGGCCCCATCCGCTCAGGGCCGCAGAGAGGATGGGCTTCTTAAGGACTGGGTGTGGGTTCTCCGGGGGCTGACGCCACGTGGGCGCCGGGGTGTTACATAAGGATCTTGACACACTGCAGCACGCTGGGCACCTCGGGCAGGCGTGGGCGGGCAGCTCCCGGCACCGTGGGGCTGGGGATTCGCCTCAGACGTGTTTCTGGGCACTGGCTGGGACCCCTGCGAGGCAGAAATGGTGGGGCTGTCTCCTGCCAATGGGGAGCTGGCCCTGCAGTGCAAAGCCAGCCCATTTTCAATCAGCCCTATTTACCAGTTGTCCTCTCTGTGCCAGGCATAGGGGCCCTGTTGGCACAGAGCTCCTGGTTCAGTGGGGGCAAGTATCAATACAACTAGTGTGAGAGGTACCCTGGCAGGAGACGTATCAGGGCTGTGAGCTCAGACCGGGGGCAGTGTGGGGAGGGGCGGGAACCTGACCCAGACTCGGGGAATCAGGGAGGCCTTCTTGTAGGAGGTGACGGATGCACCAAACCTGAAGGATAACAAAACTTTAAACTGGGGCCGGGGCACCCGGTGGAAACATGCAGGGGAGCAAGAGTCAACTAAGTCCTGGAGGGAGGCAAGGGGCACGGTGCCCAGGAACTGAAGGTTTCCACAGACACCGAGAGGTCCAGCATGAGAGCCAGACTGCCGGGCCAGCAGGGCAGGGGAGCTGAGGAGGGCGGGCCCTGCCCTCGGGGGCCTGTGGCATGAGGGGCGTTAGCTGGCTAGATGACTGCCCCAGGCCTTGGTTCCCCCATCTGAGAAAGGAGAGCTTGTGAGCGCCCATCTCTGAGTCGTGTCTCTGCCCAGGGCTTGGTTGTTCCTGTCACTGCTCTGATGAAGGTGCCTTTCTTATCTGACTGGATTTGGGGTGCCTCTCCCTCTTGGTGTGTTTTATTAATAGCATGTTTGTTGGCGGTCTGCCCCGTGAGGACAGGGCCCCGTCCTCCTCACTGCTGTGTCCCCAGTGCGTCTCCAGCCAGGCCACACACCCAGGAGGGCTGGGCAGGTGTTTGTTGACCGACTGACTGACCGACCTTGCTCTCGCTCACAGCCGGGCCATTCTCCAGGAAGTGCTCGATGCAGACCTGAGCAATGAGGCCTTCCCGCTGTTCACTCACAAGCTGGTGAGAGCCGCCGGGCACCTGGTAGGTACCACCTGGCCGCGGTCCCCTGGGCTGTAGGGGGCAGCAGCTGCAAGGGAACAAACCCGGGGCTTGGGAGTCGTGTGCCCTTGGGCACGTCAGTGGACCTCCCTGGACCCTGGTTCCCTACTGTGAAGTGGGGACCACATGTCCTGCCCACAGGCTGTTAGGGCCTCAGACGAGGAGCGGGGGTCAAAGTCAGGTATCACCTGTGCCCCCCACCTGGTGTCTGGCGCACGCTGAGGGGCGCAGCCCCAAGCTTCTGCCAGGGACTTGCCACCTGTGAAGCCGCCCCCAGTGTCCGCTCCTCAGAGGCAAGGGCACGCCCTCCCAGATCAGGGCATTTCCTGCGCCTCCCTGGAGATGACAGTGCTGGGGACAGCCAAGCAATTACGCTGCTCCGGAGGTCTGCGTGTCCTGAGGAGGCGGCCTGTCCTCTGGAGTGTTCCCCCTTCCCAGCCCCCGGCACTGCGGGAGAGGGGAGGGGCCGCTCGGGGTGCACCGCCAGGCCCCAGGGAGCAGCCCCTGCCCTTCCCCCAGCTCCAGAAGGCCGGGTCCCAGGACCGGAAGCTTCTGAGACTGTGGACAGTATCAGGGCCGCAGCGGACTCAATGTCCTCAGAGACCCTGGGGCCGGGGTCCCGGGTCCAGCTCTGGTCAGGCCCTACTCCTGGGCCGTGGTGTCCTTTTAGGAAAATGAGCATCGTGTTCTCCACCCTGACCTCCCGAGGGCAAGGTGAGGAGAAGGCGGTCAAGGTGACCTCAGCCGCTGTCACCCGAGGGCTCGCGAGGCGCCAGGCACAAAGCATGTGACTCACGAGTACTTAGTGCTTAACACTCACGACAGTGTGGAAGGTTCTAGCAAGGGCTTCTCGGCCTCAGCACTGTCGGTGACGTTTCGGAACAGATACTCTGGCGGGGCAGGGGGCGCATCCCGGTCATCGCAGTGTGTGGAGCCGCGTGCCTGGCCTCACCCACCTGACGCCAGGAGCACCCCCAGATGTGACAACCAAAACTGTGACCAGACGTGGCCACGCGTCCCCAGAGGCAGCACTGCCGTGGCAGGGGAAGGGGGGTGGGGCAGGGGAGGAGGTGCTGCCCTGTGATCGCCCTGTTAGCAGGTGTGCATCACAGCCAGGTGCGTTGAACGAGGTCGTACAGCAGCTCCCGACGTAGGAAATGTTACCCCCAGCACGGGTGTTTCCCTGAATTGAGCTCAGAGAAGTTGGATGGACTGCCCAGGCCCGCCCCCAGCTAATGAAACATAAAAAGCGCACGAATATGTCAGGAACACGGAGGTGGCCTTAAGGAGGGGGTGGGTGGACAGACAGCCGGATTCAGGGGCACTTCCCCCTCTTCTACTTCCTTCGTGTTCATCTGGGGGGTTTGGGGGGGAAAGTGCTAAGGGATGTTTGTGATCCTGGCCTGCAGAGGGGCTGGAGGTCAGAGGAATCTGGGTCCCGTTAGCAAGTAAACAATGTTTCAATGACATCAGAAAGGAGGCTGCCAGGAGAAACTAGATAAAAGCAGCTCTGCAGAGCCGAGGAGCGCTGGCCCGGCTCTGGTCTGCCTTCCCTCTCTGGAGGCTGTGCTGGGGGGCAGGAAACTGGGGATGTCTCTGTCTAGCTTGCTTCCTGCCTGCCGGGACCAGAGAGGGCGTGCGTTTTGAGGGAATGGCACAGCTCCACCCCAGGCCACAGTGGCGTCTGGCCCGCCCCGACTGCAGCCCTGGCCCTCTCGGCCCCCGTGGGGTCCATGCAGCGCCCAGCCCTGTCTGGGGCGGCGTCCTGACTTGTGAAGTGGGAGGGGGAGCTGGGAGCTTGGCGCTGGCTCAGCCTGTGTGTGGTTCCGGGGTTTGTGTGGGAGAAGACCAGGTGGGAGCGCTTCCCCTGCCAGCCGAGGGTCGCTGCAGCGAGGCACCTGGGCCTTAGTCTTGGACAACGGGCTGCAATGGGGGCCGGCCCTTCCCGGCCCTGGCTGCCGCCCCAGGCCTGGCCCACGGCCGTCTGGCTGCATCTTGGCCTCCAGGAGCCGGGCTGGGCCGGGGCTCTGGCCGGTGGAAGCAGAGGTCAGACTCCAGGATGAACTCCTGAGTGGGGTAACAGGCACAGGTCGGGGGCCACGGGGTGGGATACATGGGGTGCAGGACATACACGGGCTGCTTCTCTCCACCCCCTCCTCTGGAACTGGCTTTACTGGTTTAGTCAAAAGCACCTTACTGCTCGTTTCTCTGTTTCCAACCACAGTACACAGTGTGCAGGGCCTGGGTGCAGACCTCGCCGCTGACATGACCCCTTTGGGCGTGACCCTTGACCTCTCTGAGACTTCCCTTTCTCACCTGCCACAGAGTCTGGCTGAAGAGTTGATGGGTGGTTTCACTATAAATAGGGAATATTAGTAAAATAAGAACAAACAAAAACCCCTCTCATTCCACCAGAGAGAAAGCCAAGGTTGACAGTGTACTTCCTTCCATCTTCTCTCCCTAATCTCTGCCTGTAAATTTTAAAACAGAAGCAAGATCATCCCATGTATATAGTTTGCACGTTCGGCCTTGTTCTCTTACTAAGTTGCTGTGATCGTTTTCCTGTTCCTTGAAATACTGCCTGAGAACCACTCTGAACGTCGGGCCATCCTCTCCGCTGAGCAGGACATGTGGTTGGGCTGCTTTTTCTCCTTGGAATAACCTGTGATGGGCTTTCCTCGATGGTGGGCCTTTTATGACTCTGATTATTGACCTATGACACAGAACCCAGAGTCAGAGGCGTCCCAGGGACGTGGTCCCAGCCTTCCTGGCCGTTCAGCAGTCATTTGGTATTTTCTGTCCCCGAGGCCTTTGGGGCAGGGTCGGGGAGAAGCACAGAGCTGTCCAAGGCCAGTCGCTACCTGAGGGATTTGGCCCGTGGGCTCATACATGGCCAGTCTGGATGCCCAGCTGAGTTCCAGCATCCCTTCCAAACTGAAGGCTCTATCCCAGTGCCGAGCTCCCCAACACTCTCCCTAGAATTAATTCTGGACGTGTTGGCTAGGAGCCTGCCAGGTCAGGGCTCTGGGCTGGAAGACACGGGCCTGGCCCTCCACAGGCTCACAGCCTAGTTGAGGTTGGGGGACGGGAAGGACGCTGCAGCCCTAGCCCAGCCTGCGTCGGAGCGAGGGCCTGGGTGGTGAGAGGAGCCGCCGCTGCTCAGCAGCTGACGTGGGGGTGAAGAGGAAGACGTGCGCAGGGGGACTCCAGTCCTGCCTTGGCGACCGCGCCTTCTCCCGAGGGCCCCAAGGCTAGGCTGTTCCTCCTTTGTGTCAGTGTTACGGTTTTTGCCGACCTCACAGTGACCCAAGACACAAGTTCCCAGACGGTCCAGGCCAGGGGCACAAAGGCCTTCCCATCCACTGGCCGGCAAGAGGAATGGGGAAGTCAGCGGCCAGCAGGACTTGGGCCATGGGACCTGCGCTGGCCACCGCCCTGGCCCCCACCCGCGGTGGCCTCACAGGCAGGCGGGGAGGCGGGAACCGGGTCAGCCCGGGATCCGGGGGTCCGGGAGCGCCACCACCTCAGCGCCCAGCAGAGCTGAGGGCCAGCAGGCCTGGCTTCTGGTCCTGCCCCGGCCTCTGTGGGACCACCTCTCTGGGTCTCAGTTTCCCCATCTGTAGCACAAAGTTTAGACAATGACCAAAATCTTTTCTGGCCCGTCCTGTAAGTCTGTCCAGATATCCTGCATGCTCTCTGGATCCAGGGGGAATTTCATATTCTCCTAAGTAATGTCATCATGTGTTGACACCGGTTCCGTCAATGTTGCGACGCTGGGCCCGGAGCTCGGGGCCAAGCCTTTATGGGAGATAATTGGCTGCCAGCCAACCAGATGCAGGAGAGGAATATGTGTGTCTGAGTCATCGGGAAGGCCTCCGGGTCACGAGGGATACGCGGAATGGTGAGGGTCAGCGCCCAGAACCACAGATCCTGCCCGAGGGTGGGTGAGCAGGACCCCGCCGCCGCCCACAGTGACCCACGCTCACGGCTAACGCGTGGGTGGGCGGCCGTGGCTGAGCGGTACCTCCAGCCGAGCGGTGCCGTTGTTTTGCGATAATTCTGCGATGCTTGGACCAGCCCCAGGCTTGCAAGATCCTGGCATTCCTAGAGGAAGAACAGAGGGCGGGAGCTGTCCCCTGGGCAGCCAGCTGACCGGATGTCCTCAAGGCCAGCGAGGTTCCCAGTGAAAGCCTGCTCCTGGCCTGGTTCCCAGGGGAGGCGCGGTGTCTCCCTGACTCAACCGAGGGCGGGGACCCCTTCTGAAAGCATAAGGTGCTGGGCTAGAAGCTCATCTTTAGACAACGTGATAAAGCAATTTTTTCCTGAAAATTAATTGCAGGTCAAAAGGAAATTGAATTTCTTTTCCTGACTGTGTGTGTCCTTGCTGTGACACCATTCAGATTCAGTTAGTCTGGGATGGAACATTCTCCCACCCCCACGCGTTGTACGGACAGAGGCGGGATGCCCATACCTTCACAGAGCCTGCGTTTGCCAACTGGGTTTTAGCCGTCGCCTAAAAAGTCGCTTTGCACATCTTGTGCAAATTCACCTCTGTCCTAGAGAGCCGGGGGTGGTGTGTAGCTGAGAGACATGGTGGCCAAGGCCACTATTCAGGGGTGTCCCGTGGGGGGCAGTGACAGCTTCTTGCCATGAAAGTATAAGGACAAGGTGTGGCTGGAATGAGGTTGGGTGGCTTAGAGGGACTCCCAGGAGTGTGCTTCAGAGATTCTGGAAGCTCCTCCAGGGCAGAACCCCGTCCTTTCTCTGCAAGGATGTTCTGATCGTGCGGCCCCTGCCGTTGTCTGTAGGTGCAGACGGGGCCTTTCTGGGGGTGGGCCATAGCGTTTACCACCTGCTTGGAATCTGTGGCTCTTTTTTTGATCCTCTGAGACGGCCAAGTTTGTGAAGTGTGGTTTGAGCATCACACCTTTTATTTATTCTGAATCTTTGAAAATTGGTTTCCAATCACCATCCCCCCCATCACCATCACCACCACCACCACCACCATCACCACCGTCACCATCACCACCACTACCACCATCACCAGCATCACCATCACCAGCATCACCACCACCATCACCACCATCACCATCACCGTCACCATCACCACCATCACCACCAGCACCACCACCACCACCACCATTACCACTATCACCACCATCACCACCATCATCATCACTGCCACCACCACCGCTTCCACCACCACCATACTGCCATCAACCTTGCTACCACAAACATCATCCCCACCAACCACTACCATTACCACTATCTTTACCACCACCATTACCTTCACCTCCACCGTCACCAGACCACCTTCACCAGAACTACCAGCACCACCGTAAACTAGCCTTCTGGTCCAGACTCCTAGGAGAGATTGCACACCCCACTGCAGGATGTTTTTGGAATCAAGGGTGTCTTGGGATGTCCAGAGGATTTGAAAAATGAAGATCCTTTCAACCTCCTGCCACCTGGCTTCTTCCCTCTCCTGTGGATTCAGGGCTCTGGGCCCCTGCAGGGGCTGCACATCCTCTGATCCCTGCCTATACCCTGCCTCGGGAGCCCCTGAGACCCTCACTTATTTAAGGGGTGACTGAGTTTGGATGACGTGCCCGGTGAGTCGGGGTGCCGGTACACACCCAGACTCCCCAGAAACAGGTGAAATCGCCACGAGCTAATGTGATTTGAGAGAGCTTGGGCCCGTGTCTGTGGGTCACCTGCTCAAGCCTCCTGCGGTGTCTGCCCAGAGAGGCTACTCCAGGCTTGTTCTGATGCTGCCCGTGGCCAAACATCCCACAGGAGTGACCTAGGCTCTCCTGCCTGGGGCACTCGTGTGGCCTTTATCCGAGCTGGGGTGGGCACCTAGCGCTACCCTGATTTCAGTCCTCCCCACGGAGAGCTGGCAGGAAGTTCACTGGTGCACCAAACATGGAACCAAGCCCCCAAATCCATTTTACTGAAACCGGAACATATTCCCTCCCCACAGAAATATTCCAGTGAGTCAGTCGAGGGCAGGGAGGGAGGATCTTATGGTGTCGACTCCTTGCTCTGACTTACTAGCTGTGAGTCCTCCGAGCGTCTTGGGAAGTGCTCATACCAGCTCGTGAGAGCTGAGGGTTAAATCTGTACGAAAATCAGCAAGGGGTGGTTAAACCATCGTTAGCTTGAAATCCGCTGTAGCAGGAGTATTTATACCACAGGAAGTGGTAAATGCTACAGAACAGCCCCCTGCCCCCCAAGAGTTGATTGTTGAACATTTTCTAGGACATCACTGGGCCTTGGGCAAGTGGCTTGACCTCCCTGAGCCCCAGTATCCTTATCTGTAAAATGGGCACACCAGCGTCACCCACCTCTCCGAGTAGCCAGCCTCCTGCCTGGGGCTCTATAGTGACAGCTTTGTTGACTGCTCCCATGGGCCCTAGGAGCTCTCTTATCGGCCAGGATTTGCAGAAGTAGACTCAGGGATGTCAGTCGCCAGGGATGCAACGGTTGTGACTCATACTTAAACCTAGTAGCTATGTGGCACCCAAGCCCACGCTCTCAGCCACTCTGGTGCCTGCACGGCTGGGTGGCTGGCCCTCACCTGCCCTGCGTCAGGTGTGAGTGCCGGGAGGACCAGGCAGCATCCTGAGTACTGTGGAGGGTCCAGAGCTTGGGGGCGGGCGTGCCAGGGCCCCACGGGATGTTTGAGCACAGGTGTTTGTGGACTGGGTAGCTAGGAGCTTCGTCTTGCTGGGCTGGCCATCTGTGTCTGGGCAGGTGACCCCGTGTGGGACCACAGACATTACTGACCACGCACTGTGTGCAGAGCCCCGGGTTGGGGCTCAGAGGCATCTCGTGACTCGTGTTCCAGATTCCAGCCTTGTCCTTACGGGGCGGATAAGCCCTAAGCCTGCTGCAGCCCAGGCTGATGGGGACACTCTCGGCCTCAGGAGGGGAGAACTCCCCCACACCACGCCCTGCTGACCATCTCATTGCCACCCTAGTGGCCTGAATGAAACATGTGATGGGCAGAGCGGAGAATCCTCTCACCCTTGGGGACCCGTAGCATCCCGCAGAACTTTCTACAGGGCCCCACATGTCCTGGTGGAGGGGTCTGAAACCCAGAACCTTCCAAAAGGAGAGGGTCCTTGAGCCAATTTGGAATGAAGAAGCACTGCATAGAAGTAATGACGTTCACCCAGGTGTTTGGGGCTTGGCGGGTCTGCCTCCCCACCCCAGCAGGATCTCTTCTCACTCAGGGGTCCTCTAGCGTCTCCGTTCCACAGCCCAGGAGTCTGAGCCTCCCAGGGGGCCCAGCTGGCAGGTGGCTCTTGCTGGCTTTAGAAGCAATTCCTTCCTCTGTGGGCCAGCCGGCCAGAAGCACACTGGCCACTGCAAAGATGGGCGCTGGCCAAGCCCTGTTGATTCCTGAGTGGTCACCCCAGCTGGGCCAAGCAGAAGAGGGCATTGCTCCCAGCAGGGCCTCACACGAGGTCCTGTTCCAGCCTTTATTTGCAGAGCTAAGTTTGGTTGATGATAACAGGATGCTTGTTGCCCGGGACGCACATGACCAGACCGGCTCCTTCTCTACCCCTCAGTTCTTTTGCATATGTACCCAGAAGTGGGATTGCTGGACATATGGTAGTTCTATTTTTAATTTTTTGAGGAATCACCATACTGTTTTTCCTAACAGTTACACTATTTTACATTCCCCCCAACTGTGCCCAAGGGTTCCAATTCCACATTCTCGCCAGCACTGATTATTTTCTGTGTTTTCTTTTAAATAGGAACCATGCTAATGGGTCTGAAATCATACTTCATCATGGTTTTCATTTACATTTCCCTAATGTTTAGTGACATTGCCCATCTTTTCATATGCTTGTTGGCCATTCGTATATCATCTTTGTGAAATGTCTATTCACGTTCTTAATTCGTTTCTTAATCAGGTTGTTTTTGTTGAGTTGTAGGAGCTCTTTATATAGTCTGGATAGTAACCCTTTATCGGATACATGATTTGTAAATGTTTTCTCCCATTCTGTAGGTTGCCTTCTCACTGTTGGTTGTGTCCTTTGATGCACAGAAATGTTTACATTTGCTGGAGTCCCATTTAATTATTTTTGCTTTTTGTTGCCTGTGCTTTTGGTATCATATTCGAGAAATCACCACCAAGTCCAGTGTCACGAAGTTTTCCTCTGTGTTTTCTTCTAGGGCTTTTACAGTCGGAGGCCTCACATTTAGGTCTTTAATCCAGTTTGAGTTAATGTTTATATATGGTGTAAGATAAGGTTCAGTTTTTCCATCACTGTTTGGTGAAGAGACTGTCCTTTCCCCACGGAACAGTCTTGGATCCCTTGTTAAGGGTCACTGGGCATTTACATGAGGGTTTATTTCTGGGCTGTCTTTTGTGTTCCGTTGATTTGTTTGTCTGATTTTATGCTGTACCATGCTGTTTTGATGTGGTAGCTTTGTAATAACTTCTGAAAGCAGGAAGTGAGTCCTTCAGCCTTGTTCTTTTCCAAGATTGTTGGCTATTTGAAGTCACCCATATGACTGTTAGGGTGAATTTTTCTATTTCTGCAAAAAAATGCCACTGGGATTTTGATAGAGATTGTATTGAATCTGTAGGTCGTTGGGGTAGCGTTGATATCTTGAGGACACGAGATGTCTTTCCATTTATTTGTGTAATGAAAGAACTTTCATTTCTTTAGGCAATGTTTTATAGTTCTCAGCATGCAAGTCTTTCACCACCGTCATTAGGTTTCTTCCTAGGGATTTTATTTTTTTGGATGTGTTTGTAAACAGATAGTTTTCTAATTCCCTGTTTAGATTGTCCATTGTTAGGGTATAGAAAGGCAGCCAGTTTTGCATGTTGATTTTATATCCTGCAACCTTGCTGACTAGGTTTGTCGGTTCTGACAGTATCGGGGGAGTCTTTGGGGTCTGAAAAGGTTTAAACAAAACCTGCTTTCAGGCCCTTCCTGATGGCCTTCCACAATTCTGTGGCCCTGTCCACTGCCCACGGTTCCCAGGCAGTGTGGGGCTGTTTTGAAGGGGAGTTTGCCTCAGTTTGGGGATTGCTTTCTAAAGTCCATCCAAGCCCACGTTGACCGTCAGATGACTGTGTACCAGGCACCAGCTTCCCATGAACTTGATGCTCACCCCATTTATCAGATGGGGGCACTGAGGCTGGGAGAGGCAGCCCGTGGGTCTGGCTGACCCTGAGCTCATGTTCCAGACGTCCTTATTTTCGGCCCTTCCCTTCAGTACGTGTCCTCTCTCAGAAGAAATGAGACCTCCCCCAACTCCACTGTTTCGGTGGAGAAAAAAACACAAGATGTCTCAAGAACCAATGATGCCGGCAACTTAGAAAGTCACCTAGGAATCCCCAAACCCTTCCCCTCACTTTGCCAGAAAGCAGAGCTCTGTCCATCTGTGCCTGTTTTCCCCCTTCACTCAGGAAGTATTAATTCAGCCCGTCTGTGTGCTGGGGTATGATGGAGACCAGCCAGCTTCCTGGCCTCGCCGGGCTCCTGGGAGCTGGGGAAGGGGCTGGGGGCAGCTCCATCCCACCCCTAAATTCATTCAAGAGCCTGACTTAACTGGGGGGCTGTATGTCCGATAAGACCGGCGCTCCTGAGGCCGTGAATGGGTGAGCTTTAAAAATGATTTTTTCCTGTTCAAAATGAGATTGGCTTTGAGCCCTGAGCTCCTCCGTGGGCTGTCTAAAATTAGAAGCCCGTTGACAAGGCAGGGGAGCAGCGAAATGTCAACAGTACATTTTCTGTGTCAATTTTGAGTTTTTTGAGAGGCCCGGACAAATGGCAACTCGGCAAATTTGTGCTGTTTCAAAAGCTTCCCGAATCCAGCCCCTCGGTGGCGGTGCGATTGAAGTGTCAGAGTTATAAGGCGCTGGTTCCGTGGTCGGCAGAGTGGCCCCCGCTCTCCTTCTGCTCAGGTATTATCCTGGCAGGAGCTGCACTGGGCAGCCCTTGGGGCTCAGAGCAGTAATGGGATCAGGTCCTCCGTCTCCATGAGCTCTGTGACTTGCTGCACCCTCCCTGTCCCTTTTGTGAGCTGGACAGTCCCACGCTTGGGCCTTGCGCATGGGGACGCTGAGGGTTCAAGTATTTGCCCGAAGGCTGGAGGCGGCCGCCAGGTGCCGGATGTGTAAGTGACGAGCCCCCAAACCAGCCGTGCAGGAAAAGTCAGGCTTCCTAAGACAGACAGAGCCAGGCCCCTGACCCCGCTTATGGACAAGGAAATCGAGGTCAAAGGGAGGCCAAGAGGCTTGCCCGAGTCACTGCGACGATTGAACGGTGGCCCCCAAAAGAGACGTCCACGTCCCCACCCCGGACCTGGGGCTGGGGCCTTGGAAATAGGGTCTCTGCAGTTGTGATTAAGGCAGAGGATCTCAGGGTGAGACCATCCTGGCTCAGGGTGGAGCCCATCCCAACAGCAAGTGTCCTGCTGGAGACGAGGAGACACAGACAAAGAGGAGAGTGAGCCAGAGGTCGGGATGACGCAGCCAGGAGCGCCTGGGGCCTCCAGAGGGAGCGTGGCCCTGCCCACACCTTGCTTTTGGGCTTCGGGCCTCAGAACTGGGAGAGAGCACACTTCTGTGGTTTTAAGTCCCCGGGTTTGTAGTCATTCGTTACAGAGGCCCAAGGGCATCCCTACAGTCACTTAGGAGAAGAGCTGTGGCCCGGGAACCACATGTCCACTTTCTCCCACCCCCAATGACGACACCCCTTCCTTTTAAAGATTTCCAGGGACTTCCCTGGTGGCACAGTGGTTAAGAATCCGCCTGCCAATGCAGGGAACATGGGTTCGAGCCCTGGTCCGGGCAGATCCCACATGCCACGGAACAACTAAGCCCATGGGCCTTAGCTACTGAGACTGTGCTCTAGAGCCTGCAAGCTACAACTACTGAGCCCACGTGCCACAACTACTGAAGCCCGCACGCCTAGAGCCTGTGCTCCCCAACAAGAGAAGCCACCGCAATGAGAAGCCCGTGCACCGCAACGAAGAGTAGCCTCCACTCGCCGCAACAAGAGAAAGCCCGCGTGCAGCAATGAAGACCCAAGGCAGCCAAAAATCAATCGATCAATCAATAAACTTATTAAACAACAACAAAAAACATTTCCAGAGTGCCCCTGAGGACTCTCCTCGGGACCCCCTATTTCTTGGGGCCAGAGGCCGTGGCCTGGGCCCAGGGCCGGCTAATAATGGTGACGGTAGGAAGTGTCCACCAGTAAGTGGTGGCTGGACCTTGACCTCAGTCGTCTGACCCTGGCCCACGTCTAAGCTGTGACTTGTCCCCCAGGTCCGGGCCATGAGGCTGTCCTTCGTTGGGGAGCTGGGCTGGGAGCTGCACATCCCGAGGTCGTCCTGCCTGCCCGTGTACCAGGCTGTGATGGCAGCAGGGGCCAAGCACGGCCTCGTCAATGCCGGGTACCGGGCCATCGACTCCCTGAGCATCGAGAAAGGTGTGTGCAGGGTTTGGACACCACGGTGGGCTGCCTGAGCCACGTTCACTGGAGGCAGAGAGGCTGTTACCCCCACCTCTGGCCCCATGATCCTTCCAGCCCCACTGTGCTCCCCCTTCCCCCAACCTTTGCTATCTCCCCAAACCCCCTTTGCTGTCCACGAACCGGGTCCTCCATGCAGGCCCGGGGGTGGTGCTGGCATCTCTTGACACCAGCACTCTTGAGGGGAGGGGTGTTCTCCCAGGTAGGGGCGGACGGGGGCCAGAGCTGGATTTGGACGTAGTGCCAAGTTTCCCGGAGAGAGCTGGAGGACATCGGAACGGGAAGGAGCCCTCAGTGCTGCCCCTTCACAGCCCCCTCCCCAGGGCCCCCAGCCTGACGGCACAGGTGCCGCAGTGCTGATGGGGGCTCGTCCAGGGGACCTACTACGATCGAGGATGCCCCCCGCCCCGGGAGGCCCAGGTCACGGAGTTTCTAGGGTGGGCATGTGGGCTGGGGCAGGGGCCCACGTGCGTCTCGCGAAGGGCTTGTGTCTGCCTCTGCTGGCGCTGACCCCGTCGTCTCCCACCCAGGCTACCGGCACTGGCACGCCGACCTGCGGCCCGATGACAGCCCCCTGGAGGCGGGTTTGGCCTTCGCCTGCAAACTCAAGTCCGCCATCCCCTTCCTGGGGCGCGAGGCCCTGGAGAAGCAGCGGGCCAAGGGCCTCTGCCGGCGCCTGGTGGGCTTCACCGTGGACGAGTGAGTACCCCTGGGGCCAGGGCTGCCAGAAGTGACTGCCGCAGACAAGCAGGCCTCGGGGTTCCTCCTCTCGAGCCGCCTGGTGTGACGCTCCCCACAGGCCAGGCACCCTCTCCCAGAACTCCCACCGCAGCCCCGTTACAGGTGAGAAGGCTGGGTCCATGCCGGGCCTGACTCCGAAGCCAGCGCTGCAAACTCAGATCCCGCCAGGGCCGGGCAGGGTGCAAACCAGGCCCGGGGCCAGTGCTGGTCAGCAGGGAGTAAAGAGGGTCGCGCTCATCAGACGCAGATTTGATTTTATTTTACTTTGGCCATGCCATGCGCTGGCAGTGTCTTAGTTCCCCAACCAGGGATTGAACCCACACCCTCGGCAGTGAACGTGCAGAGTCCTTACCACTGGACCGCCAGGGAATTCCCTCAAACACAGATTTTAAAAGTGAAAGGCCTTGCCAACCCCAGCCAGCTCTGTGGGAGGCGCCAGACCAAGGGCCTCGAGCTGGCTGCCCGTCACGGTGTGTCCTCATTAGAGCCCCCCCACAGCCCGGGAGGGGGGACCGTGGAGGGAAGGGCCAGGCTGGGGCCCCCAGCCCCACTTACAGGTGGAGACCATGGGGGCCAAGGGACAGGGTGGCTCTCGCCCGGGCACGGGGCAGAGGGGGAAGGAGAGCCCTGTGGTGGGGCCTGATCCCTTCTCCCCCACCTCCCCCGGGGCAGCTTTTGAGCGTGTCGCCCTTACGTGCTCGGAGCTGAGCCCACATTGTCCCTGGGTCCGGGGTGCCGGCACTGGAAGACATAGATGGTGTGACACGGAGTCTGAGTAGCAACCGTCTCCAGGGCGGCGGGCGTCTCTGGGCTTCGTCGATTTGGAGCTGACAGCCAGCCGTCAAGGGTGCCACTTCTCCCAGATTTGGAACCTTCAAAGCAAGTGTTGAGAGTGCCCAGGGGAGGGGGGCGGAGAGAGCAGAGCTGGGGGCCGTCACCGTCCTACGGCTTCTCCCTGGGCTCCCATCAGGCCGCCTCTCCGCTTGATTCCTTGTCCGTCTCCGGGGGAGCAGCTCAGCTCTGGTTTGGGGTGCAGGTAGAGCAGGGGTCCGCCGAGGCCTTCTGCCGCCTGGCCCTCCAGGAAGCGCCCACAACTTCAGACGGCACCGGCCACAGCCTGGCTCTCCCCGCTCGGGGGTTCCCTGCCGGGCTGCAGAACCCACCCAGTGCCGTGGCCTGGCCGGTCCCAGGCCTGAGGAGAGACCCGGCCTGGGCGCCGGCTGGGGAGTCACAGAGAACTCCCGCGGCATTTGCTCTGGGGCCCTGGGCGAGGCAGGTGGCCTCTCTGAGGCTGTTCCCTCCCAGGGACGTGGCGCCCCGGTAGGACTGGGTGAGACCAAAGGAGACAAGAAGGTGCTTACATAGCCTCCTTCCGTCCCACCCTCATCCACTGGACCCGTGGGGCCCAGACCTTTCCCTCCTGGTCTCTGAACTGGGCGGCACCCCGGACCCCGTGCAGGCTCTTTTCCTCAGTGTAGGGTTCACCCAGTTCCAGTTACCGTAACTGGGCCCAGCTGTGCCCCACTCGCCTCCGGGTGTGGTCCTCACACCCGCCCCGGGGCCCCACGGGGCCACGTGGTGCTCGCTGCCTCCCCAGGGCCCAGCACAGCCCTCGCAGGCGCGACGCACAGGAGGGGCACGTCTGCCAAGATCTGCACCAGACGATCCGGTGTTGGCGTTTCTGTGACTATAGCTTAATCTTTGTTTTCTATTTTGAATTTTCAAAACTTTTACAGCGAGCATTGTACCTTACATGTAATACAGAAAATCGCTTTTAATAGACGACGCAGCACGCTGTAGACAAAGGAGACCCGTCAGAGTAAAACAAGTCGTACGACAGTTTTAAACTGATCTGAAGTCAAATCCTCAAGGTGGGCCTCTTCCAAACCTGTGGGGCCTGTCCCTAGAGACACGGAAGTCAGATCCTGGTTTTGGTGTTTTCTGTTCATTCATTTATTTGCTCGGAGCCTGTGCCGTGGCATCCCCGGGGCCCAGGCGCTGGGCACGGGGGCTCATAGCAGACCAGCCCCGCAGCGTGGAGCCCGTGGTCTGGCGGGCGCGGCTCCTCTCTCCTCGACCAGGCAAAGCGCAGGAGTTTCCCCTCCGGGGCATCTGGGGTCCCAGCCGTCTATTGCTTCTTCCAGGAAAGTGCCCATGTTCGGCCTGGAGGCCATCTGGAGAAACGGCCAGGTGGTGGGCCACGTCCGGAGAGCCGACTTCGGGTTCACCATCGACAAGACCCTGGCCTACGGCTACATCCGGGACCCCAGCGGCGGGCCGGTGAGTCCAGCTCCCCAGCACTGCCACCGGGAGCCCGAGGTCCTCTCAGGCTCCGCACCAGCACCCCTGCCCACCGCCTCGAGTGTGCCGGGCGTGCGGGGACCAGAGCACAGCGAGGTGACTGACTGATGGGGCTGTGTCCCTGGGCAGAGTCGGAGCTCTTTCCATGTTTTCTCTCCAAAAGAATCTGATTTTGGAAGCTCCAAGCTTCTCCTGGTCAGGAAGAGGCTCTGGGCCAGGCTAACGCCCGCTGCTCCCTAGAGCTTGAGACCCCGTGTGCGTGCAGACGGTTGTGTGCACACACGTCCGTGTACACGCGCGTATACCCGCATGTGCGCACACGTACTGACACACGTGCACACAGACACGCGCGCGCGCAGGCACATTTGGGAAACTTGGCAATGAGACAGAGGGGCAGCTTGTTCCGGGTGGAGAAAATCTAAACATTTTGCCCAAACAATCATTTGTAAACCCAGATAATCCCCCACCGAGCATGGATGCCGCCGTGCACACTGGCAGGGGAGTGAGGGCAGAGCGAGGGCCCTTAGAGGGCCTCCGGGGGTCTGAGCCCTGGGAGGGGTGTGAAGCTCGTGCCGGGCTGGCTGGGTGGTGTGACGCGAGTGGGGGGAGCTCATTATCATCGGTGCCATCTTTGCCTGCTTGCTTCCCTGGAGTCGTGCACCAGCCCCCTGACGGCGGAGAAAGGGGCCCCAAGAGGCTCTGACGTCGGGGCAGGGATGCCCACCCAGCTGGGCCTTCCGGCCTCCCCTGCCCCGAAAGTCTCTGGGCTGCGGCCCCCCACCTCCTCCCACTGAGGCTCCAGGTTGGGAGAGGCACCTGGAAGCAGCAACGTGGAGGGGGCAGGAGGAGTGAGTCAGACCAGCCCTGGCAGAGGTTCAGGGGCGGGCCAGGCCCGATGGCAGGCCCAAGGGGGAAGGGGCCAGGCTGCGGTGCTGTCTGAGGAGGCTGCATCCACAGTGGGCTGGGAGGCTCAGGACACAGGCTCGGCCTCAGTAGCTTTGGCGCTCTGCCCTGGACTGGCCTGGCGACCTTGGACAAGGGCGTCTCTCTGAGCCTCGGTTTCCTCATCTGTAAAATGGGGACAGATTATTCCCACCTGCCTCACAGGGCTGTCTACAGAGCTCTGCTCTAAGTGGAGCCTTAATGAGCTCCACGTATTGCCATGGGGTTGCCATGGCTAGTGATGGCGTTTTGCGGTGACAAAGGACCCTCTGACACCCCAGATATGGAGCCCTGGGTCCCAGCTGAAGCCCCGTGTCCATTTGCCCCGTGCAAGGGTAGGGGTGGGTGCAGGCCTAGTCACCTCTTCTTTCAAAGAACAATAATTCTTGCTCTTTCTGCTTGGTCAGGTTGGGTTTCTAATTAATGTGACCGAGGAAGGAACGCTTATCCCTACCCAGACAGGTGGCCCAGGATACCCAGGTTTGACCAGTGCAGGGCCAGGGCCGGCTCAGGCTGGCTTGTAAGAGCCGACTGTGTCCACCTCTTCCCAACCCCGCCATCAGGGATGTCCAGTGTGTTTATACCATGGAAATGGGCAAACGCCACAATCAGGCCTCCCCCATCCCCCAACCCCTTCCCCTCCCTTGAGAGCTGGTTGTTAAACATTTACCAGCCCAGCAGCGGGATAACCAAGACTCCTTTGTAAAATAGGAAAACTGCCCTTGAAAGGAAAGGCTCTGGACCTGGGGGCAGAATTGGTGGCCTCCGGGGTGTTTATTAGCAAGGACTACGCCCCAGCTCTGGGCAAGCCCGTCCTTCAGACGTCTGAAGGCACCAGTGGTCTCTGCCACCTGCCTCTGGGCCCAGTGGGGGCAGCGTGGAGCTTTGAGCCCGGCCAGTGCCCACCACGGCTCAGAAGCCTGGTCTAGAAGCCGCTTCATTTCAACACTGCAGTCACATAAAAAGCCTCATCTCTTTGGGGTATTTTTTCCATCCAACCCTGAGCTGCTGAGAGAGGTCATTTAACAGCCCGAGCAGAGCCCCTCCGTGAGGCCCGGCCCTGGGTGTATTCTCTGCACCAGGAGAACAGGATCCTGTGCTGGGCCAGCCCACTCTGCCTCTGCCCGCCACTGCCCTGCGTGTCCAGGCCGTGCTCCGGTTCCCAGGAACCTGCAGTTCCAGGGCGGAGGGGTGCTGCCCCGCGGGAGAGATCTCACTGACTGCCAGACCTCGGCTCTGCTGGACCCCGGGTGCTCAAGTCCAACCCGGGGGCACGGGGACACGGAATCTACCTGCTCAGGGCAGTTCCTCGGCTCAGGGAGGACCCTCAGCACAGCGACGGGTTTGCCCGCAGGAGGGGCGTGAGGCCGAGACAGCCGGCCCCGTCCCAAGAGGCAGGTAGCGTGAGCCCAGCACCCACTGGGTAACGAGTGACCAAGATCCCTCCTCTTCTGCTACTAGGTCTCGCTGGACTTTGTGAAGAGTGGAGAGTACGCCCTGGAGAGGATGGGGGTGACCTACCCGGCCCAGGCTCACCTCAAGTCTCCCTTCGATCCCGACAACAAGAGGATGAAAGGGATCTACTGAGGGGCAGGGAGCGGGGCCTCAGCCGATCCGGAGGCCAGAGGACCCTGGCCAGAACTTGGGCTCCCCCTGCCCTCAGTCGAGGCCTGCGAACCATCCCCCCCCCCAAACAGATGCAAACTGAGAGGGTGGAAAGAGGACCCAGAAGGCCCGTGCTGTGGTCACTGACCAAAGGGTGGTCTCGAGTCCACCCACACCCTAAAAAAGCCACCCATAGCCCCTTAGGCTCAGGGACCATGCCTGTAGCCCTTGAGAGCTTCTGAGAAGCGCTTAGGAAGCACTTGATAAGGCCCGTGTCAAAGCAGGGAGGCGGGGAGCTTTACCCTGGGTTCCTAGCCTTGACTGGAAGGCTGCCCAGAGCAGCCTCGCAGAGGTGTAAGGTGTGTCTGGAACTGGGGATTGATTAGTACTGTCTGCCTCAGGCGCAGTAGGAAAGGCAGAGAGCGTGCGTGCCAGACTGGCCCGGTCCCTGAGGTCAAGGTTAGCAGAATGGTCTGGTTCCCAGATCCCAGGAAGGGTGGGGGGTGGATCAGACAGCAAGCGCTTCCTGCCTTGAGCCTCCTGAGAGTTCCCAGCCCTGAAAGTGGTGCCAGCAGCAGGGGTGGGAGGGGTCTCAGGTCAGCACCCGCCCTCCCCTGTGCAGAAGCTCCCTCTCCTGGCTTGGTTTCCCCGAGAGCCCCTCCCTCTCTAGGTCTGGAGAGGAAGGCATGCTGCTGGGTGAGAACCTGGCAGACTCCTCCTGCCCGGGTGGGTGCCTCCTGTCCTTACTCTTTGATTAGGACTGAGCTCTGGTCCTGGTCTCCCACTCTTCCGGCCCCCTGGGGATGGGCCTCGCACAGGCCCTTGAAAGGGGGTGAGTCCCGGCTCCCTTCGTGGGGCTTCCAGACCTGTCCTCCGTGCCTCTGGAGGAGCCCTGCCTCCCTGCCGGGATGGCGGCCAGCCCAGGGCCCAGGCAGCTGCCACAAAGCGGCACCACGCAGCTGTGCCCCAGCGAGCCCGGCCCCGTGGGGAGCAGGCGTGGCAGGTGCTGGGGACAGGAGAGACACGGCTCCCGCAGACACAGGCGGGAAGCCACGCGGTACCAGAGGTGCAGGCAGTCCCCGGAGGGCCCAGGCTGCCTTCAGAGGCGCACACACCACTCAGCCCCACGGCAGACGGGGCCGGAACAGGTCAGGCTAATAAAGCCAAGGCCATGGGAAGACGTTTGGGTTTCGGGTGACCTTTGTAGAGAGAATCTGGCCCCCTCGCCAGACCGCAAGCTGGGGGGCGGGGACCTCTGTCTTTCCCAAGCCTCAGGCAAAGGAACGCCTGCAGCCCCCCCACCACCCTGGTCACAGACGGGCCTGGGGAACCCCGAGTGGACCCCGTAGGACCAGCGGAGGAGAGGAGGGTAGCTGGCTTCCCAGATGGCCTGGGCTGCTTCCCCGGGCCCTGTGGTTTGGCCATGGACCTCTGTTCGGGGCCTGTGCACGTGTTCATTCCACAGCCATCCTTGGGGGAGGCCTTGGACGAGGGAGGTCAGGCCCAGGTTCCAGCCCGACTCCTTCCCCAGGGGTTGAACCCAGAAACAAACGTTCGTTCTCACCCTCCCTGTTTGTGTTTGTTCCTCTGCTGGGGAGAAATAGCTCTGGCCCCTCTGCAAAGGGCACTGGGTCGCCGACATGAGAGAGGCTGTCACGGGCCACCCCCCAGCTCACCTGCTTGATCCCGCAGCTCCGGAAGGTCTAGGCCACGGCCTGGCCCTCAGCAGGCTGCCCGGTCGCTTAGGGCTAGAACACATCACCCTCCCCTCGGAGCCAGTGACCTCAGCCCGTCCTTCCTAATCCCATTCCGGACACACCCTGTTGCGTCTATTTTGGAAGGCTTTTCTGGACAGAATGAGCACTGTGGCCCTCACCGTGGCTCTGAGTACTGAGCTTGGCTGGACACAGGAGAAGGGTGCCCCCCCCCACGCCCCCGCGCCCTCAGACTCAACCTGCGTGCGGCTCCAGCCGTGCCGGGAGCTCTGAGCCTCCTGCAGGGGCCCGGGACGGTGAAGGCCCCGACTCTCTCACTAGCTCCTGTCTGTCAGCCTGGCAGGTTGTTAGGGACCACAGGGACCCCAGACACCTTGCACCCAGCAAGGGCATTTGCATCAGAGCCGCTGGCACCCCGCCTCTGGTCTTTGCGTGGCTGGCGGGAACGAGGTGCCCCTGTCCTCCGTGAGGTCCAAGGGCCCTGGCAGTGGAATCCCCAGGCAACTCGCAGCCCGCTCGATTCCCAGACCCCTCACATACACGGAGCTGGCGTGGGGCCCACCTCCCTCCAGAAGAGCTGGTAAGAGGGGCAACAAAAGCATTCGGCAAAGGAGAGGAGCTGGGGCTGCATTTGAGTGATTGTGGACGACGAGCCCGTCACGTGCTAAGGTCCTGGGGTGAGCCTGACCTGCCACGTGGCCTGGACCGTGTTTACCCATCCGGGCTTCAGCCACCCCATCTGCAAGGGGGCGGTGGGGGCACAGCCCCTGGGCTCCCTCGCCCTGCCTCCGCTTGAGGACACCCTAGTGGAGCTTCTGCCTGCCGGGGACCCTCCCTGCCCGACAGAAGCACCATCTGGCCTGGAAGGGCCGAGCGCTCAGCTCATCCCCACCCCGTGGAACAAAGCTCTTCCCTTGGGCGGCCAGAACCACCCGCCCAGGTCACTGCTGGAGAGGAAGGTACTGAGCCATCTGGCTCGGGGTCGCGCAGAGTGAGCTTGAAGAGGGTCCACCAGGCGGAATCCCTGGGACCCTGGCGAGACCCTCACTCCTCCCAGGGTCCTTGCTCCACTACACGAGCGGGAGGCAGTGGGGCATGCAGTGGGCCGTGGGGAGGCGTGGACGCTGTGGCCGGGAGGGGCCTCGCCGAGCATGGCCACGGGGCTGGGTGCAGTCGCCAGGGGCGCCAGGCGGCCTTTCAGGGGGCCTGCCGATTTTCCTCACCTGACAGCCACTCCAGGGGCTCAGGGGCCCGTGGCAGTGCTGGAAGGCCTCAGACCACCCCCAGCATGAGCTGGTTCTGGTTCTGCCTTTGTTCCCTCTCAGCTTTATTCTTCGGTCTCCCCAGTTTAAAGGCTCATCGCCCAAGGCCCCCGCTGCAAACACGCTAACCCCCGAAACGCTGCACCTAGGGGTCTGTGGGCCAGGCCGGGCCTGGGGGTGACTGCCCCTCGGCCGCCCACACGGGGCTCCGCCTGGGCCGCCCCTCCCCTCTCCCGTGAGGTCTCCAGGCATCTCCTAGGAACTGCCTCCGTGGACCCTAAATAACTGTCTCCTCTCGCCTCCCCGCTCCTGCCGCCCCCCACCCCTCCTCTCACCTCCAGAGGAGGAAGGGGCAGGATGGAAGCCCAGGGCAAAGCTTTGGTTTCTGACCGGGGAGGGGACAGAGGGCGAGGGTCCCCACACAGAGGCAAAGGAAGGCCTCCTGGGCCATGATGTCAGCACAGGGGGAGGGCTTCCTGGGGTCTAGTCTAGAATCTCCCGCTGAGGGCTCCCCAAGTCCTTATTAGGAGCCTGCCACAAACACAGAAGTTTCTGGCCTGGGATTCGTGGGACACAGTGGGCTGCCTTCCACCCAAGAACCTCTTGAAAATGCAGGGAAATGTGGAGTGTATGCTTGAGGGTGGGTGAGGGTGGGGGCGCTAGACAGACGGGAGAAAATGGAGCCGTGCGTGTCCCCGGGAGACCCTGCGTGGTTTTCAGGGCATTTTGGAAGGGTCGGAGGGGGATGAAACGGGGGTTCTTTGCAATAACGAGAAGCTTTGTTTTTCGCTGCAATGGAGCAGAGGACAGTAGGAGCCCCCAGGAGCCCCGGGGCTCTGTTTCTCCATCTGCACCACAGGATGGGTGGCTGGGGGCCAGGGACGGTTGGGGGAATCGAAGCATCCCCACTGGGCTTTTGGAGGCCTGTCAGTGGTCATAATGCAGGAAGCTGCTAATGCTTTGCACTGGGGCTAAGGGGCTGGACCTTCCGAAGCAGGAGGGACCACCCTTAGCCTGGGAGACTGGTCCTGCCCCAAATGCCTCCGTGGACAATTCCTGCACCCCTGCGGTGGTCCAGCTGCTCTGTCCGGAGCCGGGCCCGTCAAGAGGGCTGCTGGGATGTGAGGATGCACGTGGCTCCCAGCCCAGGCAGCTCAGCTAAGCTGGTGCTGTCTGGGACCCGGCCGTGGTGCAGCGCAGCCCTGTGGAGCTTTCCACGTTGATGGAAATGCTCTATACCTGGGCTGCGCGTACAGTAGCCATGGCCACACGTGGCTATCGAGTGTTTGAAATGTGGCCGGTGTGACTGAGAACCCAAATGTTTTATATCATTTTAATTCATTTAAAATTAAGCTTAAACAGCCACATGAGCTTAATGGCCACCGGGCAATATAGCCCTGGAGCCTCCCGGGACCGGCTCAGGCAGGCACACCTGCTCCCGTGGGAGCCTGCAGCCTGGGAACGGCCCCCACCACCCAGCCCCAGGCCTTCTCAACACTGAGCATGCGTGGGCGCACCTCAGCCCGGGACTCTGGGCATGTCACCCGAGCAGCTCTTGCCCCCAGGAGGCTGGGGAACCTTCTCCATGGGCAGATGGGAAGATGGAGGCCCAGAGAAGGAAAGTAAATTGGCCAGGGCCACACAGCAGAGGGAGGGTTGGGAACCCAGGCTGCGGGACCCTCACCGCCCTCTTTCCACCGCCCCAGTCCTTCAGAAGATGGGGGATCCTGGACAGTGCTCAAAGGGACCTGGCCAAGGTAGTGCCTCGCCCTGACCGGCTATTTTCAGGTAGTGAACATTTGCCCCAGCTGTCATTGCTTAGTCCCCACGAGGCCCCGGGACAGTGCCTGGGTCCTAAGCAAGGAAATGGAGGTTGCAAGCCCAGGCTTTGCGGTCACACAGGCCCGGGGTCACTTCCTGGCCCTGTGCTCACTCTGGGTGACCTCAGCACCTAGCTTTAGATCTCTGAGTTTCCCCATCTGTCCGTGGGAGCAGAAACAGTCTGTCGTGGGTTCGTGGGAGGGTTAGCACAGAACCAGGTATGTACTCTTATCAGTGACACGGGTGCGGTAATCTGGGCGGGATAGGGGGAGAAGCGCAGGCTGCCCACGAGGTAAAGAGCGAGCAGCCTGCGAGCGACAGTGAGTGAAGGGGAGAGGGTGTCGGTGTGGGTGGCGGAAGGTTCTGGAACTGGGTGTGATTCCTGATCTCCACTAATCCTCCAGGGGCCCCGGGTGAGGAGGGGCGTCTCCTCTGTGAACCTCAGCTCCCTCCTTGGTGAGGCTGGGGTGCCACAAGTGTGGAACAAAGCAATGGCGGCCAGGAGGGGCTTGGTGGGTGTGAGGCCCGGGGGTCAACCTCGAACCCTCTGCCACAGCTCTGGGCTGACTGGGACCCCTGTCTGGGCTGCCAGGTGGGCATGATCAGAGGGAAGGGGTCTTTTTGGGCCAGAAGACCAGGGCCGGAGGCTGGGCGAGCTCCAGCTGCCCTCCCAAGGGCTGCGCCCTGAGGGGAGGGGCCTCTCTCCCCGCTGTCGTCCGGGGCTCTAAAGATGACAGAGGGCTGGCCGCCCTGCAGCCTCTGTCAGGCCTGGCGTTTCACAGCCATCATGGCCTGTGACTTACGGCGCAGGAAGCCATGATTTATGTGACGCAGTGCAGGGCGCCTGGGCCCGTTCGTCCCGTCTGTAATGAAGTGTCTGGCAGGAGGAGAGGCAGCGCTTAGCGGACGGCTGTTGGGGTGTAAGGCGGGGCTGGGGGGGACTTGGAGGCCATCCATCACCCTCTGTCTCCCCTAGAGGCTGTACAGAATTTTGCTGAACTGGCTGGACAGAGTTGAATCTGTCACTCCTGGCAGAAACCACCCAAGAGCTGAACTTGGCCTTCAACAGAGGCAGCGAAGAAAGAGGGAGGAACGTGAAGACTGACCCAGGAGGCGTGAGGCATGTTCTGCTCCGCCCGGGACAGGGTGCCTGGCCAGGCAGCACCACCCTGTACTAGCCGTCGCTGGGTGCCGCCCTGCGCACGCGTTTTATTGTCTCAGTAACCCGCACGGCGCTGGCCCCGTTTTACAGATGAGGAGACTAAGGGTCAGGGAGGTGGGGCTGGACTTCTCACGCAGGTCTGATTCCAGGGCCCGCTTGCTCCATCAGCCGCCTGTCCCGCCGCAGAGAGAAGCGACCCGGGCTATTAATTCCGCTTCCCAAGGAGCCGGCGCCCAGATCCTTGTCTGGATCTCTGCTGTCGCATCTTTCGGTGGTGGTGAGAGGTGCTGTTAGGCTTCCCCTTTAGGTGGGCGAAAATATCTGTTTACCCTGCAATGGAGCAGTTTCCCCAGGCAAGTCTCTAACTAGCTAAATGGCTTGTCCTGTCTCTGTCAGCTGGGAAGACGCCCACTGCGACACGTGAGCCAGTCTGCAGGGACACGTTGAAGCAGCACTCTCACCTGTCACATGCCCACACAGAGCGCCATCAGCCGGGGCCGGGGACGCGGGGCCAGCTCGGGTGATGGCGGCCAGGCATGGCTCGTGTGCCAGGAGGCTGGCCCCTCCCAGAGAGACGGCAGGGCTTTCAGGGCACTGGACTCTAGACCTCCGAGGGAGGTTACCCTTACGCTGCGTCAAAAGGGTGCGCGAGGGTCTCGGTCCACCCAGTCCTCGGCGGGTCAACAGGGAGCTGTCACGGGACCCTCTCAGCCATGCAGGGGCTCCCCCGGGGGAGAATGCTGGAATGGACCCTAGTCTCAGGCAGTGGCTTGGTCCAGCCCCTCATCCTGGGCACACAGAGCTGCTCCATAGGGGTCTTCGTAGAGTACGGGGGTGCGCAGAGCCGGCGTGAGCCCACAGGGACGGCGTGGAGGGGGGAGCGAGGAGACCACACCCGCTCAACCTTTGCCCCCGCCGATGCTGACCATGGTGGGGCCGGCGGGGCTCTGACCCTGGCTGGCTGGGCAGTGGCGGGTGGGCTCTTCCAGCTTGGAGATGATCTCGGGAAGGGGCTGCAGATTCCACTCACCCTGCAAGGAAGGGACCAGGAGATAAACTGAGGCTGGAGGGGTGAAGCGGAGGCCACCTCCCCAGGCCCTTTTCCCAATGACCTCTTTCCCTTAAACTCACCTTGTCCCAAACCAACCCCCCATTGCTACTTGGGGGTCCTCACCCGGAAGTCATCCTAGGCCCCCATCTGCCTCCTTGGCCGCCCCTCACTTCCTTCAGAGAAGCAGTCAGAAGCCCTGGGCACAGGCTGAGTTTTTAGCGATCCCCACCCCCCGCCCCATGACAAGGCTGCATCAAAGGGCACATTTTAACCGCATCAGACGTCTGCCCTAAACGACTCTCTGACGCACCATCATGAGGCCCGCCCTTGGTGCTGGGAATGTTTGATTTATAGCAATTAATCCAGCTCCCAAATGCCTCCAGAAAACCTGCCTTCCAGACTTGCAGGCTGCAGAGCCCTCCACGCCTAACTCAGGACCAGCCTTGGCCTCAGACAGGCGGCTGGCCCGGGGAACACATGAGATGCCTTTGAATCCCAGCGGGTCTCAGATAAGGAGAGAAACCAGCCTGCAGCTTCAGACTGTATGGTTTCTCACCTGCCCCTCCCTGAGCACTTTATTTTTAGACTCCGGGGGAGTTTGCTGGCGGCCTGCTCATACCACCAAGATTAGTCCCGTGATGTGACGGCGTCAGAGAGCGGGTAGCGCCCTTCTGGGGTGGCTGTCGGTCTCTCCCTCTGCAGACCGTCAGCTGTCTGTCTGGGCCCGTCTGTCACCACCAGATTACTCAACTGTTTTGTGTGAGTGCGTCTCGCCAGCTCCTTGGGGTGGAGCCCTGTCACCCACGCCGGGGTCCTCTGAGGGGCCTGGGGCACTAAGGGGTGGGCAGCCGCAGAACTTGCTGCTGGGGGTTGGGAAGGGGCTACGGTGTTCCCAAGGGCGGCGGCTGGCGTGCCCCTGACACACACACACACACACACACACACACACACACACACACACACACAGGGCAGGCATACCTGGAAGCGGACAGCCGAGGACTTGTTGCAGTGCATGGAGATGGGGGCAAAGCTGTACAGAGCCTTGAGCACTTGGCGGTTGAAGGAGTTCCAGGGCACAGAGGCAAACTGCTCAGGGACAGAGGCTTGAGGGCAGGTGCAGACTTCCTCGCTGTTGAACCTTGTTGGGGGAAGAAACAGCCCAGAGTAGGGTATGGCAGAGGGGAGGGGAGCCCAGCAGGGCAAGTGACGCCTCCCTGTAGATGGGTGGGGTCCCCAGAGTAGCTCTCAGGCCACCAGCCTCCTAACATACTGCCTTGGCCCTGACTCCCTGCTGGCAATGGCTAATAGGTTCATCTCTTCTGCCAGCTTGGATCAGTAGGGAATGGCTGCTCCAAGGCTGGGTGGAGGGGGCTTCTCAGGCCAAGTCCAGACTCACTAGGAAACAAGTGCAGAGATCGATTAGTGATGCCTGCCACAGACACCTCAAGGGGGAGTGGAGACATGGTTGCCACATTTGTGCTCCCCCTCCTCCTGGATTCCTCGCTTTCGCCCAGCTGCCTAACGGGGCCTGGGGGGTTCTGGGTTGGGGTTCCCCTGCCATGCCCAGGGATGGGAGGCACAGCAGACGTGCTCCCCTGGAGCCATCACCTGTTCACAAGGTGGAAATACTTCTGCAGGAAGCCGGGGTCCACGGCACTCTTGCAGAGCTCCAGCTGCGTCAGGGGGTAGTAGTGCACGTAGTTGACGCACATCTCCTCCAGGATCCCGAAGCCCCCCTGCGGGACGGAGATGACGCCCGTCAGCAGCGGCGCTTTACTCCGGGACGCTGCCGCTCGACATCTCATATATTCACTGCATTCGTGCATTCATTCGTTCCCTCACCACGCGGTGCCACACCATGTTCTGAGCGAGCAAAGTCCCTGCCCTCTTGGGATTCCCAGCCTTTGCAGGTGAGACCAATAGCAAACAAGTCAGCCAGTACGCTCGTCTCGGGTGGTGGTAAGTGTTGTTAGGAATCAAACTACAACGGAGGCACCCGAGAGGGGTATTAGTGTACCCATTTTATGGATGCAGAAACTGAGTCCCAGGGAGGGTAAAGGGCAAGGCCTGAGTGGATGCAGGCTCCCGACCTTGGCTGGGGAGCTGTCCCCTCAGTCTGCGGTGTGAGCCTGGGGACTGGGGACAGCAGGGGAGGCCTCCCCTCACAGAAGACCCCGCATGGCCACCCGTCATTTCCAGAACTCAGCTCTGGGAGCAGCAGGGGCTGCAGAAGAGGCGCCAGTGACTAGAGGCTGTCACAAGCCACCCAGGGAAACCTGTGGCTTTGTCATCCTGGGAGGGAGCAGAGTGCCACCAGCTTTAAGCCCCTGGCCAGGTCCCTGCTCTCAGAGCCGCTGAACGTGGAGCCCAGACCCAGGAAGAGGAGGAACCTGGCAGCAGAGGGGCCAGGCTGGAGGGAGCAGAGGTCCGCCTGGCAGCAGCTCAGACCCCAGCAGGGCAGGGGCAGGTTTGGGTGCATGGCCCCGGCCCACCTTTGCCTTGCCCAGGCTCCCAGCTCTTTGTGAACAATGGAGTGGGCCTGGGTGGGGTGGGGGGGTTATTTGGCTGGTGGGAAAGTTTGAGGGGAGAAAGGCATCTGCTTCTTTATGGCAGGACAAAAGCACCGTAAAAAGCCCAGCTGCGGGCTCACGCCAGGCAGTGGACAGGGAGCCTGGGCAGCTCTGCTCAAGGATGACTGTTTAAAAAGGAAATTCCCCAGGAGCTGTTGCCCCGCTCCTGAGCGGCACCTCGGGGGAGGGTTTCACCTGTATTGTTCCCTGGTTCTGACCCCCCATTTCCCAAGGCCTCTGGGCCGTCCTGGCCTGGCCTCAGATCATGAAGATAACCTCCCTCCTGGAATTCCACAGATTCCTGTACCTCCTACTACTGCTTGTCTCAGACATCAAAAGAGAGAGTCCCGACCCTCTGCGGGCTGTGCTCAGGAAGCCCTCCCTTTGTCTCCACCCTGGGCTGGAAATCACATTTCAGGCCCGGGGCTGTCAGAGTGTGGGAAGGCCCTGCTGCCCTCCGCTGTCATCCCGCCTGGTGACGGGGCCACCTCCCCGAGGAGGGTGCGGGGCGGTGGCCCGAAGCCCTCAGGAACACTCACGTGGCCACAACATCCCTGGACGTGACACCATTTCTCCCGGATGAGGTCGGGTGGGGCAGGGAGCATGGCCCTCGCAGAAGCAGCACGGAGCAGGGCTCGGCCTGGGGGGCTCCCCTTCACCGTTCACCGGCTGGATGCCAAGCCGGTGCCTGACATCTCCCACCCTCAGCCCCAGCGGCCTCGCCCACAGGGTAGGAGATGCTGTGGTCCTGCCCGGGGCGTTGTTCAGCTCACAGACTCCCTACCGAGAGGCGGCACGTGCAGTGTTGGCGCCTGGACCAGCCCTGCTCCCTGCCAGCTGGGTGCCCCCAGTTGCTCCATCTCACTGTTTCCTGGGACAGCTGCCTCAGAGGGTCCTGGCCAAGCTTCAAGCGTTCCTACGCACAGACAGGCTGAGTCATTACAGCAAGTCCTCCGCGTGGAGAAGGGCTAGGGTTAGGAGGCGCTCCACGTTAGCGGCTGTGTGATGTGCTGAGCCCCCCCTTGCAGTCTCATAAAGAAGGTGCTAGCGGGCTTTCCTGGTGGTGCAGTGGTTGAGAGTCCGCCTGCCGATGCGGGAGACGCGGGTTCGTGCCCCGGTCCAGGAAGATCCAACATGCCGCATAGCGGCTGGGCCCGTGAGCCATGGCCGCTGAGCCTGCGCGTCCGGAGCCTGTGCTCCGCAACGGGAGAGGCCACAACAGTGAGAGGCCCGCGTACCACCAAAAAAAAAAAAAAAAGAAGGTGCTGGGGTTTAGGGCAGGGATGTGTGCCTGCAAAGCTCTCCTGCCCCCGCCACCAAGTTTGTGACCACAGACCCAGAGCAGTTGTCACCTTAAATCCAGACGGAGGGAGGGGTCACGAGGCAGGAAATTTACGGGCACACGGCCCGGGGCTAAATGCCTGTTCAGCCCTAGTTGTCAGGTGTGTGACTTTCAGCAAGTGTCTCCCCTCTCTGAGCCTCAGTTTCTCACCCATGAAAACAGAGATGAGGATTCCTACCTTGGAGACTGGTGTGAACCCTAAATAAGAGGTGGAAACACCCCAGTGTCCATCCACGCGTGAATGGCAAACAACTGTGGTCCATCCACACGATGGAGTCTTATTCAGCCAGAAAGAGGAGTGAGGCACCGACTCACACCACGGCTTGGATGAAGCTTGAAAACACGATGCTGAGTGAAAAAAGCCCGTCACAAAAGGGCACAGATTACATCATTCCGTGGAGCTGAAAGTCCAGAATCGGTAAACCCACAGAGACAGAAAGTAGATCAGCTATTGCTTGGGGCTGAGGGTATGGGGCTGAGGGATTTGGGCTTCCTTTGGGGGCAGGAAATGTTCTAACATTGACTGCGGTGACGGTTGCACGTAGCAAATATTCTAAGCGTCATTGAATCGCACACTTGAAGTGGGTGAATTGTACAGCATGTGAATTATATCTCAATAAAGCTGTCTTAAAGGAAACTAAATGGGACAGAGGGTAGACGTTCAAGGAACGTCAGCTGAATGAAGAGACAGAGCAGTCGCGGGTGCAGACCAGAGTTCCTGGGGAGGGGAGGGGACCGCGCAGGCTGGGACGCAACACCAGGTCTGGTGCACTCGGAACCTCGTGATTCCCGGGGTGATTCCTGGGACCCACGCTGACTATCGAGACAGTCAGAGACTCTGTCAGCAAGGGGTCAGCGCGCTCGGGCGGTCTTGCTCTGTGCCTGTTGACCCGGCACGATTGTTAACAGGGCCGCCCTTTGTTCTCAGAGGTGCCCCAGCTGTTCGATTCGTCACGTGACCACCTCTCTGCACACCTAGCCCTGGACAGGTCCTCCTCCGGGCTGCCCACAGCCCAGCCCAGGTGAACCCATGCCCCAGCCCTCCGGAGCAGAGTCGACTACCTTTACACGGGATTGTCTTAGCATGAAGCCCAAAAGGGGACAGCGTAACAATGAACGTCTCCGTAGCCCCCTTATTTTTGCTGATGAACAGTGTGTTAGAAAAGTGGCTGCAGGTTTGTTACCAAAGGTGTGAGAATGACCTTTGTCCTCTGCCTGCCCGCCCGCCTCCCCTCTGCCTGGCCCTCCCAGCCTCTCCCCCTCCTTGGTCTCTGTCTGACAATCGCCTCTCTTGGCCCTGCTCCCAACGCTTCCACCGCGTCTTTAGTTTTATCCCAACTCTGCTTGTCGCTGGTGGCAGGCCTGCCTCCTTGGGGGCGGGGAGCGACCTCACAGCTGTGGCCGCTCCCCAGCACCGGCTCTAGTGTTGGTATTTATTGCCGTGGCGCTCTACCTAGGGCAGCCGTCAGAATAACCCAGAGAGCTTGTTAAACCTCGGGTCGCGGTGTCACCACCCAAATTCCAGCTCCAGCTCGATAGGTCTGGGGAGGAACCGATGAGTTCACCATCGGTTTCTTTTACCATGCTGACGTTGCTGGTACAGGGGATGCTGACGTTGCTGGTACAGGGGATGCTGACGTTGCTGGTACAGGGACCACACCCTGAGAGCCACTGGTTGACTGAACGAATGAAGGAGGGGCAGCCCTGCCCTCTGGTCTAGAGGAGATAAGACTTGTCCACGTGCTCTGCAGCAGATGGCAAGAAGCCAGGTGACTTACCACGGTGGCCAGCTTCCTGTCTCCCGTGTTGTATGTGCAGGAAGTGATGAGCACGTCTCCCTGAGGACCAAGTCGACAAAGGCCCGTCAGCACCGGCCCGTGTCGGGTACCAGGTGCTCTGGGCCCGTCCCACCTGGCGCCTGACTGCGGTAGTCAATCCGCTACTGAGGAGCCCAGCAGTGGGCCCAGGGTACCCACACAGGAGGGTCCCTCTCTGAGTGTCCCCGGGGGGTGATTACTCGTCGGCCTCTGTGGCCCCTCCTACATGGGACAGAGCCGGCTGGTGGTTGCCTGGGGCTGGAGGGACCCACGGTGACCCCCATGCCCTCATCTCTCCCTAAGGCTCTCGGGTCTGTGGTCAGCTGATCAGGCGGGAGGATGCTTGTCACCCCAAGTGCAGTCTGGTCCCGGCCCCTCTGCGGCCCCTCCGTGCAGTCCCGGTGAGTCTCACGGTGGGGCAGCCCCAGCCCCTGTCCTGCATGGACCTGGCTCTGGAAGGCCTTCCCCAGCCTCTGCCCTCCCCCATTGCTTCCTGTCCCTCCCCACTGGGGACAGCACTCCTGGCACTCCTGGCCCCCCGTCCCTAACCGGGCACTCACCGGGTGGACGGACACGACCTTCTTCAACATGCGGATCTCCTGGGGTGGGCAGAGTTGGGGGAGGGGAGGGGCAGAGAGGGGGAGGGGCAGAGCAGGGGGGAGGGGGAGACTTCAGAGTACTGCAGACACAGCCCCCCCGATTCCTCTGTGGGAAGCCAGGACTAGTTAAGTTTGGCCTCCGGTCAGGAACAGATTAGGACAAGAAGGTGGTCATCTAAGATGGATGTTACCATCAAGCTGCCAGGGTCCCCCGAATCCCGCAGTCGGCCACACGCCAGGATCCCCCACTGGAGTCCCTCCCCCAGATGAAATCCGCAAGAGGAACCGGCTGGCTGTGTGTGCTCCTCGGGCGTCTGGGCCTGGCCCGGGAGAGGGAGCCCTGGAATAGGGACGTTTCTATGGCCGTCGGGAGAGAGAGGGTCGGACAGCCCACAGCCATGCCCTGTGCGGGCCAGCAGGGTGGGGCGGGGCGGGGAAGGGGTGTGGGGTGGTGGGCCCTACCTGGAAGTGAGGGCTGTAGTGGTTGTCTCTGTTCACAATCTCCTTCTCGCGGCCGTCCCGGGCCAGCACCGTGACCACCTTCCTGCCCGTCAGGTGCGTGTGGAGTTGAGAGGCGAAGATGTGGATTCCGGAAGGAGGCAGAGCCTGCGGGGATGGGGGGGGGCGTCAGGGCCTGGCCACGTGGTTGTCTGCACCCTCAGGGCCACAGAACGGCCATGTGAGTACTTCCCTGGACCGTTTGCATCACCCAGGCCCTTCCTTCTCCCAGATCGGTGAAACCCCCCATCAGAAAACTCAGTAGAGGGACGTCCCTGGCGGTCCAGTGGTTCAGAATCTGCCTTCCAAGGCAGGGGACGCAGGTTCGATCTCTGGTTGGGGGACTAATATCCCATGTGCCTCGGGGCAGCTAAGCCCGCGCGCCGCAGCTGGAGAGAAGCCTGAGGCTCGTCCGGCTGCCGACGGCTTCCCTTTGGGTCCTCTCTTGAGCCCCCGAAGGCTGGTCGGTTCATCCTGCCTCTATTCCACAGACTCTAGGGTCCTCACGTCCGGCAGATGACGTGGGACAGCAGTGCCGGCCGTCCTGTCCAGCCTCTGCCAGCCTCCAGCACTGGCAGGTCCCCAGCTGCCCTCGGCACGACCTCCCTTCATCTGCGTGAGAGCCAGGCCGCTGTTCCCTGCCGTCACCGTCACCTGGTACTACAGCCGTGGCGTGACCGTGAAGCTGCAGGCGGGCAGCACGGAGGAAACAGGCCAGCCCTCACATCACCACCAGGGCAGACGGCCATTTTCCAGATGTTTCTCTTGCGTTAACATTCACTTGATTTAGACAGAACGTTTCCTAAAACGGATTACGCACGTCAAGCGTTTTCTACTCAACGTGGTCCTCTCCCTGACAACACACCGCCGTGTTCGTCCACCCCATCGGCTGCTCCGGGAGGTCCTGGTGCCCTCGCCCCGTCACTGAGCGACCCCAGGCTGCTGCACTTCCGCACGTCACCCGATTTCACGTTTGTGCTTCTATCTTGTTCTCCTCCAGCTACTGTCCCCTGCCCTCGTCATTATGAGGACTGGGAAACCTTGTGGCCACATTTGTGACCATTGGGGCCAGGCCTGGGAGCACCTGCTGAACAATGGGGCCCTGGGTTTCTCCCGTCTGGTCCCCAGAGGCCGACCACTGGCCCAGAGCCGTGGGTGTGTGACAGGTGCAGGAGGATTGCCGTCCTGGGGCCTGTGGTCCAAAACACTGTGCTTCTTCTTGGCTGGTCTTGGGTGAGGATACCTGGACCAGGCCAGACTTCCGACTGCAGAAATCACGCCCCTCGGAGGTCTGCTAACGGAGATGAGATCCCCCACTCTGCCGGAGGCCCTTCCATGAGAGTCCACAGAAATGCGATTTTCACAAAGAATGTACCATTTAAAGGGGAGCAAGAAAACGGAGTTATTTTTATTTGGGGCTGTAAAGTATTTAGAGACTCTGGTGAGAGAAGGCAGGGCTGCATTCCCAGGCTGGTGACAGGCGTATTCTCAAGGTCAGCGGGTCAGCATGACCCGTGTACCCCGGGCAAAGGTCAGTCACTCGGCCTGGGGCCCCTCTATGCCGGTGAGTCTGCAGCCCCAGCTCCAGGCTCAGGCCACAGAGACTTTCACACGGCAAGGTGTCACCACGTTCTGGGGACACGGGAAAGTGTCAGATGCTGCTGTGGTTACGGTCTGTCCCCCCTGGTCTCAGATAAGAGCTGACCCACCGTGGATGCAGACGAGGCCAGTGCAGTCTGACAGCTCTGTCCCTTCAGTTCGAGGGCCCTTTGCTTGCCTAAGACTTGGAGGCTCAGGGAGCTCCCCAGGGAATCCATTCACTGGGAAGACAGATCCGCATATAAACCGCATCACAAGGCAGGCTGCTGTGAGAAGTCAGAGAGACCCCTGTTTGACTCCTCACTCTGCAACCAGAGGCACTGTGGCCCCGGCAAGCCTCAGTCTCCCCATCTGTGAAGTGGGGACGCTAACACTCACCTTGCAGGTCATCGTGAGAAGCAAAGGTACCACATGGGAGAGAGTGTTTGCAGCGTTCCCAACAGACCATGCCGTTAACACCCACCATATAAAAAGAACTTTTGGCTTCTTTTACTATTGGTTTCTACCAGTAGTAAGACAGACAACCCACTAGAAACACTGGACAACGTTATGAACAGATATTCGCAGAAAGGAAGGGCAAATGGCCAAGAAACAGGTGCAAACACCCTCAACTTCTACAAATGGGGAAATTCAAACTGAACGACAGTGACGTTCTTCTCCCAAGTGATTGAGAAAATATTTTAAGCATTGATAATACGGTGGGTCAGGAAGTCTGGGGCACCAGGCACCCTCTGGTACTGTGGGGGGAAGAAGCCCCAGAACGGGCTTTCTGGGGGGCTTTTTGCCAGATTTATTCAAATGAAAGCTCACATCCCTGTGCGCGGCAATTCCACCTCTAGAATACACCTGATACGCATTTCCCGCGGGCACAGAATTTCCCTGAGGGCTTCTTCCTGTCAGTGGAAAGTTGACAGCAGCCTGGATACTGGTGACGAGGGGACAGTTCAGCACAGGCCGGGACTGGGGGAGGCCAGGGAGAACCGAGGGCCCAGAATTTGGGGAGTCACTTCCGCTCCTCCCGAAGCTCGGTCCCTCCACCTGCCCCCGAGTCTAAGCGTTACCTGTGCCACACCTGCCCTCGCACAGCAGCCCTGGGCGTCAGGGCTCCCTTGTGTCCTGCGCCCCAGGCACCTCGCTGGCCTCACCTGGTCCGGCGCCAGCGAAGTTCCCACTGAATCTGTGCTGTGCGTCGGTTAAAGGGCGTCACAGACAAACGTTCACTCTTCAGTTTGTTTTTAAACATGCCGCATGTAAGGGCTTGTAGAAACAGGTAGGGGAAAAGTCCGAAGGGGCACCAGAGATCCAGCAACTGGCTACCTCGGGGAGGGGGAGAGGCTGCCGGGACCCAGGGGTGTTAGCTGCCCTGCCTGCGCTTCTCATGGTGAATGGGTTGTCTGTCTCGTTCATGGGACGAGCATGTATTTTAAACACTGGTTCAGGTTTGGACTAAGCGGGAGCCAGTTATTACTGGAGAGGAAGGTGCAGACGCACGCCGGCCGGCGGGACGGCTCCTTGGCGTCCAGAGGAGGTGGGGGGGGGGTGCTGGTGGAGCTGCAGGGTGGGGAAAGCAAAGCCACAAGCCGCCGACCTCGGCCCCCACCCTCGGGGCCTCAGCAGGGGAAGCAGGGCGGTGCCCGGCCCAGCCCCATGTCCGGCCCACTCACCAGCTGGGTGCACTTGTCCGTGCAGTAGCCGGTGAGGACGAAGCCCGTCTCCTGCGGGGGGATGGCCATCACAGGCGTGTACACCAGGCCCAGCTCCATGATGCCCGCGTCGAAGCGCCTCAGCGTGGCCGTGTAGTACAGGCGGATGCCCGAGGAGTCGCGCCGGCCTGGGAGGAGGAGGGACGGAGGTGAGCGGGGCCCCTCGCCCCTCGCCCCGCCTGGCACACGGACCCCCCCAGCCACCCTCAACCAGGAGGCACCAGTCACCCACACCCCCTCCCACCTGCATTTGTTCCCACACCTGTTTACCCCAGAGGAACGCCATGGTTACAAGGACCGATTCACCTGTGCAATTCCCACGTGCAAGGCAAGAGCCATTGTTTCCGTGGAAACGAGGTGAATGCTTTGGAAAGACTTGATTAAGGCAACGAAAGAAAACCCAAAACCGTGCTGTTGGGCCGGGTGAGGTGCCTGCGGTGCATTCAGGAAGCTCGCCAGCGCCTCGGAGGGCTTGGGAAGTGCTTTGATGTTCTTCCTGCTGGTTCCAAGGGCTCTGAGCTGGAACTGACCAGCAGGACACCTGTCGGTGAGGTTTGGGCAGAGAGCAGGGCGTGGCCGCTCTCACAGAGGAGCCTCGGCCCCATCGGGCAGGTGAGCGTGAGTCTGTGTGGTGAAGTCAGCAAGAAGCATCTAGGACACATCCTTCTTGTGGCCTCTCTCCCTCCTTCCTCCTTCGACTCCTGTCCTGCAGGGTTGACCCAGGGGCTGCGTGTGCTGGGAGGACATCGCAGGAGAAACCTAAGCAGGAGCGTGGACCCCTAGAGCAGGGTCAGTGCTAAGGGTGCAGCCCCCCCGGCTCACACACCGTCCTGGGTCCCATCTGCTCAACAGTGTGCTGTGTGCTCTCAGGCAAGTTGCTGTCCCTCTCTGGGCTCAAAGTCAAGGACCTCTTCCAAAGAAGAATTTGGTGCTTCTGCCCATCATGTTCCAGCCACACCTGCCAGGTCTTCTTGTAGTCGGCAAATTGGAGAGTCCACGGCTCCCTGGGCAGCCTCGCAGTGATCATACGAAGCTGACGGATGGAGGTCTGGGGATGCCGGCACCCACAGGTCTCGAGTAATCCTTTCCCTGCCAGGAGTCGGTCAGCGAGGCCCTGGCATCTCGGGGCTAGTCCCATGGGAGAGGAGTAGGGGCTGGACATGGCCCATCCCCTCGGAATGGGCAGGAGAGCTGGGAGCTGGGCGGGGGAGCCCGTGTAACTGAAGAATCATCCTCCCGCGATGACAGACGGGGAAACTGAGGCCCGGAACCTGAGCTGAAGACCCTGCTCAAGATTGCAGGGCTGGGAAGTGGCCGAGCTGGGACCCCAGCCCAGGGCACCTTTGGGGGCAGGGCTGTCTCCCTGCTCAGCTGCTCTGAGGCAGAGCTGAGGACACACCGTCTTGCCTCTGCCTCCCTCCCTCCCTCCCTGCCCCGTTCTCCTCCTGCAATGTCCAGACTCAGCCTCTGTATCTCTGGGCTGATTACATCAGAGGATAATAATAAAAAGCGAGATGCAATTGGTTAAAATTCAGATGGGGATTAAATAGTGAAATAATTGTTGAATTTTGATATTTAGAGAAAAGAGACCGATCTCCAGATTTGCAAAGTGACAGGAGCATCTTTACATTTGGCAAAAGATCCATAAATACAAGCAGATAATCAGCAAGAGACAGACTTCCCTGACGCTTAAGGAGTTTTCAAAAATCCATTTGCTTTCAGGCTTTAAATGAGCAATAAATCCCGTGTCATGCTAAGGCCCAAGCTGACGTACACTCCTCTGTGTGCGCTGCAGATAATTCCAGCGGCGGCACAAAGTATTAGTGACGCGGCCGGGAAGAAGTCGCTGGTGCTATTGGTTGAGCACAGCCTGGTGCCCGCACCCAGCTGGGAGCGTTACATGCACGAGCTTCCCCAGCCTCAGGACAGCTGAGGGAGGTCAGGAAGCAAGGGTAGGGGTCACCCACCCGGGGTCACGCAGCTAGGGAGACACAGGCTGGGACCTGGCCGGGAGCTGATGTCTAATCTGTCAGACTATTTCTGCCCCTCACTTACACAAATGAAAAATGTCATTTAAAAAAAGAGAGAGTGAGTGAGAGGAAGAGGGCCATGTGACAATATATGGCAGGAGATGCTGGTGAAACAGAGAGGGGAAAATGTTTTCCGTTTCGGATACAGTATCTGCTGGCAGCGTCACCCTAAAGACTGACCCTGGTGGTTCCTCCTTCAGGCACAGGATGATCCAGCAGTCCCTGCTCTCTGCCCCCACCTCGCTTTCCCATCCCCTCCATTGCAGCCAGGCTGGACCCCCTGTCTCCCTTTCCCACCTCCGTGTCTGTGAACGGCACAGCCTATCCCTCCATCTGGAACGAAGCACCTGTCAGCTTCCCCTGTGAAAATGGTCCTGTCCTCCGAGGCCCAGGTCACAAGCTGCCATGATGCCGCCCAGACCATGTGGACCCTTCCTTTCATACTTTCTTGCACTTTGCTTGTGTCTCCCTCCTAAAAAGCCTTTGCACCTTTCTGGACCTAAGGTCTGGTGTGGTAAATTGGGGAATGAGACATGATCCTGCATCTCACAGGAGGGGGTCTTGTGGATTTCTGTCTGCCTAGTATAAATTCAACAGCGAAAAACAAACAAGAGCCACCCCTCCAGTGCCCAGGGCAGACATCGCTAATCAATCCCAGTACGGCCTTCAGCTGCCTTTCCAGCAGGGAGCTGGAGCTGCAGCTGAGGGTCAGTCAGAGGAGTCCCGGTGAGCAGAACCTGTTTGCTGCCCTGACACAGAGCACATGGAAATAAAATCCCATCGACACATTCACACTCCAGGCATGCGTTTGCTCTGTGGTGACAGGTTTTGAGAAGCAGGAGGGAAGTTCATAGCCAGAAACGCCCCCCAGTGAGCCAGGCACTCCCTTTGCCCTGAGGACAGTCCTGGGGCTGTGCCTCCCAATGGTCAAACCATTGGCGGCTGGGTTCTAGGCAGGGATCGTGTTGGCTCTGGAGTGGCCTGCATCCTGCCATCCTGCCATGTGCCCTGTCCTGGCCCAGCCTGTTCTGGGGACGGCAGAGCCGCCTCTCATGGGTGCTGGAGAGTCACCCCTTTGGGGAGGGGAGGTCAGGGTTGGGGGGGCATCTCCTGGTCTGAGCAGCCTCACAGAAGTTAGATTTTCAGGGGAGACGGCACATGCGACCACTCCGGCCTGTGACCTCCCTCCACTGTCTGGGACCCCGTTGGTTGGCACACCTGATGCTAGCATTCTGCTCTGTCGGGTGCCAATGAGGAAAGGGTGTGGGAGGAGGGGTGAGCTGTGTTTCCTCAGATGGACCCGACATCTAAATGTTCCTTAAAGCTTCGGAATCAGACCCAGCTTGCCAGGTTCAAGTGTGGGCTCGACCACAGCGTGGCTGCACCACTGAGGCCACGGAGCCGGGTCAGACCAGACCTGCTGGCTCTCAATTCCTACTCGCTTCATGGCCCTGGAGGCATCCCTTCACCACTAGCTTAATTTGCTCTTCTGCAAAATAGGCACACAAGAAACCTCTGCCTGCCTTTCCCAGGTGGTACCTGGGACAGCGTGGTGTTGGTGGCAGCTGTGTTTATGAAGGGGGAGGGGTGAAGATGCTGGGCCCCCACCGTGCGGATGAGCCAGCCGATGAGACTCTGCCTGGGGAGCCCACCGCAGGCCCAGGAGACGGGCCGTGAACAAGAGACAAGAGGCACGCAGGCCGCGGTGGGCCACGCGACAAGGAGGCTAGACCTGGGGGGAGAGGGATGCGGTGCTAAGCCCCGCCAGCCCGGCTATCTTCCTAACTGGGTATGGCCGTGCCCAGCATTCCCGAGGGGAGGACGGCAAGGCTGGAAGCACACCTCGGAGCTCCCTACCTTTTATCATCAGCGGGTTGTGGTAGTGGACTTCCAGGCGGAGAAATCTGGAGGACCCAGGGCCCCCGAAAGCAAGGCCGGCTTCCTCTGGGTAGTAAAAGGCCTGCAGGGAGCAGGGAGGGCAGGGTCAGGCCAGGCAGACAGACTGGGGTGTCAAGAGAGGGGTCCCGGGGCGGTCAGGGCATACCCACCCATGTGCTGGGGCCTGAGCTGCAGTGAGTGCTGTTGGTGGGGCAGCCAGATTAGGACTCTCCCCGTGATGGGCAGCTCACTACCAGCCCATGCAACGTTCCTATTAGACTCGGGGTCAGGGAGTGGGGAGAGCTCATGCCCCCAGGCGAGCCCACCGCCCAAGCCCCTCCTCTGAGCCGGTGGAGGAAGCTGCTGGAAGACCCTGGACACAGCCCAGGGAGGCCAGCCCCGGGACCACCCTGTGCACAGACCCGTCCAAGTCCAGCGGAACTTGATCGGGGAAATGAGAGCGATGCCCACGAGGAATGTTAGGTCGTGGGGCTCCTGCATTTTTACAGGAAAGTAACGGAGGCTGGAGAAGGCGTTCGTGGCTCAGAAGAGCCATGGGATTCCAACGATGCACAGGTGGTGGGGAGACGGGGTTATTCGGGGCCTGGGTTGCCCTGGGGGCCTCACTTCTTGGAGGCTCTCATGCATAACTGGGGGCCCCCTGGGGAGATGCTGGGAAGGGCACGCACCTTGGCGCCCAGGGCCCAGGCGGCCAGCACGTGGCGACAGTAGTTGAGCCGCTCCGGCTTCATCTTGGAGTCGCAGGGCCCGCTGAAGTGGGGGAAGCTCTCGAACTCGGCTGCGCACTGGAAGACCTCCATGTGGTGCACCAGGGCCTCGTTGCCCTCGGTGACGATGGGCTCATACTGCGGGAGCAGAGCACCCCCTGGACCTGGGACAGCGGACCCCGCCCGCCCACCTGCTCACCCCCACGGGTGGGGCTGTCACCCGGCAGCTCCCTTCCGTGGGCCTCTGCGTGCCCCTCTGTAAAATGGGAGGGTTGAGCCTGGTGATTTCCAGGGGTGCTTCTGGGGCTCAGGTTTGGGGGTGGAGCCACCAACCTGGAAGCAGGCAGAATCTGCCAGAAGCTCACGGTGAGCTCAGGAGCAAAGGGAAGGGGACCCAGCCAGTCATCTCCCGATAAGGGGGCTGGGGGACAGGGAGGCCGCCGTCCTCGTGTGAACGTGGCTGCACAGACACACGGAGGCTGCCCGAGGCAAGGCTGAGCCTAGGGGGCAGGTGCAGCACTGAGTCGGGCCCACCACTTCCTGCTGTGTGACTCTGGGAACTCACACTACCTCTCTGGGCTGCACGTCCTCGAATGGAAATAAGAGTGATAATATCTAGCACTATGTGTGTAGCATTGTGGTGATGGAGGGGGTAAACCACCTCCTCTTTCCCCCGGGCCAGGCAAAGAAGGGACATTCAACAGCTACTGTCCTTACTGTTATATCTCCAGGAAGGTGTTTAGAGCCATTGAGCTCTGAGTTGAGCTGTTATTTCATGAAGGAGGAGGGTGTCCTGACGGACAGATAAATAGCTACACAGCGGTTCCAGTCCCGAGATAACATGCAAAAATCAATACATCAGTTGCCTTTGGTCCAGGCTGGGAAGCTGGGGTGCAGCAGCCCTGGGAGGGCGGGGAGTGAGCAGGCTGACGGGGGGCGGGGCAGAGCACACTTGTGGCTGCAGAAAGTTCAGACCCTGCCTGGGGGCCACACCACAGAGGTCACTGGTCCCAGCAGGACCACGGACAGCTCCCCGGGGCGGGACACCTCCGAGGCCCCAGGTGGGAGGCAGAGCTGGGATAGGGCTGGGCCCACGTACCATGACGATGTGGTGCCGAGGGAAGCCGTCGGGGAGCTCGGTGATGTGGCACCAGTACGTGGTTTCCCGGCCGGGGACCAGGACGTCGGGGGCGCGGACCTCCATGGTGCGCACGTCTGAGGGCAGGGCCGGGACGGAGATGTTGGGCTTCAGCAGCTGCACCCGCTGCAGCCCCGTCTGCAGGCTGGAGACGTTGATGGCCTCCAGCGACTGGAACGGCTCCTCCAGGATCCCGTACACCAGGTGGACGGTGCCGTCCTGCAGGCGAGACAGGGCCCGGCACTCATCCACTCACACCCCCAGAGCTGGGCTCCTGGTGACCGGGGAGATGCCAGGTCCCTACCCACCCCCGCCTGGCTGGTGACATGCCCGATTCTCACTTCTCTGAAGGAGGGGAGCTTTGAGGCTCTGTGTGGACCTGGCTGGGATTCAATCCAAGGCCGACCACCCCCAGAGCCCACGGTTTGCACCAGCCATTAGTACATGTTGTCTCCCTAAATTCCTTCTATCTACATTTGCTTAGCGTCCATTCAACCAACCATTGCTGGGTCGCTGTGAACCAGGCCGGCTGGCTCACCTGGGACATGTGTTCCCTCCACCACCCCCAGGGTCACTGGGGACAGGGCTGTTCTCTGCACAGGTGTCTCAGAGCTCCAGGCAGGAGGCTTCCCCACACCCAGGCTGCAGGCTCTGAGCTGAGCACACCTTGGCACCAGACGCCATGCAAAGTTCCGGGAGAGGGTCCTCTGCCTGCCCTTGCGCTTGTCCGTGGGGAAGGTGAGCCAGCAGGGTAAGGACTCAGACCTCCTTCTGGAAGGGCACTCCTTCTGGCTCCAGCTCTGTCCCCTCTCTGCCGTGTGTCCCTGGGCGAGTCCTCCCCTGTCTGGCCTCAGTTTCCTCGTGTAGCACTGGGCCAGCCCATGTCGCTGACGCGTCATAAAGATAACACAGACTTTGGGTGTCAAGGTGCCTTGGAAAGTGGAGAGGATTTTGCCTTCAGGAGGGAACTGGCTTGTTTTTCCCTAAGGGTCTAGGAGCAGCGTGAGAAGCCTAAGGATTTTTAGATCTGTTGCGGCTGTGAATTCCTAGACAGAGCAGGCCGAGCCTTACAGATCATCTAAGTCCCTTTTACAGACAGGTAAACTGAGGCCCAGAGGAGGAGGGGACCTGCCCGGAGCCTCACAGTCCGTTGGCCACAGAGCCAGTCTGGGAAACCAAGTCTCCTGGGCTCTCTCCAGAATTCTCCTGAAGATGCTGGACCAGGAAGAGAGAACTAGTCAGGAGGAAGACCACTCAGGTCCCTGTCTGAAAGCTTCGGGGCGAGACCAACATCTAGAAACACGTCAGCTACGTGTCAACCACGAGCTGCTTGCTTGAGGGATCAGACGCCGATGGCAGAACTGGTTTCTCCCCACCTGCCTTGTCCCCACCCAGCCGCCTCTGGAATCCATGCTCTCTGTGCACGGCCGGCCCAGGGATACCGCCCTGGTATGCAAGAGGGCTCCACGCAGCCCACGGTCTCCTGGGCAAGCGGGCTGCCACCCACCTCGATGAGGTAATCCTTGGGGTCACAGGTGCCAAAGGGCCTCTTGAACAGCAGGGACAGGCCTTCCCGGGTCCTCTGTGCCCGCAGCAGCTGGTAATCCTGCTGGGCGTCCAGATGGATCTGCCCCTTCTGGTCACTCCAGGCGTCCTGTAGAGGCAAGGGCGGGCTCGGAGCACAAGGGGCCGAGTTCAGCGTTGGCCGCCCGCGGTGCAGCCCCTGGACACACCTCGCCCTGGGGCTCCTGGGGTTCTGCCCGGGGTGGGCGTCACGCCCACACTCGGTGTCTGCCTGAGACAGTGGAGTTGACCTCCAACCCCACTCTCTTCCTCTGTGCCCTTGACACACGGCCTCAAACGCCAGCCAGGACTCACTGGGGCTGGTTAGCCATGCAGGTTCCCAGACCTCTGGGTGGGACCCGGGAGCCTTAGACAAAGAATCGCCTTTGGTCTGTGGAGGGAGGGACCCTAACAGCACACGGAACCTCGGAGAGGGTTTGCCCACCCTGCACTTGCACTCCCCTGAGAGTGAGCCCGCCTGAAACGCCGCCCCCCCCAGCATCTTGCCCACCTCGCCCTAGTCTTAGCCTTGCCCGGAGAGGGTAAACCGAGGCCCAGGAGGAAACGGACCTGCTGCATTTCCCCAGGATGTCCGAGGGTGGTGGTTCTGGCCAAACCCTGCCCTCCCCTCTCCCTAGCTGTTTCCCTGGCACCAGGCTCTAGGGCTCGGCCACGCCGGGGCTCCAGGCCAGGGCCCGGAAAGCCGTCCACCTGGCAAGGAGGCTGTGAGGGAAACCCTGCCCCCGACCAGCAGGCCGCTATTCCAGTTCAGGAACAACACGGGACCACCAGTCCTTGGCCTTAGGATTTTCTTAAACCCTGCATTCAGGGCTGAAGCATGTTTTCCTCATTTCCTTGAGCAAAAAAGAAACCTGCCAAAGATTTTGCCACATTTTCCCTAGAGAAAAGCACAGTGGAGCTCGTGCTGGGGTGCACTGCTGATCTGCAGAAGGACTCGTTTTAAACAGAAGCAGAAAGTCAGCTCGTGAGCCTTCGGCTGGAAGTCTAGAACTAATTGTTGAACATATTTGCTAAAGGAGGAAAAACAAGTCTGACATTTGTTTGCATAGGAATTTGTTGTGCAAATTTATCCTGCCTGTGCTGGAAGACCGAGTGGCCCCAGCTCTCCTGGCAGCCGGGGAAGCTGCTTCCGGGCTTGCCGGCTCCTCTGGGACGCGCTGCCCAGGTCTTTCTTGGCCGTGACCCGTAGCCACTGAGCATCCTGGTGGAGGAGAGGTGGGACAGCCCGGGGCCCAGGAGGCCCCACCCCGTCTGGCTGGTGGTCGGGCTCACCTACCCTCCCCTGGGTAGTATGCGGAGCTCCTTCCTTCCTGCAGAGTTGTGGCAGGGGTTGGACAGAGCACCACCGGCTTCCAGAAAGACCAGCTTGTGTGAACTCACACATCGCGAGAAGGTGGAGAGGGATGATTGTACCCACTCTGCAGATGAGGAACGCGAGGCCGGGGGCCTGTCCTGACCCCGGCTTGGAGCACCGCTGGATTCCCACACTTAATTGAAGGAAGAGCCCCGCTGCTCACAGATAAAGTGCCTCCTGACTTAAAAACTGTTTTAACCCTCCTGCGTCTGTTTCCATGAGAGAGTTGGGTTTGGTCCCCAGAGAGGTCAGGGTGGAAGAATGTTGGGTGGCGGCTCAGGGCAAGATGGCTAGGCTCCCCCAACCCAGAGGGCCTCCCTTCAGCTTGTCGAGGGCCCCCAAAACCTCTCTCCTTTGAAGGGAAACCTCCCCCCACTCCTTCTCCCTTTCTGGCAAGAATGGGGGTGAATTTCGGGCGTGGAGGGAAGCGCACGCCCTCAGCGTCCTGGCTTAACTCCACGGACGGTTCGTTCCACTTCCGGGTTGGGGGCCGGGGAGTCTGCACCTGCTCAGGTTACCCACATGAGCCAGCACTGCGTCCTTGGCAGTGGGCAGGCAGGCCAGCCACCGTGCTTGGCCGCGTGTGACCTCTGGGCGTTGTTCATGCGGGTGGGTACGTGGGGCCGCCCTCCCGAGGGCAGGGGCGGTGGAGGACGTGTGTTTATGTGGCGAGTGTGTCCTTCGTGTGCGGCTGTGCTCCTTGGTCACGCTGAGCTCTGTCATTTGGGGCGTGCAGTCAAGGACCGTGGAAGTCATCGATTTCCCATTTTGTCCTCACATCAGCATCCCCGAGATGCCCAAGCTTGGGACACAAGGGATGCCCAGAGTAAACGCGACCAGAGAGGCAGGAGGGAGACTTCCTTTGCCAGGTTAAGGACGGTGAGTGTAGAGGAAAAGGCAAGTTCAGGAGCACTGCGGAGGGAAGACTCACCCCAAAGTGGGCACTGTCCCCGTCGGTCCAGAGCACGACCAGGTCGGCGTTCTCCAACTCGCCACGGTCCGACATCCCAAACAGGACGCCGGCCTTGAGCTCCCGCACCAGGAGCTGGAAGTGGACAGTCTCCTGCACGTAGCTGACATTCCACGACAGCTCCAGGGTCCCCTCGGGGTCCAGGGGGATGCGGTAGGGGAAGGGGCTCTCGGGGGGTGCCGAGCCCTGCAGTGCGGCCACCAGGATGACCAGGAAGACGGCCACCGCTGTGCCGTACATGGAGGCCGCCTCGCGCACGCTGGGGCTGGGGACCTGCATGGCTGGGTGAGCTTGGCCGCCCCACCTGGCCATTTATGTCTCGGCCCCGCAGGGGGTGGGCCCGGGCTCCACCGGTAATCACATTTGTCTGGTGGGGAATTCAATTGTCCCAGTGACCCTCCCACCAGGCCGGGCCCCAGGCCAAACGCTTTGCTGCCCTTGCTTCTCCTAATTGGCACTAATGACACATGGACATCATCAGTGGGAATTGAAGCAGACAGGCTGGTTTCATTCGCTCTGAATAGTCTCCGAGAGGTGTCCGGAAAGGGCTCCTCCCTGCAGGCGGCCTCCAGCCAGGCACTGGGCTGACCACCAGGCTGGCTGCCTGGGCCTGTCCCCGCGGAGCTGACGGATTGGGCCCATGAGCTGCTCCGCCGTGGATGGACAGACTGAGGCTCCGAGGGGTTTCCAAGGTGACCAGTGAGTGACGAGACCTCACGGCCGCAGGCCCAGGGAGCTGCTTCTACCATATAATACTAGAGGGTGGACCGATTTCAAACTAAAGATAAAAGACGATCCCCAAATAGTCCCTGTGTTTAAACACTCTCTCCTTGGCCTGCTGTTCCCACTTTTGTCTTCTCTCGATTTCCCCACAGGCTCCAGCTGGTGCCACAGCTGCTCCAGAAGACGTGGTTGTACTGCTAGGGGTGGGGGCAGATTGCAGGTGGATTTCTGGGGGCCCCAGAGAGCAGGGTACACTGCTGGGGAGCAGACTTCTTTTTTTTAAATTTTTATTTATTTATTTATTAACATCTTTATTGGGGTATGATTGCTTTACAATGGTGTGTTAGTTTCTGCTTTATAACACAGTGAATCAGTTATACATATACATATGTTCCCATATCTCTTCCCTCTTGAGTCTCCCTCCCTCCCACCCTCCCTATCCCACCCCTCCAGGCGGTCACAAAGCACCGAGCTGATCTCCCTGTGCTATGCGGCTGCTTCCCACTAGCTATCTACCTTACGTTTGTTAGTGTGTATATGTCCATGCCTCTCTCTTGCTTTGTCACAGCTCACCCTTCCCCCTCCCCATATCCTCAGGTCCATTCTCTAGTAGGTCTGTGTCTTTATTCCCGTCTTACCCCTAGGTTCTTCATGACATTTTTTTTTTTCTTGAATTCCACATATATGTGTTAGCAGATGGTATTTGTCCTTCTCTTTCTGACTTACTTCACGGGAGCAGACTTCTTGATTCATACCTTGCCGAGGGGTTGATTGCAGGGCACAATTCTTGGGGGAAACAGACTTTGCAGAAAGGGGTGTGAATGCCAGGCCTGCTTCCCTGTGTCCAAAGCTCCAAAGCCCACAATGTGCTTTAGCCTGGAGTGGACCCCGACTGAATTTGAACCCTCCCAGGGCAGCCAGCCGATTGCATGGTTTCTCCCGCACGCAACACAGAGCCTTTGCACGGGCCCGTTGGGACTCACGGCTCCGCAAGCCCCATGTGTCAGTCTGTCTGCATCCCAGCTCACTCCTGTCCTTCTCTGTGCAGAGGGGACTTGACTTGTGCTGTGACCTCCAGGAAGTTGTCCCTGATTGCCTTCTGCTCTGAACTTGGCCTCCTCCTTCCAGGAATCTGACACCCTTCCTTCTTTCTTCCTCCTCCAATTCCTCTTCTCTCTGGAGAAACCAAGAACTTGACCAATGTCCTCAGTGTCCACAATATCGTCTTCAAATACCCACAAATCCTCAAATAGTGACAAAGGCTAGCCCAGAGCTTGCAGCAGCAGGCTCTGTTTTTGCTCTGAACTCTGTTCCTTCGGAAGGAATGACTGTGTCTCTGCATGAGTATGAAATCTGGAGCAAGTTCCCCTCCCCTGGTCCTGGTGGGTGCTGGTCTCTGCTTCCCAGTGGCTGGGCTGCCCTGCAAACAGGGCCGAAGAAGGAAAGATGCTACAAAAGGCTGCGGGATACCCCCCTCGACTGTACACAGGTGGAGGCGTTACAGGGCACGTCACTCACGCAGCTGACACCACAATAGCTGCTCTCCATGGGGCAGGGACTGCCTGCCCACCCACTGCTGGGGCCCGTTCCCCAGGGCAGCACAGAGCTGGAGCGAAATAAAGGGCTGAGTGAGTGAATACATGAGTGAGTGCAGGATGCCACCACAGGCCCCCGTCCTGGGCCTGGGGAAAGATGTGGAAGGACAATGGGCCACCAGAGCAGGCCCTCTGGGGCTGTGGAAGCTGCAGACCCTCGGCACAAGTGACAGCACGGAGCCCAGGGCTGTCCCTTGGCCTGGGGTGGCAGGTGCGCTTCCTGGAGCCCAGGCAGGGACTCAGGTAGAGCCCAGGGATGTCCCTTGGCCTGGGGCGGCAGGGGCGCTTCCTGGAGCCCGGGCAGGGACTCAGGTAGAGCCTGGCAGGACGGTGTTCCCATGGTTGGGGGGGGCACCAGGGGTGTCAGGCTACAGGATCAAACCCAAAGGCCTTTAGGTAAGGCTGCCTTGCACAGAAGACAGGCGGGCACAGGCCAGGGGAGACCCCAGACCAGGCTCCGAAGGCCTCGTCCCACAGGGCACCGCCTCATTCTTTAAAATGTTGCCCAAACTCCCTCGTCTGTGGTGCCTAAGAGGCGTGTAGCATTTGGGATCCCACGATACGATGGACCTTCACCACCCCCCGCCATGATCAGGGTGCAGCCACGGGGAGGAGGTGAGACGGGCGGCTCGGGCGGGCACCGTGTTCCCGGCAGGTGCAAAGCGAGGGTGACAGGGCTCCACGGCAGCCCTGGCTCTGCGTGAGCCTCCTGGCCATCCACGTGGCTCCGGCCAGAAGACAGACGGAACGAGCACCAGCTCTCTCCCGGGGTAGTGGGACCCCAAGGGCTCATCCTGCACCACCGAAGGGTCGGAGCTCTGGGTCTGAACCCCGCTCCACCCCTGCTGAGTCCCGGCTGGGCCTCCCCACGGAAGCATTTCCCCATCAGATCCCCAGCCCATCTGGAGTCGGAGGAGCTGGACGACACAACCGTGTATCCCTCCGCCTCCCTTCACCCCCAGGGAGCTGGGCATCGAGAGGTGTGAGGCCTGGCAGCAAGGGCCCGGGACTGGAGTCAGCAGCCCTGCGGCGGACCTCGGGCCCGTTCCTCTCCGCATGCAGGTGAGATCCACAGTTGCTCCAAGAGCCGAGGAGAAAAGGTCTGCGTGGCTCTTAGCAGCGTGTGTGAACACGTGTTCACAGGCATTCTCTTCCTCCAGCTCAGAACTGGGCTGGAACGCGGGCCAGGTCATTAACAGGAGATAGAAATTGTGTCCACGGCCATTCCTTCACCTACTTGTTTCATTTCAGCCCCACCGGCCTTGGGTGCCCGATCTCTGACTGTCCGCAGACACGAGATGAAGCTTCAGAGAGGGGCAGCATCGTGCCGTCGGGGACAGGGCCGGCCTGGTGCCCAGATCAAGGACCCCAGGGTGCACTCTTAGCCAGGGGGGCTGGACCTGGAGACAGCCAAGGTCAGGGAAGTTCCACTGGAGTCAGAAGGAAGGGATGCTCGGAGGAGAAATTCAAGCAGGGAGAGAAACTGTGGAGGCTCTGGGCTGGGCTGGGGGTGGGAAGGAGCTGGTCCAATCAGGTGGCGTCTGCCACGAGGTGCCGTTCCTTGCATTAATGGATTTTAAAAAACAAGCAATCCGACCTGGAATAAGGAAGCAGTACTCAGTGGTCCTGCCCCAGCCCGTGTCAGTGAGACTCCTGCCCACCCCAGGCGCCCTTTGGCACTGTCAGTGCTGTCCCGGCCCAGGTGCTCTCAGGGCAGGGGTGGGCGTGCTGCCCCCCTGCTTCCACCCCCCTGCCCGGCTCTGCTCTGGTGTTTGGGCGCATTGTGCCCTCCAGAAGCGGGGGTGGGGGGGTGGCACCCGGGGCGTCGCTGCCACCTTGTCGGGAAATAAACACTGTTCACTGCTCAGCGCCTGGCTCTCCTCCAAGGCGCTTCGACGGCTGACCTCATTTGGAACCAATTTCAGCGTTTTAATAAGCCCTTTGCTTTCCCGCATCTCTCTGACACTGTCATCCTTCACGTTGTAATCCCCCATCGCCTCTGCCACGTGAGGCCGCTCCGGCTGGCTTCACAGCAACCCGACTGAAGCCAGTTAGGGACCTGACCCAGACAGGCCAGGCCAGGCCAGGCCGCCCCCAACGACCCCAGGGTGGCTGCAGGCAGTGCCCCCCAAAAAACTCCAGCAATCTAGCTGACAGCCGGGCAAAAGCCGGACTGAGAAGGGCTGCTGGGGGCTGCCGGAGATGGAGACCCCCCACCCCCATGCCCGGGGGGCAAGTCTCCGTCCCTTGTCCTGAGCATGGCTGGTCGTGATGTGAAGGTATAGGCAGCATGGCCTCCCAGCTAATCCATCTGCCGCCCCCGTATGTTCCCCCATGTCTGCCCATTAACGGTGGCGGCCCTGACATTAGGACGGCACATCCAAGGCTTGAGATGCCCAGGGCCAAGGGCATCAAACGGTGTGGCCACAGCCCGAGGGCTGGGGGCATGCAGGAGCCCAGGGCACCCCAGGCCCTCTCAGCTCCAACCTCCGCCCACTCCCTCTCTGGCGGCTGGGCCAGAGCCCCCACTGGTCCCAGAGCTCCCTGGGCCAGAGCAGTGAGGTCTCCTGACTCCTCTTGGGGCCTCAGTCTGCCCGTCCTCAGATCCAAGGCCTGCACCCCAGCCACTCCTACATTCACACACACCCCTAACCAGCGCGTCTGTAGGTGACGACACACACCTGGGGGGAGGCCTGCAGGGCCCTGAGGAATCTCACCAGGAGAACATCCTCAGGTTCTGCGCTCTCTGCATCCTCCAAAACGATGAGGACACCGTCCTCTTTCCTGAGTTTGGGGACCCTGTGGCAGGTGTGGGTGCGCAATTTTTGTGTCTTTAGATTTTCCGAAGGGGCCACTGCCAGAAAGGTGGCCGGTCCTCAGGCGGCACCCAGACCACTCCCAACCCCAGAGGGGCCTGAGCCCTGAGCTTGGCTGCTGTGTGGTCAGGACGGAGCTGTGTGCTCTGAACCTCACTTTCCTCATCTGTAGAATGGGAACAGTGCCCAGCGGGGTGAGCGCCCAGGGACCGGCGCTGACACTTGGCTGTGACCTTGGCGGGGGCGCTGCTGCTTCTGTCTCTACACGAGGCTGCCCCTCTTGCCTCCATAGGCCTGTGCCCACCTCTAGTTCACGTCCACAAGCCCAGTCACCCCTGAGGACAGCCACCATGTCACCCGCAAGTCAGTCCACCTACTGTTGGCCCAGAGTTGGCCAGTCCAGGTAGGTGACAGCCGTCATGCTGCTGGGGTCTGGGTCCTCCTGATGCTTCGAGGTGCCCCGTGCTTGAGCCCAGCCCCCGCCCGGCTCTGACGTGAGGCTGCATGCGCGGGGCGTTCTCGAGCATTCAGAGCCCTGACCACCACCACGTCACAGGTGAGGACCCCAGACTAGAGACACGCAGATACAGGCAAGGCCACAGGCAGTGGCGGTCAGGCTGGAGGAGAGGGCGGGCCTGCCTGATCCTCCGGGCAGCTCCACGCAGGCCCTGCCGGCCCACACGATGGCCTTGACAAGGGAGCCAGCGGGCAGCGGTCACCTCAGCTGCCCGGCCACGCCGCTCCTCGGAGGACCAGCCCCTCTACACCCCGTGCAGAGGTCCAGAGCCACACCGTCCCGTGGTCCTGAAGCTCGGGGCTGCTATACCTCCCGTGACCCCAACTGTCCCTGCCAGCTGCCGCCCAGCACCGCGGGTCAGCTGGTGCCGCCCAGTCCAGGACGCTCTGACTTGCCCCCCCTTCCTTAAGCCACAGCCGAGTAAAGGTGACTCGGGCCTGAAGGTCAGAGGGCCCCGCCCACCTTGGGGCGGGGCAGATCTGGAGGTCAGATCTGAGAGATGCTGCGGGGCGGAGCCTGCCCGGCTCCTCCAGCGCCGAGCGACGTCTGAGGTCCCGCTTGGGGCACAGACTGCACAGAGCACAAGCGTCTGTTTCCGAGGGGGCTGGGCACGCAGCCGCTCTCCTTTCTCAATATTCCCTTGTGCGACTATGTGCAAACTTACTGAACCCACCTCCTGCTGGTTAAATACGTGGGCTGTTTGCTTTCTCATCTAAGCCGGTGGTGGCAGCGGTGCAATGAGGGTCACGCACCTCCATCCTCAGGCTCTCGTGCCTGTGAGTCCTCAGGGTCAGCCCCCAGAACTGGAACGGTGGGGCTAGAGGCAGGCAGCTGGGCTTCCTCACGGAAGTCGCTCCCGAGGTCCAAAAGGCTCTCCTCAAGAAAGACTGTCAGCCGCTGGCCGGGAGCCAACCACCAAAGGCAAAACCCCCTCCCTGGAACAAATAGTTTCTTACAGGTAAGTGGGTTTTAACCTTGTTGACGGGCCAAATTCGCTCTTGGGCCGGGCAGCCGCCCTCCGGCTACAGTCAGATGCAGCACATACATAAACGCAAATTCAATAAAGCCTGAAGCTCGCCATCTGCTTTTCAAAGATGAGACTTTGGAAGGAGCAGGTCCCGGTGCCCGGGGGCCTCTGACATTCACGAGGCAAGAGGGGGCCAGCGATCTGCACGCCCTGATCCAATTGTCTCTCCACTGATCAAGTTATACAGAGACTTGCCCAACAGCGGGCGGGGGTCAAGGCGAATTAAACGTAGGAACAGAGACGATGCTACACGTCGGTGAGGAGGTGGCGTGACCCGGTGCAGGTGCGGACAGGGACATCTTTCCGGGGGACGCGTGGTCCATATCTAGAGTGACAAGATGTCTCGGTAGGGCTGGGGCTGGGCTGGGTGTTACCACCCCTGGACGACAGGTCTGCATTTGACAGTCCCCTGCATGGTGGGAGGTGGGAGGTCACTGTGCGGTCGCTACTGAGGGTCCCAGGTACATTCCAGGGGGTCTGTCGAGGAACCCATCGCATGGCATCTCCTTGGCTAGTCCGGTTGATGTTACCACCCCCCCGGCTGAGATCCTCTGTTGCCACTGACACCATCTCGGTACAGAGGGGTGTCCTTTAAAACCAAAACATCAACCACCTTCTTACATTTGAACAAACAGAAGCTTCAGGACAGCACTTTGAGGGACAAAGGGGAACTCCACGTAAGCTGGTGTCTCCTTTGGGATGTAGACGTCATCACCCCCAGCTCAGGGGGAGGCCCTGGAAATTATCAATAACTTTTGTGGTTTCAGCGGTTTGATTGTTTTCTGTTGTGTGGTCTCACAGTGTCAAGCAGACCCAGGCTTTAGTCTCAATCCAGAAGCGTCATCCGTAACGAAGGGACGCTGCTGCATCTTGGGAGCCGGTACTCGGTACCCAGGATCTGTTGATGCCTCACCTGCCCCGGAGGGGGCCCGTGGGGGTACCCAGGGCAGAACATGCTCTTCAGGTGTGTTGAATAACGTTCCGAGGCTTCAGTCAAATGGGAAGCGATGCATACTCCCCCCCCGCCAAATCCTACCAAGTGTCAGAAAGATGTTTTGAAAAGAAAAAAATTCATAACAGGATTGGTTTTTTAAAAAATGGAGTCTTTTCAGGGGATCAGAATTCTGTAGGGATCACAGAAAGATGCAAAGAAACAAGATTAGAGGAAACTACGTTCCCAGCAGGTGCTCTGAGAGGACGGCTAGAGAGGCTGGAGCCCCAGACTCAGAGCCACGGAGACGAGGCGCGTGGCCGGGTGGGAGGATGGTCAGCGTGCTTCCTCGAGCTGCTGCCCACGGACCAGCCCCGTGACCAGTTGCTCCTCCCCCACATGGTAAGCAGCGGAGAGCCCCTGAGTCCCCAGGTTAAAGCAGAGAGTGGTCACCACTGCAGGACATTGACCAGGGAACTACTGTCCCTGATGAAACACAGGGACCCCCTCCCCCAGTCCAGGGAAGCAATTCCCCACCCACCTTGCCCGGATGCTCACACCACCCCATCTTCCGTCAGAGGCTCAGAAACCGACGCAGCAGCGGCAGACAGATCGAATGCAAAAATAGGCATACTGCCCACCAGACCAAGCGAGTGAGGAAAAGCTACCCCATCACAGAGGCTTCATCTCAGAAACACAAACCCCAGCTCCCTGGGGAGCGGCATTGATTGAGTAAGCAGAGAGATTTTAAAATGAGTATAATTACTATCTTTAGAGAGATAAGAGGGGTTATCGTAGTCATGAAGCAAGAATGGGCCTTGATATAAAAGAACTAATTAGAGATCTTGGAAATTTAAAATAGACGGGCTGAAAGCAGAAAGGAGACATGTGAGGAGCAGATCGGTGCTGGAAGACCAGGCCAGGCACTGCCGGAGGAATTCATCTTAAAGGGCAAAGGGATGGAAAACAGGAGGGAAAAGTGGGGACTTGGGGGACAGCTCCAGATGCCCCACAGCCACCTAAGGGACATCCCAAAGTGGAGCAGCAAGGACGGAAGGGAGAAAACAGCCAAGTGACCCAGAGCTATGGAAAGACATCCATCTTCAGACTCGGAGCCAATGGACACAGGCTGGCAGACCTGGGGCGGCCAGAAGGAACACCAGGGACAGAGTGAAGAGGCTCCCAGAGAGCGAGTGAGCACTTCCACTTGAGGGCAAAATTGAGAAAAAGAGCGAGAGGGGGAGAACGCTGTCCTGTGGAGGAGCATGCCGGAGCAATGCCAGTTTTCCTAAGCGCAGCACAAAAGGACAGGGGACCCAGATCTCTCCTCCAAAATTCTGAGAGATGTTATTAAGTCCACCATTCCAAATCCAGCATTCTGCTTTTGGGGCAAAATTGAAACATTCAAGGACTCACAAATTTGGCCACCACCCTCCTTTCTGACAGGATTACTCAAGGGTGTATTCTGGCGAAACAAAAATCTTAACCCAAGAAAGAGGAGAACACGGGACAGAAGAAATGCTGGGAAGACAAAAGTCAGCATACGGTGAAGTCCGGGTAGTTTTGTTGTTGTCAGGAATGGGATCCATTGTCATCTTTGTATTCTAAAATATTTCCAATATGAGAAAATTAAAGAGAAATGGTGTCACAGATATTCACGTGCTCACCACTCAGACCTTCCGTATGCTTATTAGGCCGTGTTTGCTTTAGTTTTACAAAATAAATAAGTAACACATGTTCAGTTAAGCTCCCTTTGTCCCTCTCCTCAAATTGAATCCGTTTTTCATCACATCTCTACTTGGATTACGGTAATGGGTACAAAAGCATTGATTTTTAAAAGCGTTTATTTTGTAGCTGGCGGACTTGCTAAACTTGTAATTGTCCTAATAAATCTTCATTGGGTTCGCTTGGTTTTGTCAAGTGGAATTTTCCAGTGTCCGTGAGTAGTCACATTTCAGCTTCCGGCGGTTCAATATTTGTGTCTTTTATTTCCGTTTCTGTCATGCAGACTCGCCAGGCCTCCCTGGCGGCGGAGACTCTGGCGTGCGAGGGTGCACAGCCCAGCTTGTTCCCGCGAGCACTTTCCGTATTTCCCCAAGTGCAGGAGGCCTGCCGTCGATTGCCGTCAGATACCCTTTCCTAAGTGAGCAAGTTTCTCTTTTCAAACAGCAATAGATGCTGACTGTGATTAGCTGCCCTGTCCACCTCTGTTAAGATGATCCTTAGGTCTCCCTGCCTTTCTGTTAATGCAGAGTCATGGTTCTCAAACTTTTGGGCTGCTGGACCCCTTCACCCTCCTAAAAATGATTAAAGACCCTAAAGAACTCATATGAAGGATGCTAAACAATTTTACTGAACGAGGCACTTCCCTGGTGGCGCAGTGGTTAAGAATCCGCCTGCCAATGCAGGGGACACGAGTTCGAGCCCTGGTCCGGGAAGATCCTACACACCGCGGAGCAACTGAGCCCGAGCGCCACAACTACTGAGCCTGCGCTCTAGCGCCCACGTGCCACAACTCCTGAAGCCCGTGCGCCTGGAGCCCGTGCTCCGCAGCAAGAGAAGCCACCGCAACGAGAAGCTGCGCACCGCAGTGAAGAACAGCCCCCGCTCACCACAACTAGAGAAAGCCCACGTGCAGCAACGAAGACCCAACGCAGCCAGAAAATAAATAAATAAATTTAAGAATAAATAAATAAATAAAAGCACTTAAAAATTTTTTTTTTTAACTGAAGGATAGAAAATGAAAATCTCAGTAAATATTTAAGGATAAGAACCAGGCTCCTTGATGGGAAGACATTGTAACATTGTAAAGACAATATTCTCCTGTATTGATTGTAATAAGTATATTCTCCACATCTGAACATCTCTGAAACTGACATATACTTTACAATTAAGGGCATATCACAGCTTAACTCGCAGCTTTTTCCTTCCTAGTAATACATTCAATAACGATTTATCTTAAAACAGATGATGTCTGATTTCATACGTGCTTTACATATCTTAGCTCTTTTATTTTTTACACTAATGCTTCCAGCAATATTGGTGTGATTATTACCCCATTTTACACAAGAAGAAGCTGAGGCACAGAGAAGTCAAGCAACTTATCCAAGGGAACACAGCTGGGGAGAGACAGAACTGGGATTTGAGCCCAGGCTGTCTGGTCCTAGGGCTTCTACCATTCTGCACTACTCTCCAGACGTTGAGTTTCTTCAAATTAATCTGTAATTCAGTTCTATCTTAATTAAAGCCCCCCAAGGATTCCCAACCTCACGAGCTGATAATACACGTAATTCAGAAGAGGAAAAAACTTAAGAAAAATTTGGCAGCAAGATAAAGGAACACTGACAGGCATTTTACCCTTCTCGAGAACAGTGGTTCCACAGAGCCGTAAAAGTTGTGTCTGTCACATGCTGGGGAAGGGAGAGGCAAACAGGAGAGCAGAGGGTCCAGAAACAGACCCTTGCGTGTATGGAATGAGATTTACGATGGATGTGATTTTCACTTCGATAGTGAACAGGTGACACCTGGCTCTTCGTGCGTCAAAACAAAATGAAAATAAAAATAAGCAAACCTCTGGCTCACATTTGCAAAATTCCTCAATGGGCTAAAAATTAAGCATCAAAGTCAAAATTGCACCAATAGTAGGGAAAATATCGTGTACTTTCATCAGCCTCCCAGAAGCCCTAAAGAAAAAGCCCCACAGATCTACCCTTGAAAACTGTCAGCTTCAGCGTGATGGACCATAAAGAGAGGTGGAGACAGACAGCAGCGGGGAGGAAATGTTTGCCACCCATAAAAGAGATTCAGGTTTCATATCCTGAATATGTAGTGAGCACCCACAGATCAGTATGAAGACACAAAGCCTCAGGAATGGAAGAAATGGGCCAGCGAAATGAGCAGGTGTAAGAAAGGATTCTCAGCCACGGCAGCAGGTGGGCAAAGGCATAGTCAACCAGAGATGTCATTTAACGCCACGAAATCGTGCAATTTAATCACATCCAGTGTGGGTCCCGGTGTGTCTGGGAGAAGGGCGCATCGGGCAGGGTCCCGGAGGGAAAATGACAGGTCACTCAGGTGAGGGTGTTCAAGGAGGGTTTAATAACAGGGGTTTTGTGAAGAGGTGGGCCCAGCGAGAGGCCCCAGGTGAAGGGCAGGAATGAGCTGTTGTTCTCACTGCTGGGATGAAGGGAAGAGGCCCCAGAAGGAGAGCGCTGGGTCCCAGGAGCCAGCATGACATGGAGAGATGCAACCCTACAGAGAGGGGCCCGGGGTGTACAGCTCCCCCCCACCCCGCTTCGGCCTTCGCTCACCTGCCATGCCCGCTCCTTGGCCATGCCTGGGGGGAGACTGGAAGGTTCCTCTCGCCCGTGTCCACACAGGCAGCAGCTGTGTTCACTGCTCACACACGGCTTTCTCACCCACCCTCCTGAGCCGCATGCCGCGCCCCCGTAAAAGGGAGGGAACCGACATTCAGGCCAAGCAAGGTCCACTCTGACCCAAACGCCCGATGCTCGGGGTGAGAGCCCCTAAGGGAGGGGCATCCCTGGTGGCAGCAAAGTGCGGCCGTCCCAGGCTCCTCCGAGGGGAGAGGCATGGCTCACAAACGTGGCAGGGTCTCAGCACGCACAGGGTCACCCGACTACCCCAAACTTCTCATCAGAACACGAACGGCAAGGCTAGTGGAAACAGTGCAGCGGGAGAGGCCAGCAGGCGTCGGGAAGGGCAGCAGTGTCCTCGTGGGTGATTCTAGTTTCATAACAAGGACAGCGGCCCCAGGGTCCCTCCCCAACCTGGGAGCCACACTGCACCCCAGGCGTTGAGAAAGGGGGCAAGGAGGGTGCAGTGCGGACAGGAACCACCAGCAGAGAGAACTCATGGCCCCAGACTGACCCATCTGGGGGTGACAATGGGTCAGTGAGATGCCCGAGGCGGGCCCTTCCCTCCCTGCCATGTCTCCTGCTGCCAGCGCACCACTGGCCCTGGTTGCAGACAAGGCCTGGTTTCCAGCACCGCATGCTAATGCACCCAGATGTTCTCCCCCGGCCTGGCGCCTGCTGCCCCCTGCCCCCAGCCTCCTGTGCCATCATTGCCAAGGCACAGACCAAGCGCAAAGGCCTTTCCATAGCCGGCAGAGGAGGGAGGACTGCAGGCGGGGCTGTGGAGGGAGCACACTCCCAGCCCAGGGGGCGGCTGGCGGGCGGGGCCGAGGCTGGAACGCCATTCCCCTCCAGGCTCCATCAGAGGCAAGGAAGCTGTCTGGCCAAGTCCCACTCCGCCCCTAGGATGGGTAAAGCCGGCAGGACTGGGGCTCCAGAGACCAGCACCCAGGCGCCAGGCCGGACCACCAGGAGGAACAGGTGGGATTTCATGTCCAGCGCAGCCCTCGCTGCTGGGATGGCCAGAGCCTTTTCCTCACAGAGCATCCACACTGGAGGGGGCGGGGCGGGGGTGGCCTCATGCTCACCTGGGAGGTAAGCAGACTCATGTGGCTCAGAGCCGCACATGGGGAAACTGAGGCTGAGCTGAGGGCCCAAGTTCACCCACTTAGGAAGCAGGGGACCAGGGTCGAGTCCCGCTCTGTCCACCTCCAAGCCCTTGTCTTCCCCCTGTGCTGCCCCAGGGCAGTGTGACCAGATCTACAGGTCCAGACCCAAATTCTGGACCAGCCCAGACCAGGAACCTGACCCAGGGGTAGATTCTGAGAGGACAAGACTGGGCCTGTCCTGTCCACCTCTGCATCACAGCACCCATCCCAGTGCTGCACACAGTAGGTGCTCAATAAATGAGTCAGTCTGACTTGGCATAAGCACTCATGCTCAAAGAGAGGTAAACAATTGCAGAAGAGGGGACATTAGAATTTTGATCAAAGTGTTATGTGATCCTCCTGGCATCCCGGAGGCTGCATCACTCAAGCTGGGCCTTGTAGGGTGCGTAGGAGTTCGTCCAATGGTGATGGGTGGAAAGAGCATCTGTGGCAGAGGCACCGGCATGGGCAATGGCAGTGAGGCACGGACATAAAACGTGCACCTGGGATCAGCCAATCTGGGGGTGGTCCTAGGCCGAAGGACTGGCCTGCCCTGCAGAAGTTGCACTCCATCCGGGAGGCCGAGGAGAACGGCTAGGGAATTCCCGCTGGGGAGGGGCCCAGACGTGCGTGGGATGGATGGGGGTCGGGGGGAGCGGGGTGGGAGGCCCCACTTAGGGGTCTTGCAGTGGTCCAAGTGTCCCCAGGGCAGATGGGCTGAGATGGGCTCTGCCTTTTCTCTCTGGGGAGCCTGGTGGCGGGGAGGGGCTCTGGGCACACCCCTGAGCTGTGCCTCAGCTCCGTATCCGGCAGTCACTTGCCCCTCACTGCCTCGGTTTCCTCATCCATCCAACAGGAAGGACCATCACGGCCAGTGGTCTCAGTGGGGCGTCAGGCGCAGAGGGAGGCTTGGCTTCTGGCTACTCCTGGTCTGGAAGGCTGAGAATCTAGGACCAGCATAGAGCCTCAGACAAACGCTTTCTCATGCGAAGGTCTTTCATTCATTCAACAAACAGTCGCTATGGCTGGGGCTGGGAGCCGGAGACCGAGAGAGACAAAGCTCAGCCCTCATGGACCTTCCTTCCCGGCACAGAGAGGCAGAGGATGAAGGAGCCATAGATGAGACGGTGCCCGAGAATCAGGGCCACGAAGAAAGGGAGCAGACGCCCGGTAGAGAAGGACCTGGCGAGGGAGGCTGAGGATGAAATCTGTCCTCCCAGCTTCTTCAGTGGAATTCGAAACACCACGCATACCTCCCCATTTTACCGTGGGGGACTGGCTCGGGCGGCAGTGTGCGTGAGCACAGGACCGTAGCTGATGCCCTTTAGGTCGCTTCAGGCCCCCAGATGGGGGGGGGGGGTGGGGGCAGTGGCCAGACCAGGGCAGGAGGGAGTCTCAGCTCAGTAAGCCCACCCCTCACCCCTGCGCCCCGCCACCCCGGAACACGTGCTCAGCTCTGCTTGCCCGCATTTAACCTCGCTGTGCCCCCCTCCCTCCCCAAACCCTCCCCCTTCCTCACCCCCCACCAAGCTTGCCATCGGGAGCTGGCAGCAGCGATGGATTCTGACAGGAGAGCCACGGCCAAGTCCATGTTTCCGGTCTTTGTGCCCCAGAGGAGGTCACCTGCTGTAGGGCTTGGGTGGCTAGAGCTCACATGGCACCTCGGAGACCCTCCTGAGGGAAGGAGCGGCTCCCTCGCTATGGGGATGAAAGGCCTCCAACCTCACACAGACCTTATTGTCGGGTCATGACGTTTGTAAGTGTCAGTCACAGAGGGGCCTCCGTCTTCATCTCTTATTAAAATGAACAGTTTTCAGCATTCTCCGCAGCCTGTGCTAACAGACGCAGGCAGGTGGCAGGAGATGGCTTTCCTCTTAGGAAAGGTTCACAATAGGGTCACATAGTCCAAACAGGCGATCTCTTATGTTTATCTTCTATTTTTTAGCAGGATTAGCGGGGGCCCCCCAACAGCATGGGACATGCTCAGTGTGGACTTAGGGCCAGCGGGATCCTGGCCGTGGCGCAGCGCAGGCAGGCATTCCCTTCTCCAAGTCTCAGGCTCTTTACTGTCAAATGCGTCAAATAAAAGAAGAGTTCTCATCTCTCAGGGCTGTCAGGAGGGCTCAGGGGTAGCTAATCATAGTACAGTCCCGGGTCCAGCTCCACCTGAGGCAGGGAGCCTTGTCTCACTGGAAACCTCACCCACCTCTGAGTTCCCAGATAACAGGGGCTTCTGCCCTTGTCTCTGCACCCCTCCCCGGGGCACAGCACAACAATGGATGGATGAATGAATGAACGCACTGCCTGGGTTTGCTCTTCTTGTGGGAAGGTTTGGCTGGGAAACTGAAGATCAGATCCCGAGAGCTCCTGCTAAGGCTTCTCAACAAGGAACAAATCTCTGAAATGGAGCAAATAAGAATCCCCTGGGGCCCCATCTCACTCCCCCACCCTGGGCAGGACTTGTCCTGAGATTCACACAAGGAACCCTGAGGGACCCTTGGCTGTGTCCCAAGCACCTCTGTCATCACCATGGTTTCCTCGTCCAGCAGCCTCGAAGATTCCTAAAGAACAAACATACCAAGCTTGCTGTCACAACGTTTTCAAATGTTGCGGTGATTAAAAACCATCAGTGATGTCCATTCAAACAGACCAGGCTGTCTGTTCCCACCAGGGCAATTGGAATCATCCCACCCACTACGTGTGCCTGACCACCGGCACACACACAACACACCCGCCCATTCCCGGCCCCTTGCACGCCTGGTTGTCTGACCCTCTCACTCTCACACACTCTGATGCCTTGTTATTCTCCTGGTCACGTCCAAAGGACACCCAGTCCCAAGTCCTTAGTCTAGGATGTGAGTACACGCTGCTAGCCAACATCACAAGATAATCACAGTGTCATGGTGTTGCCCATCCCACAATTATTTTTTTTTAATTAATCTGTTTTCTAAACGGGCTTGGCTTGGGGACATAGATTTAGTGACATCAGCGGATCTGCCACCAGCCCATTCAATCAGGCGGAACCCCTTAGGAGTGCAGATGGGGAAAACAAAACAATTCAATGACCAAACGAAGGTTAATTTAGCAATTGCCCGAAGGTACAGGCTATTTCCATAAGTACTCCCTGGTGGAAACAGCCGCCACTTCTGTCATTTGGCCCAGCGCCCATAAACTTGGAAAACTCGACGGGGTGCCCCTTTGGGTTCCCCAAGATCCACTGGGCAGCTGAAACAGAGGCTGGGGAAGGGGCGCCCCCTCTGAGCAGCCATCGGCTGCCCCTTCCGAAATCTCACGGACCTCCAAGGTTGGAAGGGTTCCCCGGGGTCAGCTCGGCCAGCTCGCCTCTGCTTTAAGTGATGGCCAGCTGCTGCTTGGACACGTCTGGAGATGGCAAACTCACCCCCTCCTGAAGATTCCCAGAAAGAGAGCTGGCCGTTATTCTCACATCCTGGCAGAAACTTTACCTGCCAAGCGCTCTGCTTCTCTGTCTCTCTGCAGGACCAGACTCGGGTCAGAAATAGCAGCTGGGTAAATGTCCTTTGCCCCCCGAGAACTTAATGCACTCCACCTGAACTTATATGTGACTGTGTGTATTGTGTGGCTGTGATTAGAAGGCTGAGTCCCCGCGGTCAAGCCATGGTCCCTCCCCTACAGGCTAGTCACACTTGCCCCCAAGAAACACGTGGCCATAAAGGTCCCGTCTTTACTGTGCCAGGCTCAACTTACGAAAGCCCCATTTGCTATCAGTGGAAAACGAACCTCTGTAAATTGCCACGCATGATCCAACGTGTTGGGATTTTTTTTCACCCAACTTGGCCATCTGTTGGATTTGAGTTATACCCATGAAGCTCTGCGTTGCAGAAAGATGCTGGTGCCGGGGACGTAGTAGCTGCCGTAGTCTGCAGTTGCCATGCAACTGGAAAGCAGATTGTAGTGGAAGGAACACCAGTGGGGTGGCGCCATGACGTTCCTCCCACCCCCAGGCTTGTTTTGGGCCAAACCTGAAAGAACTGTGCGTAGCTCAAATCCTTTTCTTCATGCGCAGGAGAAAGTGTTATTTAAGGAAATCTGATGGTGAGTTGTTTCTATAAAGTCAGACTAGTGACTCTTCATTTCCCCCACCCCATTTTTATTTTTGGAAATGGGGTTTTTGCTTAAAATCAAGCCACGCTTTGGTCACACAAAGACCAAGTGTGGTGGTGACGATGGGACATCGTTATCCAGATGAAACCCACTCAGCCACCTCCTTGCTGGTCGTGTGACCACGGGCGCGCCAATTCACCCCTCTGTTACCATCTGTAAAGTGAAGATAAGAAAGGCATCTACCTTACGTGTTGGGAGGACGTATTCAGTCTGGATTCAATAAAATGGGCTCGATTACACCATCACAAGCACCAGGAGCCCACCTCCTTCCACAGCACAGGAAAGAAACCAGAGGTCAGGAGCTCCAGAGCCCGAACCGGTGTCAGAGGTCTGCAGCCGTCCAGGCCCACGGCGGTGAGATTCTGCAGAGTATGAATGAAAAGTAGGCATGGGAAGCAGTGGAAGGGCCTGGGAGCTGGTTGGTAAAGAGGGTTTGGCAGTGATGCTCCTTTTAAAATTCCTGGCACACATTTGCTAGGATCCAAGAAATCTTGGGGAAAAAAAAAAAAAGTTGCTCAGTTGTCATAACGGGGATTTTGACTGGAAATGATGATTTAAAGGATTCCTGTGCCGACTCCTAGAGCGTTGACTGGCTGGCTAGTTTGCACCTCTCTCGTGTCTTCCTCTTTCTCTCTCTCTCTCTCTCTCTCTCTCTCTCTCTCTCTCTCTCTCTCCCCCCTCCCCCTCTCCCCCTTCCCCCTCTCCCCCCCTCCTCCTCTCTTTCTCTGACTCCTTATGTGGAATTTCTATTAATGTTTCCATCTTTTTTCCTAGTTTGGGGAAAACGTGGAAAATCTGGAAGAAGAGTATTAGGACCACACGCCTGAGAACTGGTCCAGCTCACCTCCAGTCTACTGTTCTTAAGCCTAAAGTCTTCAGCTGCAAACTCAGGGTATCAACAGCATCTATCTCACTGGACTGTTGAGAAGACTAGACGAAACAACGCAGGACAAGCGTTCAGCTTGTGTCTAGAACATATTAAGCACATAAGGAGTGATGTTTATCGTGAGATAAGTGCCTGGTGGAAGCAGGTACGGCTCACAGTTAATTAATGAAACAAACACAACCACTGGTCCCCTGGGAAATGAGGCAGGTGACGTTTAATTATCCTGCTTAGAAGGGACAGAGATACAAGGGGCAGGCACCAGCTCTTCCCACTAGTTAAGAGGAATAAGGTACTTGCCTGGTTTGTTATAAGGAAACTCTCCAGACTCAAAATAGCTTGAATACTTCTGGAAAAGTAGACTGTGACCCTTGCCAGGGGACCTGACAGGCTGGACAGCGGGTTGGACAGTTGGAGTCTGTCCGTTTGGTCCCTTGGCCCTGCGGTGTGGCTCTGGGCAAGCTGCTTACCCTTCTGTCCTCAGCCCATCTGTAAGGTGGGAATGGACTCCCAGGAGGTCACTTTTCCCCCTGTTTTCAGTATTCTCATCTCTAGTATGGGGGTGAAGTTACACGTTCTTCCTGCCAGGGTATAGCTTCTTATAGAGAACTTAAGGGTCAATAAAGCAAACATTCAAACCGCGCTTTCAGGGTGCTGGCACGGTTCTTATTGCTTAACATGTTTGGATTCAAAGCCCTTTTAATTCCAGAACTTTCTCAGTTCAGGGTCCCTGTGGGTGCAGCCTCCTCTGGAAGGTCTGTGAGGACAGAGGTCACGGAGCGCTCATTTCAGGCGGAAGGACCTTCCATCAGAAAGTACTCAGCCCAAATCCGCCTCGCTTTCACTTCTGTCCATTGGTCCTAAGTCTGTGCTTTGAAGTCCCCAGAAAGAAGTGTACTCCCTTCCGCTATGGATGCCCTAAGAGGTCCAGAGGCAGCTACCAAGTCCCCAACACCGGCCAGCCCAGCCCCGAAGCAGCACTGCCCCCTGCTCTCACTTGCTCCGTGGTTGCTAAACAAGAAAATGGTGGTGGTGGGGGGGAATCATGATAAAGGCAAGCATTTACTAAGCACTCATTGTGTGCCAAGCCCCTAGGCGTCGTTGAATTTCACCCTCAGACCAACCTTACAGGCACTGCTCTTAGGCCCATTTTGAAGATGAGAACCAGAGACTTCCTGAGTAAGGACTTGCCCCAAGGTTGCACTGTTGGTAAACAGCAGCTTCGGCCTGACTCCAAATCCCAACGCTGTGGAGACGGAGAGCGCCAGGAAAGCAGGCTGCGAGCAAGGGGCGGGAGTGGGGTCGCCCCCAGGCCGGCGGGAGGTCGCGAGCCTCGGCCCTGAGCGGACGAGCCGTCAGCACCAGGGACAGCTCCCGGGCCGCTCCCCGCAGCCCCCGACGACGGCGCGCGCGGGGCCGGCGGCGCGCTTCCCGCCCTGCTCGGGCGCGCGCCCTCCCCGCCTGCGCGCGCGCCCCGCGCCCGGGACTGGGCTGGAAGCGCGCGTGTGCCGCTCGCCGGGAGCCAGCCTGGGCGTCCGGAGCCGCGGCGCAGCCGGCGCTGGCAGGGGGCTCCCGCCTGGGCACGCAGCCGCCTCCCGCGGACCTCCGGGGCCTCTCCAGCGCCCGCCTCGCCCGCCGGGCCCCAGGAGGCGCCGCAGCTGTGGCCTGGGCGTGAGCGGCCGCCACTAGCTGCGCCCGGCCTGGGACGGACGCCGGACCGCCCCGTCACGTGCGCCCAAGTCCTCGGCCGGCCCGGGCAGCGCCGTTCCCATGGTTCAAGGTAAGGGCCGAGATGGCGCGCGGGTCACGGGGCGTGGGGGGCAGAGGACGCAAGCGGGGAAGCCCCGGCTCAGTGCCCACCTCGTCTGGAGCGCCCACCGCAGCCTGCCTGGGCTGCCTTGCGCCAGGTCCCTGTCCCAGGCAGCTGCCGGAGCCCGGGAAGCCCGTCCCATCTCCGGCCGCCCTCAAAGTACGGCCCTGTCGAGGAGGCTGTGGACAGAAACCGAAGTGGGCAGTGAGGGCCTGAGGGAAAGGCAGGGGCACCCACTGTGCCGAGGGATGCCTCGTCTGTCTCCCGGCGGGGGAGGAGGGATGTTGGAGAGGGAAAGTTTCCAGGAGGTGCCTGGCCCCCATTCTCTCTGCTGCCAGGGGCTGAGACCTTCCTTTACCAAGATTTGCCTTCTGCAAGACACCATGCTGGGTGCTGGACCTGTGGTATCATCCATGCATTGCACCCAACGTCCGCGAGGAGGGGACATTGGCCCTGTTTGACAGATGAGGAAACTGAGGCTCAGGGAAGTTTAGTCACTTGCCCAAGGTCACACAGCCAGTAAGTGGTAGAGCTGGCCTCAGACATGCCAGCCTCTGTCCCTGCCACCCACCTCACACCCAATCTTTGTCTATTTGAAATCTCAGCTTAAGTGGGGGAGGGGAGCGCCAGACTGGCATTTGGGTTTTTCCAGTCGGGGGTGGAAGGACTCTCCAAACACCCAAAATCTAGGAGAGGTGCCCTGTCCACCCCCCAAGCGCTGCCATTTCACCCCACTCCATGTCTTCCACTCCCAAGGCCAGGGACCGTGTGGCATGAGCAGTCCTGCCCCTGTGCAGCCCCCCGCAGCTCTGAGACTAGAATCTTGAGGGTCGAGTTCACTGACCCTTCTCAAAGACAAGAGGGCGTCCCGGAGGCCACAGCCCCAACATGCCCCCTTGCACGTTCCCCAGGAAGCCGGCTCAGGAATGCCAGAAGGGACACCTTGCCAGCCTTCCTCCAGCGATCCCCTCCACTCAGGCCAGGCCAGGCTTCTGGGGGGCTTCCAGGAACCATGAGAACTTCCAACCCCCAAAAGTTCGGGCTCGCCAGGAAAGCACATATGCCCATGTCCCCACCTTCCCCCTTTTCTGGCGGCATCGAGGATGGGGTCTAGGTGACCAGAGCTCTTCTCATCTAAGCAGGTGGGTGCAGGCGCCTCCTGTGCTGGGGAAGAGGTTGCTTGTGTGCGCTGACCACAAGCTTTCTAAAGAAGCTTGCGTGCTGGGAACTTGTGAAAAATCTGTCCTGCTCCTGACGCTAGGGCTCAAGGCAGTGTGGGGTTGTCTCCATTCATTCTTTTATTTGGTAGTGGCTTGTTAAGCACCTGCAGAACAGGATGAAAAAGACGGGGTGATACTCCCGCTGAGCTCTGGTCTTCCCGTTGACTGCGTTTCCAGTGGGGCTGACGGGTCCGGATTCACTTGGAAAGCTTGGAAGTGGCTTCCCGAAGGGGTTGGGGTCTGAAAAGGATCCACGGGCTCTCCCAGCCTTGGTGCCCCAGGGGTGCACAGGAGTCGGGCTGGGGAACTCTGGGGAGCTTTGCTGGCCTTTCCGGAGGGAGCCGATGCTCTGCTCCAGGCTCTGGCACACGGAAGGGTTGCAGCTTCTCCATCTTTGCCTCTCTAGCATGGGGAGGGGAGAGCGCCCGTCCCAGAGCCCCCACCCCAGAGCCCCCACCCCAGGCTCCAAGGCTTTGAGCCCCAGACAAGCGTTGCTTACGCCAGCACGATGGTCCAACATGAATAAGGGCACTTGGGGAAAAGGTAGGCACAGCTGCTGGAGCCAAGACTTAGCTGCCCAGTTCTGTCCACCTTTCTGCGTGACCTTGGACAAGTCACTCCCCCTCTCTAGACCTCAGTTTCCATCTGTGACACGATGGGGTGAATCATGTAATGTGCCCTGTGGGCCACTGCAGCTCTGTTCACCTAAGCCCCGAATGGAGTGGGCAAGGCTGGCACGAGCTGCAGTGTTGGGAGAGTTTGCAGGGGTTTTGCAATCTCAGGGCTGATGTGAGCCCAAGCCCCCAATCCCACCAGCCCCACTTCCCACTCCAGGGAGGACCCCAGCCTTGCATGTTTGGGGGCTGGTTGTAAATTGCTGACCCCCGTTGCTGGTTCTGGGTGGGCTACACAGCCCCGGGACCCGCTCCTGCAGAGCGGCTCTGGGCTCCTGCCACGTGGGCCTGCGCTGTGGAGGGATGGCAGTGGGATCCGCGAGGAATAATTACAGCACTCAGGAGGGGCGAGGGGGCAGGCGGAGCCGCGGGAGAGATTTATTACGGCTCAGTAACCGGGCAGGAGGCAAGGCAGAGTGGCAGCTGGCCCTCGTCCTGTCCTCCACGCGGCTCCCAGCCCCGCCACTCTCTCCTGTGCATGAGTAAAAAGGCAATTTGCATGGCAGAGAGAGAGGGTTCCGGGCTACCCTGGGCAGATCACTCAGCCTCCTCGTGTGCAAAAAAGGGGGTGCTTCTGCCTTCCCCACTGGCATAAACTGAGAGTCCTGGCTGGCGGCCTTGGCACCCGGAGCCTGTTCCAGGGTCTGCGCCACCGAGGCCACGGCGGCTGGGCTTCTCAGCCTGGCTCTGCTGCTCTCCTCGGCACTGGCTTTCCTGGCGGTGTGTCGGTACCTCTTATTTGCTCCAGAGGGGATCTGACAAGCCCAGAATCTTCGGCGTTTGCCAGCTCCTCTCCTTCCACTACTGAGCAGAGAGGCTCCTGGGTACGGAGTGCGCGCTTGTTTCTCTTTGCAAAGCTCTTTGTTCCCTTTGGAATCAGGCCCCCTCCCTGAACAGGCTCACGCTGGTGAACCCTCCCCCAGGCCTCGGCCCCGCCCCCTTGCTGGTGTCTGCCCGGGGATGGAGGGTGCTGCAAGGGGAAACTCTCAGGTGCGTGGGCCAGCTTGTCCTGGGTGGAGGGTGAGCCAGAGCCCCGAACTCAGACGGAGGCTTGGCTTCCAAGCCCAGCGCTGCTGCTTCCTGGCCATGGGACCCTGGGCCTCTGGCTCTCGGGCTGTGAAGTGGAGACTGTGGCCCCTTCTTCCCTGGGGGCCTTGGAGGATTAAATAAACAATCCTGGCGAGAGCCCTGGGACCTTGGAAGTGGGGAGCAAGGCTTGTAAGCCCAGCTCTGCGGGTGGGCTTTCTCCGAGGTCCCCAGGAACCACAGACAGCAAGAGCCTGGGAGGACCTCGGCCAGATACGGCCTTTAGAGAACGCTCCCCACAGTGCAACGTGGAGGGTACCTGGGAGGAGGTGAGGCTGGAAGCAGGGAGGATTTGGGGGAGACCGCTGCATCCAGACAGAAGGGAAACAAGGGAGGCCTGGACCAGGAGAGTGAGAAGGGGGCAGATGTCAGGCTCAGCTTTCCCAGGCTGCAGAGGTGGGAGAGGGCTGGACCGGCTGGGAGTCCCAGGTGGAGGCGGATCAGGGACCTGGGCAGGGACCCCAGAACAAGTCAGGCTCCTGGAGCTGCAGCCTGGCCTGCCACATGCCCTGACTACTGAGGACAGGTTGGCAGTGCGGCCGAGTGGATAAGAGCACAGCCTTTGGGGCTGACTGGAGCTGTGTTTGTGTCTAAGCTGTGTGTCCTTAGTGAAGTTACTTAGTCTCTGTGGACCCCAGGTTCTTCACTAATAAAATGACAATAACATCCAACAACAATAAACAACAATATTACATCCAACGGCAATAAAATGACTGACATCCGCCTCATAGGATGTTCCAGCCGATCGGGCAGGGGAGCCCATGCAGCAAGGAGCCCCAGCAGAAACCTCTCTTCTGGGCCAGGTCTCCCCCAGGGCAGCCCCCACCGGTGCTCACTGCCTGGCTTGGCCACAGGCTGGCCTGGGGGCTGCCCCTGACAAGCAGGCAGACCCTACCCTGGGACCACTCTGGCTCCCTGACGGCCACCTGCATCTTGATTCTTCCCGACCAGGTCCACGGCTTACGCACGCCACGGCAGTGGCAAAGGTGGCCCCTCGGGGCGCTCCCAGGCTGGTCCTGTCTAGCAGCTGGGCCTGGAAAATAGTCTTCTCTGTATTCTTATTATCTTTATGGTTGTTTGCCGGATCGAGTTGCACGTACCGTACAAGCATAAATGTGGAGCGGCGGCCCCCCCAGACCAGCAGCCTTGACATCCCTGGGAGCTTGTTGGGAACGCAGATGTTCTCAGGCCCCCTCCAGACCTGCTTGAAAAGCTCCCTGGGTGATTCTCCAGCTCCATGAAGTTTGAATCACACTGTTCTAGAAAACATACCCTACGCCGAAACAGAAAAAGGGCTCTACCCGCAGAAGGCTGTCGTAGGTGACTGTCTCCTCTGTGCTACTCACATTATTAATGAATATATATTCATTTTAATCTACATTAAAGGGTTTTTAAATAAAATAAAGGCATATCTGCTGTAAAAGAAGAACCAAGACACGCAGCTTTGTTTGTTTGTCGCAAAGTAGAAGCTGTGTTAGCGGTCAGTCGTTTGCTGTGGCCACGCTGGGCATCACCAAGGGCTCTTCTGCCCGTCCTCCTCCCTCGTCCTTTTAAAAGCAGCCCATCTGGAGCATCTGTCCATACCAGCGCCCCATTCTCTCATTTATTTACCTGGACCCGTAGACAGGTATGAGGTCATCCGGGTTTTCTGCGTTGTCTGGTTTTCACAGATTTGTTCAGTGACGTGATCCCTACAGGGAAGGATCTCATGGCCGGGGATGGGGGGTGGGGCGGGGGGACACGCAGTCGTGAATAGAACGAGATGGCAAGGGAAGGGCAGTTCTCGGTGGATTGTAACCTGGGTGCGAGGCGGCAGGCGTCCCAGGTTCAGAGGGAGGGACCCCGTGGGCAAGAGCAGTCAGGGAAGGCTTCCTGGAGGTGGAATTTGAGCTGAGCCTTGAGGGACGCATATGGAGTGGGGAGGAGCAGGCGTGGTGGAGAGATGGGGCGTTTCTGCCGTCACGGGGACGCAGGGGCACCGTCTGTTGACTTTGGCTGGTGACCCACTGAAGATGCCCCGGCGTTCCCCATCTCTCTCCTGCCCGTGAGAACCAGCTGGGCTACTTCCTGGTGGTCTCACTGGCCCTGAGCACTCAGACCTGTTCTGTGATTGAAGTCGGTTTCCCCGCTCGTGGCCCCCTCTGTCATCCTCTGGTCTCTCTGCCAGGCTTTAAAAGGCCCACCTCCGCCCCCTGTGCCGAGGGGATTTTGCTGCAGTCAAAGGAAGGACCCACTGCAGAGCCCCCGCCCCCGCCCCGGGGCCCAGCCGCGCCAGACGGGTTTGCAGCTGCCGCCAACGCGCCCCCTAGTGTTAGCTGGTATTATTTTGCCAAGCGCGATAGGAGGCAGGAAAGCCTGGGGCTGCAGCGGGGACCACGGGGAATGTGTCTGACCCAGCAGAGGAAGGAGGCAGCCAGGGAAGCATCATTAGTTTATCCGGAACACTGTCGAGGGCCTCACCTCGCAGTCTGAAGAGCCATGTTTTACATCCTGTCTTCCAAATGCTTCCGCTTGGCCTCGGCAAATGACCCTCACTCCGTACGTACATTCAGGGACTCTCTCCTAAGACAAAATAAAAATGCGCCCTTTTCCAGTTCAAGGCGAGCGCGCGACCCATCACCCCAGCCTTTCTTCGCAGGGGGCCCTCCCGCCCCACCGGCCACTGCTCCCGGAGCCCAGCAGAGCCGCTGGCTTAGAGAAGGCCGCACATCTAGAGCGAGAAAGCACGTGTCTTTTCCTGCCGGGGTATCCCCTCGAAACACTGCAAAACCGGTCACGGCATTGAGAGGGCCGATCCCAAGATGTGATGATCCAATTCCGGTTTGAAGGAGGACAGTGAAAAAAAGTCTCGTATTTCACCTGAAGAGAGTAGCAGCCTCTCTTTCGTCGACTTGTCAGCTTCTGGTATCTACCTGTGTTTAGGGTTTGTTTGGTTAAAACACTCATCGTGCAGAAGGCTCCTGGCTCAGTGCGAACCCATTTCCAAAATTCAAAATATAGTCAACTTTAATCGTACCTTCATGGAACTTCCCACACGAGCATTCCCTCTAAACAGATTTCTATTTCCAAAACATAGTTTGTTTTACGACATGGTGTCTTGAATGATCACTTTTGGGGTGGTTTTTATCACCACTGGGCTGTGTTTGGTTTTTTGCCGTCTGCCCTTTTCTCCTGGGATCATCCACATCTGTACAATGAGACGTGAGGATGAGGGGAGGGGAGGGCGAGGAGGAGGGCGTAGGGGGAGGTGGACGGGGGGGCCAGCAGGGCTGCAGATCTAGCGGGATGCGCAGAACAGGCACAAGGGTTAGGACCCCGCAGCTCAGCCCAGCCCCCGGCAAGGGCTCCTCCCAGCTGGTGACCTTAGGCGCGTGATCAAACCTCTCTGTGTCCTAGTCTCCTGGTCCTTACAAACGGGGATGGTTGTACCCCCCTCGTCGTGAGGATTCATCGTCACCCAGCTAAGACCCCGCACACCCAGAGGAGCATGACAGATGCAACCTGCTGCTACATTCTGGGGTCTCTGGGCCTGGTGGCTGGAGGCTGTGGAATGGTCGTCGCGCTGGAACTCGGGTTTTCTGTTGTCATGGGCGGCTGGGGACCCTGCTTAAAAGCCATCCCCACTGAGGCTAGATCCCAGACCCCTGGTATGGTCCAGGGGGCCCTGCAGGGAACAGACCCTGCCAGCCCCCACCCCCAGCCTCATCACTCGCCTCTCTCCCCTGCCCTGCTTACTTCCAATTCTGGAACACTCGAGACCCTTCATCCCTGGGGGTCCTCCCACCTCCTCACCTCCCGGCCTGAAAGATCCCTCCTGGCTAGTACAGGCCTGCCCTTCAGGGAAGCATCCCTGACCTCACACCACCTCGCGAGGAGATCAGGCCCAGGGCACGCTCTCAGCCCGTCCATGCCCAGCTCTGTGGCTCGTTCCCACCGGCCTCCCTCTGTACACGGCCTGGGAGCCCGTCGAGAATGGTACCTGTTGGTCTGGCTCATCAGTGGCTCGGGGACGGCACCGGGTAGGGGCACTTGTAGATTTTTGTTGGACGGCTGGATGTTTCTGTGCCGTTCTGAGGGCCAACCTCATCTGCTGGGGGCCCGGTGGCCTCTGCCCGGCTCTCCCTGGCCTGAGACCCCCCACGTTTTGAGCCAGAAACGGCGTCTATATTCCCATCCGGGTCTCCCTTCCAAACAATCGAAACCTGTTCAGGAAAGGAGGGGCTCAGAGTGTCCCAGAGATGGGAAATCAGCCAGTGGGGCAGGAGCGTAGCCAGTGCCTGGGGGTCTGGGCATCAGCAGGGTCTGTTCTATGCAGTGCCCACCATCCTCTGTTCCATGCAGTGTGGGAATGTCATCATCAGATGAAGTGTTGGTTGGCGGTTCTGGACCTGGTGGCCTCACTTGGTCGGACCTTGGCTCCTGGCCAGGCCCCAGGGGTTAACACCGCCACTCTTCATTGACAGCAACTCCCGGTTTTGAAAAAATCATTTAATCTGCAAGACGGGCCCTTTCAACAACACGCCTACACTCACTTAAGAATGGCTGAGCCCAATTTTTTTTAAAAGGAAAATAGATGTAAACAGATTGCTCCGGGCACGGGCTTTGCTGGAGCCTGGGCCACGGAAGACTTCCCGGGGCAGCTGAGTTGCCCCCAGGAGCTTGGAAGGGAGTCTCTGAGTCGGCTGCAGTGGCCAAGGCTGGGAAGAGGCTCGTAGCAAGTGTGCAGCCTGGGTGCCTGCAGACCCAGCAGGCAGAGCTCCGTAAACCGTCAGACGAATGAAGAGGTGAGTGAGTGGGTGAGGGGCGAGGGGCGGGCCGGGGGCTGACCGCCGCCCTTTGAGGCCTCTGCCCCCAGAATGAAGGTGCACAGGCTTGTCCTTGGGACAGAAGCTGGGGTGACTCCAGGGAGGAGCGGAAAGCTTGGAAGTTGGCCGGGAGTCAGGGGTGGTGCCGCCCTCCTCCCTCCCGAGGGAGAGTTGGAGATCCCACTGCTCGGGCTGACCATCTTGGGTGCATTGTGATTTCAAGAAGAAAAAAGTTCCCTTATTGCTCACCCAGCGGGTGATTAGGCCAGGTAACGTCCAAAGTCCCTTCTGAATGGAAGAGAAGAAATTCAGGGGGTTCAGATTCTGAGCGTCCGTTGCTCGGATATTCTGATTTTCTAGGACTCTGGGACGTGGGTGCTCAGATTCTGGGAGTCCCTGGTTCCACCACCTTAGATCGACCTCTCCCCAACCCGCTCCACGGGTTCCCTGGCTGTCTGTCCACCCTTTCACCCCTGCCCCCCACCTTCCTCCAGCCGCACCCCTGCTGTAGGCCCTTCCTAAAGCCGCAGGGCAGAAGCTGGGCCTGATTTAAATGAGCTGCACTGATCTCACGCAAGGGGAGGGTCAGGTGGGTCCCCGGTGGGTGCCAGGTCCCCGGAACTTAAAGGGTGTGTCCAGAGAGGGCGGTGGTAACACACCCCTCCGCCACTGCTGGACGGTCCAGTCATTGTCTTTGGAACAACCAGGTGGCTGGATTCACCTTTGCCCCTGTTCATCTGCTCTTCATTCACCGTGAACACAGACACACAGACACACACACACATACAGACACACACATATACCCCCATATACATAATGCACATACGTACATATACACAGACACAACACATGCACACGCACACAGAACACACGTATACATGCACCCACAGATACATGTACACACACACATACATATGTACACATACACCACCGCCCCCTGCCACACACACAGCCCTGGGGTGAGGCGGCACTGCCTGGACTCAGCAGGAAGGGCTGGCCCTGGCCCCTCCGTCCGCTCTGGGCTGTCTCCAGGGGTGGGAGTTCAGGGCCGCCCAGGGTGTGCCGAGCGGTGACACACAAAGGCGTCCTGGGAGTTTACAAGTTAACCAGCAGCCCAGGCCTCCATTTCACCGACTGTAGTTGCCTGGGTGCGCCAGCCCCTGGTCTCCTGTGCCCCCGTGTGGATAAGGGGACAATCCTGTCTTCCCAACGCACAGGGCTGCTTGCGCGGGAGAGGCTGTACCTGAAAACTGAGCTTAAGACCCAGGTGTTCTTCTAATTAGCCGCTGAAATCAGGGCCGGGCGCGAGCGGGGAGAGGCAGTGCCGTTCTCACTCGCTCCCTGCTTGCCTCCCCTCCAGTCCGGCAGCCAGGCACCTGGTTCCTGGGCAGAAATCGGGCAGGTGCCCTGGTACGCTGGGTTAAGTGGGGCCCCACCTGCTCACCTCGGTGCACGCAGCTTGCGGCGGTAGCCGTGGAAACTTCTGTAACCTTGTGAACAGCTAAAATTTATATACCTTTTGGTTGGTTGTTTTTAAAAGCATTATACAGGTTTCCTTTGTACTTTCACACTCCTGTAGGGATAAGTGAGGGGAACGCAAAGCACGAGGTTGTCGTGCAAAACATGCCTCGCACCCACTCCCCCTGTGCTCGCTTGTCAGGGCCTGGGTCCAAGCAATTGGGGTCCTCCGTAGGGAGAGCCCCTGAAGGGCCACTGCCCCCTCCACATGGGCCTCCCCCAAGACAAGCCAGACTCCACCCAGTCCCCCATGAGCAGCGAACTTCCCACATGGCTCCCCAACCCACTGCTCAGGTAGGGCCACTGGGGACCCAAACCCAGTGAGAAAATAAGACTCCTCCAGTAATAGGTCCAGATGGCGTACATACCCTGGCGAGGAGCTGAGCCATGGGCCCTGCCCTCCGGGGCATCATAGTCAAGAAGGGGGAACAATACTAATACTGTCTTTGATTTCATCTTAATTTCAGAAAGATTTTTTGCTGGATAGAACATTCTAGTTTGGTGTGCCTTCTTTCCGTCTCCTGGCTTTAATCGTTTCCAGGGCAAAGTCGGCCGCCCTTCTTGTCTTTGTTCCCCTACATGTGGCACGTGACTTTTTCTCTAAGATCGTGTCTTTATCGCTGGTATTAAGGAATTTGATTATAATCTTCCTCGGTGTCGTTTGCTTCGCGCTTGTGTTTGTGTTTCATTGACTGTTTGGATCTGTAGGTCCATAGGTTTTCACTCAATTTGGAAATTTTTCATCCAGTACTTCTTCTGCTCACTTTTCTGCATCCCCCTTCCTTTGGGGGTCCCAGTGACACATCTACGAGGTCACTTGAAGTTTCCCACATCTCACGGAAGCTCTGCTTACTTATTTACGTTTTGTCTTTTATCTCTGTGTGTTCATTTTGGATAGTTTCTATCTCTGTCTTTAAGTTCACCTATCTTTTCTTCTGCAATATCCAATCTGATGTTAACCCCATCCAGTGTATTTTTCATCTTAGCCATCGTAGCTTTTTTATCTCCAGAAATTTGGTTTTGTTCCTTTCAACATCTTCTCTGTTTCTACTTCACGTGTCCAGTTTCTTCTCTAGTGTTTCAACATGTGGGCGACAGTTATAGTAACTGTTTTCATTAATGTTCTTGTCTCCTAAGTCTATCATCTGCCATTTCTGGGTTAGTTTCAGCTGATTTTTCTCTTGATGGTGGACTGTATTCGTTTGCATCTTTGCTGCCAAGTAATTTCTTGCTGGATGCCGGACGTTGTGAATTTCACCTTGTTGGGTGCTAGACCCCTATATATATATTTGTGAACTTTGTTCTGGGGTGTGGGTGTTACTTGGAAACAGTTTGCTTCAGCCCCAGCTGTTATGCTTTGGGAGGCAAGACCAGAGCACACTTAGCCAAAGCCCTTCTGAGTTCTGTACCCAGTGCTCCAGGAATTATGAACTTTTCCTCTCTGATAGGAGCAGGAACTATTCCCGGGTCTGTGTGAGCTTCCAATAGTGTTCCCTAGAACGCTTTCAAATGTTTTTTTCTCTTAACAAAAAAGTTCTTTCTCTGGGAGTTTCACAGCACGTGTGCTGATCAGTACTCGGCTGACTACTCAAGGGGACCCTCTGCAGAGATCTGTACTTCTCTCTGTGCAGCTCCTCCTGCACAGGACCCTGCCCTGTGCACTCTGGCCACGCAGCGTCCTTGGACTCTCGGCTCTCTCTCCTCAACTCAGGGGGTACCGGCAGGCCCTGCCTGGGTTCCCCTGCTCTGCAGCCTGGAGACTCTCACCAGGTGGGGAGCCTGGACAGTCCTGGGCTCTCCTCATTCCTCACCCATCTCTTGAGGATGGTCCTTCATCATCTGATGTCAGTGACTTGGAAGCTATTATTTCGTAGCTTTTTGTCCTGGATGCTTAGTTGTTTCAGGCTGTGGGATAAATCTGGGCCCTGCTCCTCCACCTTGACCAGGACTCTGATTAGCTAATGCTGCTCTCGTGATGTGGGTTAGTGCTCCCAATTATGAGGGGAGTCCCAGTGTCACCCCCGTTTTGTCACTGAGAAAACCAGGACACAGAGGAGTTAAGTGACTTGGCCAGGGTGATGCAGAGCCTGGAGACCAGCCCCGTGTCACACTGCGCTGCCTCTCCCACAGCTGCCCAGGCCGGAAGCTTCGGGGTCCCCAGGACTCCTCCCAGTCACCCCCTCCCCTCCCCTTCTCTCCAGCCCCACCCTCTCCTGTCACCTGATGCCTACAACAGCCTCTGGACGGCCCCTCCCACCCACCCTGCAGCCACAGAGGCGTTTTTAAAAAGCAGAACTGACCAGGTACCGTCCTTGTCAGCACCCTTCCGTGCCTTCCCCCGGCTTCATTTATTCATTCATCACTCAGCTGACAGTTACCAAGGACCTACTATGAGCCACTCTGGGCGCCAGGATCCAGCAAGCAGCAAAAGAGATGGCGCCCCTGTGCTCGGCGACTCAAATCCCTGGAAGGACGAGCCTCACCGGGTAAAGGGCAGCCACGGTAGGGAGGGGGTCATTTCGGATAGATGGTCAGAGAAGGTCTCTGAGGAGGAGACATTTGAGCAGAGACCTGCATGGAACGAGGACAAGAGCCCATGAGACAAGTGCATCCCAGGCAGAGAGAAGAGGCAGTGCAAAGGCCCTGAGGCTGCAGTGGGCCTGGTGTGAGCAGGGGAGAGAGGCAGGAAACGTGGTCCAAGAGGGGCTGCGCGGGGCTGGTGGGCCTTGTGGATGCAGCAGTGCCATGATGTCGTGTTTTATTTTAAGTGACACAGGCCCACGGGGATGTTTTGAGAAGAGGATGGAGAGAGCTCTAGCCTGAAGCCTCTGTGTGGAGCATCACTCTGGCCTCTGTGTGGAGAGCAGGCGGCCGGGGGTGGGAGTGGGGGTGGGGACTCAGGCAGCAGCCCAGGCTTGAGGGGAGGGGCTGGAAAAGGAGGAGGCATGGGAAGCGGTCAGACTCCGGGTGGAGTTTGCGGATCTGCTGACAGGTCGGGTGTGAAGTGAGAACAACGCAGGGGACCCGGGGGACTAGGGGGTTTGGGGTCCGAGCAGCTGGAAGGGTGTAAATGCCACTCCCTGGGATGGGGCGCTGCAGGAGGTGCGTCGGGAACTGGGTTTCCTGCACACCAGTGTTCCCCGCGCTGCACGTGCAGGGGCCGAGGCCGGCCGGCAGTCAAGGAGCAGGGCGAGGGCTGGGCCAGGGCTACCAATCTGGATGTTGTCCAGAGGTGTGGAGAGCTGGGGAAGGTCACCTTGGGAGCGGCTGTGTACCGGAGAGGGAGTGTGAGGCCTGGACCCCTGGGCCCTGGACACGTGGAGGTCAGGAGCCGGGGAGGAGGCCGCACAGGAAGCCGGGAAGGAAGGACGTGTCCGGCAGCTTCAGCGTCAGCTAAGGGCTCTGGTGCTCCGCCCCCCAAGTGTGCCCTGTGGACCGGCAGCGCCAGCACCACCCAGCGCTTGTTCAAACGTGTTCCGGGGCTTCCCTGGTGGCGCAGTGGTTGAGGGTCCGCCTGCCGATGCAGGGGACACGGGTTCGTGCCCCGGTCCGGGAAGATCCCACGTGCCGCGGAGCGGCTGTGCCCGTGAGCCATGGCCGCCGAGCCTGCGCGTCCAGAGCCTGTGCTCCGCGACGGGAGGGGCCACAACACTGAGAGGCTCGCGTACCGCAAAACAAAAACAAAAACAAAGACGTGTTCCGTCTCAGCAACCCCACACCACTGGTCAGAGCTGCTTCACCAGCTTCCCGGGCGACTGGGTGCGCATCCAAACATGAGGACGGCCGATGTAGGAGTCGTTTCAGGGAGGAAGGGCCCCCGAGCTCCAGCAGGCACGCCGCGTGAGGACCAGGGCTCCGTGAAGGCCGAGCCAGGCGCAGCGGAACGCGCTGCGCAGCCAGGTCCCTGCTGACCTCCCCCGCGCCCCGTCCTCGTGCTTCCTCCTCCTCGTGCGCTCGGGCTCCTGAGTCCACCCCGCGCCGCCTGCCCCCAGGCCTTTGCACGTGCCGTTTCCTCTGTCGATGCTCTTTCCCGTCATTCCCTTCTCATCCTTCAGGTCCCGGCACCGGGGTCACTCTCTAGGAGCCACCTCTCCCAGCTGCCCCCCCATCCCGCCAGCGAGCACCCGGAATGCTCCCTCCGTACGCCCCATCTGTGTCCCCCAACAAGACTGAAAACTCCACCAAGGCAGGGACCCAGAACAGAGTCCAGGACGCAGCAGGAACTCAGTGAATTTTTGCGTTGAATTGTTGATAAATTATAAACGCCAGGTGCCTAGTTTGGACAGCGAGCGCTATTAAATCCCAAAGAAGGAGTCGTATCCAGGGGCTGGGGGTCAGGAAAGGCTTTCTCAAGGAGCGTGCAGACTGATGGCTGAGGATTTCATAAGCAGAGGTGGAAGGGAGTTCAGGGTCCCATGGAATGGCACCAGCAAAGGCCCAGAGGCAAGACAATGCAAAGTTTGTGGTCTTAAGGCCCCGGGAACAAACACCTTAGCCAGACCCGTTAAAGGGAGCGTCGCAGGGAGAGCCAACCAGGCTGGAAAGGCAAATCAGGGACAAGTGCAGCGGGCCCGGAACACCAGATGTTTGGGGCCTGGACCAGGAGAGTCACGCTCAGAGCTTCGTTCCAGAGGGATGCTGGCTGCACTGCTGGGGTGCTCTGCAGGGAGAGCCGTGGCCCGCATGTGCTGACCTGAAGGGAGACAAAGCTCAGCACAGTCTATATGGAACGGGCGCATTTTGTTTAAAAAAAAAAAAAAAATCAAAATACAAAGGCGAGGAGGTCAGCGGGGGCTCCGCTGAGGCTACCGGCGTCTCCAGCCCAGGCTCTGGGCAGGGGTGTGCAGCCAGGCTGCCCGGAAGTCCCGCGGAGGAGGCAGGGGCCCTGGCCCCGTTCATCGCTGTGCCCACCACGCGGCACACCCCGCACTCCATAAATGCTTGTGGAAAAGAGGGAGGAGGGGGAGGAGGAGGTTGGGAGACTGGCATTAACATCCTGCTAGAAGATGAGGACTCTGATGCCCATGGTCACCCTGGCACGAGGGAGGAAAGCCTGGATTCACACCCAAGTCTTCTGACTCGCAGATAGACCAGGGCTGGGAGAGAGAGCCGGCTCCGCCAGGCACGAGCCCGGGCTGCATCGGAGCCAAGCCTCTGGGTGGCAGGAATCCCTCGGGCTGCAGTGAAGGTTCTGCAAGAGAACGTATATAACAGACCATGGCTGCTCAGATGAGATGGTTGAGGGTGGCCTGAGCCAGCGGATGGCAGAGGGCATGACCGAAGTGGCCAACTGTGGGCTCCAGAGCTCGCCAGGAAAGTCCCCGGCAGGATTGGCGGGAACTTGGCTGCAACATCCTGTCTGGACCGCTGAGCGGGGCGAGCCAGAGATGGGGGCGTCTGCCCCCTGCGAGCTGCACTGCGGCAAGGTGCATCCGCTGTTGCCTCCACTGCCACCGGGTACAACCGCACGGGGCTCTGAGGACTCGTGCGGGCTATGGGGTGAACCCCGAGTCAGGTCCCTCAGCCCCTGTGAGGGTTCTCGGGGCAGATCCGCCTGCCGGCACTGCATGCATAGATGTCTGTGTTCCCAACTCAGCCTGAGCTGCACATCGGAGACCCCTGGACCCCCGAGGGTCTCACGTCCTTAGCCTGGGGTGGGCTGGGGGGCATGGTTGGGGGGCGATCCTGATGGGCTGCCTGAGGCTAAGGCACAGCTCGCTGGGCCACTCCCAGAGTTTCTGACTCGGTGGGTCTGGGCGGGACCGGACTCTGCATTTCATCAAGTCCCCGGGTGTCACTGGGGATGCTCTGAGCAAAGAAGTCATAGGCCCGGAGCAGCTCAGGCCAGTGATTGTGGGCGAGGCTGCAGGGTGAAGAGAGAGGCCAAGAGTGGGCAGAGGCAGGTCCTGAGGCCGGAGAGGGAGGTATTTATGCTCTAATAGGGAAACCACTCCCCACACACCCGGCACTGCTAACTGCTCCCTAGCGCTGAAGTCTGCGCTGACCGTGACCTCTGTCCTGAACTGCACTCGCCACCACGTGCCTCTGTTTCCCGGAGCGCAGGGCTGCTGCCGAGTCTCCCCGCCCCCTCCAGGTCCTAGAGTGGGACTGGCTGTTGGTGATTGACTGGGTGCTCGTCCAATCGCTGTGAGATGCCAGAGGCAGCCGGCATTGCTGAAAAAGCCTCCTGACCCCCAGCCTGGCCCCAGGTTCTGCCTGTCGCCGACCTTGCAGGTGACAGTATCTCCTTGAGCCTCAGTTTCCCCATCTGTAAAATGGGGTTAATAACTCCGACTCCTAGGGCGATGGTGAGGCTTAAAGGGAGTGATGTGCACATTCTCTGCAGAGCGCCGCCAGTGCAGGCACTGTCCCCATCCAGCTTTCACAGATGGTAAACCCAGGGGGGCTTTTCCCACGTCACACTGCAGGCATGGAGGGGGACAGATTTGGTTGGGGTCCCCTGGGCTCACAGGCTCAGCATCCCTCCTCCCCTCACCCTTCTTGCATGAGCCCTTCACAGCTAACTTGATCTTCTTCCTGTAAATTCATCAATGGCTCCAACGGCCCCCTCCCCCTCCCCCAGTGCCTAGCTCCAGGGGCTCCGCTTTGGCCAGTGACTCAATCCACAGGCGTATATAGAGCTCCTGCTGTTTACCAGGGTCTGTGCGGCAAGGTGAGGCTGATGGTGCAGCCCTCGTGGGGATCCCAGTGCATTGTGGGGACTAGCGGGAAAGCGGCTGAGGATGAAACCGCAAGGGATGGAGAGGACAGCCCGGTGCACAGAGGAGACAGCAGGCTTCCTGCAGAAGGGGAGGCCTGAGCATGGCCGTTAGGATCAGAAGGCATCGGCCCCCTGGAAGGAAGTGGGCATGGTCCCAGGGGCACCCCAGGCCAAGGGACCGTGGGGCAAGCACAGGCCTGAGGCCAGTGTGCACCTCCACAACGCAGTCCCATCCTCAAGCAGAGGTGGGGCATCTGGGCTGGTCCTGGTGGGCGTGGGCTGTATTCAGGGCCAACTGGGAGCCACTGCTGGTCCAGACTTGCTTTGGGGGGCCCATCCTTTGGGACAGTAGTTCTCCAAGCGTGGTCCCTGGTCCAGCAGCCTCAGCATCCCCTGGGAACGGTCGAGATGAGCATTCTTAGCCCACCTGGACCTCTGAGCAGAAACTTACAGGGGAATCCCCACAGTCCAGAGCCCCCCCATCCCCCCGCCCCGGGGAAGCTGGTGCAGCCCAGGTGAGAATCTCCAATTTGATGGGGGCCCCGGAGGGGGCTGGCACTGGCTGGGGGGCCGGCCTGGCCCAGGCCCTGGCAGGGAGGCAGGCGGGAACAGGACAGGATGAAGCACTGAGGCCATGGTGTTGTCTCAGCCACGGTTACTGACCGCGACACACAGCCAGGGGGACAGCGCCCTGAGGTTAGGCCTGGGGGTCTCCCCAACCCAGAATGGTACTGCTCTGTTGGCCCTTCGGCACCCAGGGGCCCCTGGCAGAGAGAGGAGTTCTCGGAAGTTGAGGTCAGCACCGGCACGTGACAGACGACAGCTCTGTCAAAGGAACGGGCAGGGAAGTGGGTGGGAAGCCCCGGTGTGAGTGGGATGGCTGATTCACTTGGATGCCTTAGTGGTCTGGCGGGGTGGGGGCACGTTACCTTCATCCCCTCAGGCCTGGGCAGTGGCCAGCGCTCTGTGGATACAAGAAAGCCCCCCGGCAGGCAGGCCCTCCTATGGTGGAGCCACGGTCACGCCCGGCACCGAAAGCCCGCTCTCCCATGCTCGGGGCAGCCGCGCGGCCGAGGGGTCAGGAGCCCAGCCTGCGCTGGCAGGTGGCCCTTGAATCGCCTGGGGCCGGGGCGTCCCTGCCGAGTCTGTGAGCCTCTGTTTGCCCCCCTGGGTCTGGTTGAGTCGTGAGGGTTTCATGGACGTCAAGGCTGAGCCGCAGGGATGGGCAGAGGCCAGATGGGGTCCTGCCTGTGCTTCCTCCCTCCTGCCCCTCCAGACGCGGAGCCCCCCTAACCCCCAACCCCCGGTGCCTGTTTCTTCGCCGGTGCTGAGAGTGACCGTGAGGGCGAAGTGAAACACCCAGGGGAGAGCCCTTGCCCAGCGGCTGGACATGGTCTGTGCTTAACGAACAGTGCTCTGATGGTCCCAGGAAGCCCTGGCCTGGAGCCCCCTCCTGTGCGCCCGCCAAGCTCCGAGCTGGTACCAGGGGCCGTGCCCAGTTCTTGGAAGAGGAAGTTAGAAAAGAAAAAAACGGCGAAAAAAGTTACGTCAAGGAGCAGAAAGGGTTTTGCAAACCCAGCTTCTGCACGTGGTTATTTTAAGGGAGAGAAAAAGCCCGCGGCATCTGCAGCTGAGCTGGGGCTCCCTCGGGGTCTCCAACCCGCCCTCCCGTAAAGATCCCACCACAGCCTAGAAAGTTCCGGAATGGTGCATGCCAGCTGCCTTCCTTCTGACGGGTACCCCAACGCGGGCCTGGCCCGCAGCACCCACTACCTGCCCAGGACACGCTGCGGCCAGGCAGCGCGGGAGGTGGGGGCCACAGACGCAAGACCCCGTGCCTCCCCTTCCCGCGTTCAGGGGGCCTGTTCAGCGCAGGCTTGCCAAACGGACCCCGACTCAGTTCACATCTGCCCGCATTTTGCAGCCACTACTGTGTCCTTGCGCTCTATTGCCCCCTGGTGGCAGGAGGACCGCAGAACTGGCGCCAGCCAGGTTCCTGCCTTCACGGGGCTTCCAGTCGGGCAGGGGGCGAGGAGGCGGGTGCACCCCTGCCCCTGACACCCGTAGGCAAGCTGGGGCGGGGTGGGAGAAGGAGGGAGAAGACAAGACGCACACTTTGGGAGGCGCACCCAGGCTCACCCCCTGGTCCCCACGCCTAATCGTGTGAGCCACGTGCAGCTCTGCCCCTGTTTCCTTGTTAGTAAAATGGGGTCATGGTGACCCTGCTCAGGCTCTCCTAGGGATTAAAGATGTTGGTCAAGGGTGCTGTGCCCTGCCTGGCACAGAGGAGGTGCTCAGGACGGGACGATGTGCTTGTTGCTGTTGTGAGGCACTGGGGAGCCACGCAAGGTGTTAGAGGGAGGCGGTGACCAGTCCAGACTTGGGTTCAGGAACCCCCGTGGCGCAGCATGGGCAGGAGGGCGGGGCAGGAACCCCAGGTCCTGGGATGCCCCGGCAGCCTCTGTGCCGTGCTGGGGTCAACAGCTGGAGGGCCGGCCGGAGAGATGGGCGTGAACCGTGAGCTTCTCCACAGCCGTCTGTACTACTTCAGACCACGAGGAGGGTGGACAGGAGAGGTCTGGGAGCTGCTGAGCTCAACGTCCGGCAGCGGGGGGCCTCGCCCTCCTCCCACCCCTCCCCTCCTCCCGCCATCACCTTGGGACCCAGGGAGGCGGTCCAGGGTCGCTAGCCTGTGCCCAGCTCTCGCTCTGTGGCAGAGGTCGGGGTGACCCTGGGCAAGGCTCCCTCTCTGGGGCACAGCTGCCCGTCTGCACGGCGAAGGGGCAGAGACATGCTCGCGGACTTCCACACCACCGGCCATGCCCCCACGGAGCTGGGGGATCCAACTTCGTGTGACCATACACCCCAGTGCACCCCGAGTTTCTGCCCATCTGGATGAGCAGGGCAGGGGCTCCGGGCCAGACAGCAGCAGCCACAACTGAGGGTTTAATTTTGGAGCGGGTTCCGAGGGCCTGCCTCATGAAAGGCCCCTCTGGGCCGGGCCTCCCCCCCAGGATGACCAGGGCCCTCCCAGGTGCCACCCGCTGCCCCAGAGGACCAGGGAGGCCCCGGGCGGCTCTGGCACAGCTTCTGATGGAGGCCAGGAGGGGTTCCTCCTGCTACTCCCTGGGGACCATGCCAGAGGGGGCAGAAGGCCACCCAGCTGGAGGTGCCCTGAGCCCCCTGGCCCACCCAGGTGGGGCAAAGCCCTGCTCCCTCCAGTTTCCTGGCCACGGCCCAGCCACCAGGCCCGGGGGTCTGCCCTGGATCCTCCCCTCCTGGACCACAGAGCTGCGAGCTCCTTTCCTCAGCTCCAGCCATATCCACGGTGGGCCGGGCAGGTCCACAAAGATGGGGTGTCCATCCAGTCGGGTTTTCTGCTTGCTCGGTGGGTTGACTCACTCCTCCAGCCTCAGTGCACCCCTAGAAAACGTGAGTGGGGTAATCGAGCAAAGAGATGCGTCTGAGCCCCGCTTCCCACGTGGCCTGGGAGAGTGGGTGTGTCCCACCCTCCACCCTGGGGCGGCCACAGGGAGAAATGAGATCAATGCGCTGACGCTGTTCTCATTAACCCTGCTGTTGCTGAACTGAGGCCCAGAGAAGGAGGGACCCGCCGTTCCCCATCACACCCCCAGCCTCCCTCCCCGCCCCCCGAGAGCTCCGCCAGGGTCCCACTAGGAAATTCCGGTGCACCCTTCAAGAGCTCAAGGACCCCGGCAGGTCATTCGTTCCCAGTCGGCGCTGAGTCCCTACCGTGGGCCCTGCTCTGGACTGGGCTTCAGGAACAGAGCAGTGGACCCCAGGTAGGGCCCTGCTCTCACATGGTTCACCCCGAGGGGCTCTTCAGCAGGGCTATGGGGAGAGCTTCTGGAACTCTGTGAACCCCAGAAACGGCTGTCCAAATGGCACAGCCCCTGTGCTCTCTCTGGGGGTCCTCGAGGAGTCCAGAGCACAAAGCCGGCCGACCAGAGGCACCCACAGCATTTCCTAAACATCAGCAACGCAGCCCGCCTGGCAGCGCCAAGCCCCCTGCTGCAGGCGTCCTCCAGCCTTGGAACCCTAGGTGGGCACACGCCCGGCTTACTGGGTCCCCCGCGCCTGGTTGGCCCGAGCGCTCTCGGGGCTGAGCTGATCCGGGCTGAAGATGGAGCTTGGCGGGAGGACACTCCAGGTGGTGTTGGGAGCTGCCTCTCCGGGCCCCAGGCCCCGATTCCGCCACCCCACCCCCAGCCAGGCTCTGGATAACATCTCCGAGGCCAGCCCCAGCGATGCGGAGCACTTCGCCGTCTACTTATTACCAAACGCAGGAATCTGGGAGCCCGCGGAGCGTGAAATTAGGACCAAATGTGGAGGAGGTCTAGACAGGAACTCCGGGCCACTCCCGCTCGAGGACGACGGGGCCCTTGGGCTCCCAGGTAGCAGGAGCGCTCTGGTAACCAGACAGATGTTTGTGGAGAAAAGCGTGCCGGCTCTCCACAAGCTCGACGAGGCGCCGGGATGCGGAAAGGCCTGGCAGCGAGGCGGCAAACCTGGGTCCCAAGCCCAGCTCTGACCTCTCTGCCCCCAGGCTCGGTCTCCCTGTCTGGAAATGAACGGCACCATCTTCGCCCGGTTGGAAGGGCTGCTTGTGAAGCAAGCGGATTCCAGGGCCCCACGCAGACCCACCGAGGCCTGGGCCTCTGCATATTTCCCGGGTTCCCGTCCCTGGAGGGTTTAGGAGTCGCTGGGCTGGTTGAGCCTGAGGCCCGGCCAGTGTGGAGGGTGCAGGGCTGGGCTTCTCCTTGGCTCCTAGAAGGGGCGCCGGGCATCTCAGGTGAACAGGCGAAGGGGTGGGGGGTGCTGGAGGGGCGTAAGACAGGCAGACTGAGGAGACTCAATCCTTGGTCTGCAAGGCAGGGGTGGGTGGGATGCAGCAACGGGAACAGAGGAGAGTCTGAGACAGTGCAGGACACGTGGTCCAGATGGCAGCCATGCGGGGGTCCTCTGCCAGGGGAGGGGCTCCGTGAGGGCAAGGGGGAGGCAGGTGGGCCGGCGTCTGCCCCGCTGCCAGGTGTTTCCTGCCCCCCACCCCACTGGATCTCCTCGCCGCAGGAGGCAACCGCAGCTCGTAAAGCGGCGGCTCCCCGCGAGACACCGGGCTCTCGGAAGGGGCCGTGGCCCGCCCAGCCCCCCTCCACAGACTCTGGGGCCGGGGGTGCCCAGGGAGGCCCCATCTCACAGCCTGTCCCTGTAAAAATCGGGGGCGGGGACAGGGAAGCAAAGCCGTTTATAAAGCTTTAAAACCGTTTATGGTCCCGGGGGGCAGATTAACAATTCAGCTCAGTCCTCGCCAACTCGTCTTGGCTGGCGGTGCGTGGAGACTTGGGGCGGGGGCTGGGGCCAGGGAGCTGGAGGAGGGACGGCGGCGGCAGCCTCCACCAGGCTGGCACTGGACCTGCCGGCACCTCGCTGTCCCTCTCCTTCCTCTCCCGGCCCGACCCAGCCTGGCCCATCAGATGGCCATCCTTCCAGGACGGCTCAGAAGCCTTCTCCTCCAGGAAGCCCCCCACGGTTTCCCTGACGCGATACTGCCCCCTGAGCCCCGAAGCCCTCCGTTGGTCTCTGGGCACTCGGCGTAGCCATTCCCGGGACACGAGTGTCCAGGGGACACTGGATCAGCCCGGTTTCCCTCTAAGCTCCCAGGCAAGTTTATCGGAGTGTCTGCGGTCCTTCCCTTCTCTGCCCCCCTGCGGGATGCCATCCTGATCTATTGCCTGGACCAGCAGCTGGCATCGTTTTCACATTCGTGATTCTGAAACTTTGTCCTGCATCTCAGTTATCCGGACCCCTCACAGGCAGGGCTGGTTAAAGATACAGACCTAGATCCTTCCAGTCCAGAGCTGGCAGGACTTGGTTTTCTAAATCCTCCCATGCCCATATTACAGAGAAGGAAACTGAGGCCCAGAGAGTGGCCTGAGACCCAGGGTTACCAGCGAGTGTATGGCGGGACACTCCCCCTCCTGCCCACCCTCGAGGGCAGGACAAGGGCCCCTCAGCCCTGGTTACTTCAGTGTCCAGCTGGGCAGCGTCCCCAGGCACAGGAAGGAGGTCTGAGAGGCGACAGCTCAGCGAGGGCAGCAAGGTATGGGGCTTGGGGAAAGGGTCCTCTGGCCGCTGTTCTTCCACTGACTTGCTGTGTGAGGTCACGAATGTCTCCCCCGCAACGGTCATCACCCCTGCACTGGCCTCAGCTTCCCCCTACACCCCCCATTAAACAGAGGGGTGGGACTTCAAGGTTCTGTGAGTGGCATTAAAGAAGTCCAGGAAGGCTTCTTGGAGGAGAAGGCATGTTCTGAGCACTGAAGGCAGGGGAAGGCCTGGAGAGGCATAGGGAAGAGCATCCCTGGGGTGGGGCACAGTAAGGGCATAGGGGTGGCTGGAGGGTGGGGTGAGGGAGGCCATGTCACACTCTCGGGGGCAGTTCGGAGTTGACCATGGACTGATGTCAGGCTGGGGCCTGAGCGAAGCTGCCAGTGGTGTGCATGCATGTCTGCTGCCCGGGCCTGGTCCCAGGAGCGGCGCCCGGCTCGGGCGTTGCTGCCCGTCGGCGTGCGTGTATCTGCGGAGTGAGGCTGAGACGCTCCAGCTGGACGGGGCAAGAGTGTTGGAGCTGTGCCTGCTGACAGTCCTGGGCGCCTGGCCGGTGCCGGGGTCCTTCCCATCGCGCCGCCAGGCTGCCTGTGGCTGGAGGCCCCCCACCCAGAGCCGGGCAGAGCGAGGGGCCATCTGTGTCTCAGACCCGGGGAGAGGCTCCGTGGCCACGCCCTCAGGGACCTGATAGAGGGTTGAGAGGCAGAGAGGGAGACATAGTAACAATAGGAAACTGAGCACAGCACACCTGCCGCGGGGTGGAATCCTCCGTGTTCTTCCGTTTTACAGAGGAGGAAACTGAGGCACAGAGAAATGGAGGTATTCGAAGCCCCACGCTTGCAGCTAACTGGGGACAGAGCCAGGCTGGCTCCCAGCGGTCCGTCCGGCTGGGGTGTTGGGGGCGCTGAGTTTAACTCCTGCACTTTGACCTCCTCCTTGACCTTTCCCAAGCCCAGTGAGCTCCCTCATCCAGGAAGCAGGGCCATAATGATCTTTCTGGGGGTACAAACGGCAGAAGCACACCCAAGGTTGATGTGTTCACAGCAAGAGTCACTCTGAGGGTCTCAGGGAGGGAAACGGAATCCTGTGAATTGGGACCACAGCCTGGCTCTCTCTGGGCACCTGCGTCCTTCCTCTCTTCCCGCCTGGACCAACTCCCCTGCCTCCACACACATGCCGCCCTGGCTGCGGCCTGAGTGCCCATGTCTCTACCCAAGGTCAAGGGACCAGCAGGGACTGGCCAGTCTCCAGGTCCGGGTTCCACTTCCCGGGAGAGAGAAGACGGCTGGCCCGGCGTGGGGGGGCTGGCGCCTTTCCATCCCAGCCCCAGCAAGCCGTGGCCAGCGGAGCGGCAGGGAGTACGGAGGCTGCTGAAGCCCTCTGGGCCTGGGAGGCCCTGGATTTCCCGTGGCAGGCGCTGGGTCACACGTGGCTTTCAGCTGCGACGGGCCCATTAGCCAGGATGACACGCGTGCATCAGTGGCCCTGAATGGGGGGCTGGCTTTGGCTGGATCACCAGGAGGGACTCTGGCCTTCTCTGAACCTCGGTCTCTTCCTCTGCAAATTGGGGGTCCCGGTGCCTGCTCTGCCCTCCCACGGCTGCCGCAAAGACCAGGGAGAGCTGTCAGGGGTCCATTCCACTGCCCGCTTTCTGGCCACTCCAGGGTCAGGCTGAGACAAGCCGGGGTGTCCCTGTGAGCCCCCAGGGGGAAGGGTCTGGGGGCGTGGGGCGCAGCAGCTGCGTGCTTTGCTTTGCCTCACCTCTGTGAAGAGCATGAAACGCATCTGGACGGCAGGCCTGGCCCTGCCCAGCGTCCCCCGCTGGTTGCTTCCTCTGCACACCCAGCTCCCTGGATCCGGCCCCGGTCGGCCTGCACCTTTGGCAGGGCTGGTGGGCCAGCTGGCCTCAGCCACCCTGGGGGCCGAGGAAGGCCGGAGCTGCCCGGCAGGGCGCCCAGAAATGCAGGGGTCCCTGGGGCTGCTGCTGTCTGTGTGGCCTGCACTGTGTCTTCCTGACCGGGCCCTATTGCTCCAGCTGTCTGGATCTGCCTGTCTGCACCTCTGTCTGTCTGAATTTGGAGCTGTCTGTGAGTCTGGGTCTCGTTGTCTCGTCGCTTTGGGCCTGTCTGGATGTACCTTTCAGTCCATCTGTCTGTCTGCTCAGGGTCTGGGTTCCCATCCCAGCTGTGCCTCTGTCGCAAGACGCTCCCCCCACCCCTTGTGAGCACACGTTCACGTCCTCCTCCACCTATAGGCCAGCGTCCCCGGCGTCCCTGCCCGGCCACTCCCTGCCAGTCCACTTGACCCTGCAGACGAGCCTGTGGGGAACCGCTGAGCAGCCAGCCTCACCAGGCGGGGCGCAGCCTCCCTCACTCCTGACCCACCGACCGCCCAGACCCCCCGAGTCTCCCAACGAAAACCCCGTCTGTCAGTTCTCACACATTCCTGGAAGAGAGCAAATCGGCCCAAATCCCATCAAGTCTTTGGCAAAGGCGCATCAGCGGCTTTAGAACCGAGCACTGCACAGAGCGCTTCACGGCACGTTCCTGTAATCGCAAGACGTGGGAGGTAACGCAGATCCCGGCCCGCAGGGCCTGACTGAGTGAGTGGGGCCCCTTCACGCCGCGGGGCGAGCTCTAGGGGCCCCTGGGGGTAATCCCGCCCCTAGGGAAACGTGGTGTATCTGGGGAGAGACTACTGGGTGAAAAGGGAAGGTATGGAGGGTGTAGACAGAATGCCACTTTCGCTCAGGAGGAGAAGGAAATCTATATTTGCTTATATTTTTAGAAAGAAGCAATGGAAGGATAAACCCAGAACTAAGTGAAATGGTTACTTCTGGGCAGAGTAGGGTAGGCGGTGGCTCGGGGGAGGGGGCTGGGCGTGCAAGACCTCTCTGAATGCACCTGGTTTTACGCTTTTGACTTTGGAATCAAATGTTTTCTACAATTAAAGAGCAAAGCTAAATCCGTTTTTTTAAAGAAAGTAAAAACTAACTAGAATAAATGAACCTGAATATCAAGGTGGTGGAAAGAAAACCGTACTAAGAATTATTTCAAGTGACTTTGAAACAGTCTTTCTACTACACATCCCTAAGGGGACAAGGACAAAAAAAATAACAGATATCAAATTCCATTCAGTAGACTTGTTAGTAAAAACATCGGTAACACTACTTTTAAATTATTATATATGATGGGAAAAAGCAAATAATGAAGTGCATGTTATTAGGAAATAAAATTTGCACTGTAAAGGTCACATAGACATCACGTTTTAACATGTCAAAACCCTTTGATCTCTAATTTTAAATGGAAATGTCAGTATAAACTCAGTTCATTTTTCTATTCCTTAAAAAAAAAGTCTTTCTGAGCTCTGGCCACCGGGAAAACCTGGAAACCCAGGGGCAGCTAGCACCCCTAGTGCCCAGGCTGTGTTCTCCAGAACCACTTCCCAGCAAGAGAACCAGGGTGTCCCAGGAGATAAGCTGGGACATCTTATGCCTAAAAGCAACATGCGACCAAGGGTTAGTGGGGTCCCACCAAAATGACGCCGGAGTCAACCTGGAGGTGCTTCCAAACCCACGGTCCCGGTGGGATCATCTGAACATCAAAAAGAATGATGACTGCAGTGGCTTAAAACACAACAGATGTATATACAAGTCAGTGAGATCACAGTGATACAGTAAAGCGACCACAAGTCTCACGGGGCGCCAACTTATTCTGAAAATTGAAAAAGTTACGAACTGAGCGTCTACGCCTTTCCTCTGCAGACTGTCTTTTAATATTACCGGATAGGTAATGGGGAAGGTTCTTTAGAGAAGAACCAGAGCTGATACACGCAGAAGAAATGACAGCATCTGAAAAGTCGCTATTTGCAACTCCTAATGAAATAACAGACGTAGGCTATGATTTCCAGCGGCTGCTGAAAGGATGAGGTGGAAGGCTGATGGGGAATTTTACGGTGGGAGGATTGGGCTGACGGCAGCTGAACCCACCGGCAAGTCTCAACATCACGACAAGGACAGCGTGGGGCCCTGAAAGTGAAGCGATAGGAAGCCAGTTTAGAGGACAAAACCATGATGGAGGGACATATGAAATGGTGCTGGGAGAAATGCAGCCAGTTCTAGTACATGGAAAATCCTGTAAGATAAATGACCCAGTTTCTTTTATAAACAGCATGGGGCGGGGGGGGAGGGGCGAGAGTGGATGGGAACTCTTCTACAGTCAAAAGGGGCAAACTGGATCCTGATTTGCGCAAAACCAACTGTAAAAAGACGTTGTGGAGATGACTGGAGGCTTTTTAAAGGTCCTCACCTGTCAGATTCCGCACTGAAGTATTTATGAGTAAACTAAGACACTCTGGGATTTCTTTAGGGAACTCAGTTGCCCGTGCCATGCTATTCCCCTGGCGGAAAAAAAAAAAAAAGGTAGGGGGTGGAAATTGAGGCAGGGTGTGCTCAGCAGCAGCTGGTGCCTCAGAGATGACTGTTAACCGTCCAGGGATACGGCAAGCCGGCTATTAAAGCCTGGTCGCTTGAAATGGGCCACAGTGAGAATATTTACGGCACGAGCATCAGCAAACGCCACAGGTCAGGGTGCTTTCACTCCAAGAACTAGTTTATCAGCACCCGGCCAGACAGTGCTCACAAGGGCACCGCTGGTGACCGCATTGTGCATCCTCTCTACTTTGTGTGTGTTTGAAATTTTCCACAGTAGTTTACGAGGGGCACATCCTTAGGCCTAGGAATCCCACTTCTGAGAACTTATCCTGGACAGGTAATTGAAGTCGGTCCTGCAATTCAAGTGGCTTCCGTTTTTAGCTACGCAAACGTGTATGGAAACGTTGGCTTAAGATTTATTTTTTAATGTCAACAGCCTGAACACCAAAAAGGAGTTTGGTTTTCAGTTTCAAAACGAGAAAGTTCTGGAAGTCGGTTGCAAGCAAAGCGAATATACTTAACGCTACTGACTTGTACACTTAAAAATGGTCAAGATGGTAAATTTTATGTCACGTGTATTTTACCGGTGACTTGAAATGTTAAAAAAAAAGGATCGGTTATGTTATAAAATGGAATATGGTTCGAAATTATGTTACAGAAGAAAATTTAATGGGAAGGAGAAATAAGGATGCGCTGGTGAAGGGACAAAGCCGGTTACAAAACCATACGTTCAGCCCGACTGCATTTGGGTAAATTTATGCGCGAGCTTGTCGCCCGGGCTGAAAGTATGCTAGGCTACGCGCTCACGAAACCTACAGGGACCCCTGAGAGCGAGGCGCTGTGCTGTCAGCAGCATCTCCTAGAGGTGTGGAAACTGCTGGCAGAGGCAGAGGCCGAGGGGGATGTCCCACCTGAGCCCCAGGCCCAGCCGCTGCCTCCTGCATGCAGTTGGGTTTTTCGTTCTCCCTTTCGGAGCGCTTCCTCAACCTCCTAACCTAGAACAGCTTCCTTCTGCAACGAGCTGACAACGTGGTGAAGCTGGTGCTGTGCGTTGCAGGCTGTTGATGGAGAAGGGGGCGGATGACAGCCGGAACCGTGGTCATCACCGGGGGCATCTTGGCGACTGTGATTCTGCTTTGCATCATCGCGGTTCTGTGTTACTGCCGGCTCCAGGTACTCCGGGAGCTGGGGGGGGGGGGGCGCGGGGAGGGAAGCCCGGAGGGGGCCCTGCAGAGGGAGGGAGCCAGGGCCCAGGAAGGCGGAAGAGTCAGGTCTCCAAGAAGGTGCAAGGCAGACGGCACCCCCGGACTCCACCTGTGAGGGCTCGGTGATGACGGCTCCCCAGACTCCCTGTGAGGTGAGTCCGCTGAGGCTCAGAGAGGGTAAGGGCCTTTGCAGATGTCACACAGCTGCCAAGCGGGGAGCAGGGGTGAGCCCTTGGGCGGTGCTACTCCACCATCTGTGCACTCCCTGCCCCACCCACACTCTAGGACTGTCCTAGGTCCCCCGCATCTTTCTTCCTGAGAGAGGACAGGAAGCCACGTGCATAGGGCAAGGCAGCACGGCTTGGTGCCCTGGAACTAGATTGGGACCAGACTGCCTGGGCTCGAATCCCAGCTCTGCCGCTTTCAGGCTGCCTGCACCCCCTGTGCCTCAGTTTCCCCACCTGCAAAATGGAGTTGGCCGTTGCACCTGCCCCCAGTTGCCGTGGGCTGAAACGAGCGAATCCCTCACTTAGGGATCCCGGCAGTCCGGGGTGCCTGGATTACGAGCTCCCGTGAGTGGTGGTGCCAGGGACGCGGGTGTCTGAGCTGGGTGCCGCACACTTGCAGTGAGGGGAGCCGGGGAGCCGGCGGTCACAGTGGCCCTCTGCCCGCAGTACTACTGCTGCAAGAAGGAGGAGTCCGAGGAAGACGAGGAGGAGCCCGACTTCGCCGTGCACTCGCACCTGCCCCCGCTGCACTCGCACCGCAGCCTCGTGCTGACCAACGGGCCGGCGCTCCACCCGGCCACCGCCGCCTCCTTCAGCCAGAAGTCCCCGCAGGCCCGCGCCCTCTGCCGCAGCTGCTCCCACTACGAGCCGCCCACCTTCTTCCTGCAGGAGGACGAGGGCGTGCGCAACGGCGGGGAGCGCGTCGCCCACAAGAGCGTCAGCCGGGAGGACGTGGCGCTGCCGCCTGGGAGCTTCGGGGCCCTGCAGGCCCTCAACCCCAGCCGCCTCTCGGCCATGCGGGAGGCCTTCTCGCGGAGCCGCAGCATCAGCACCGACGTCTGAGGGCGCCCCCGGCCGCCGACAGGTCCTGAGACCACGGTGGGGTCCCCACGGCGTCCCAGCCTGGCCCTGGGCCGGGACCCAGGCTCGGCCCAGCCTGCCTCACAACCGCGTCCTCACGGGGGCCCGTTGGGGAGCTCCGGGGCTCGCGGCGGGGGTCAGACCCAGTGAAAGTAGTGTGGCCGCCCTGGGTGGTGGCCCCCGGGGCCTGGGTCCGGAAGGGAGGCGGGCATGATGCGGGCACAGGTGTGCGGTAGCATCCGGCTGGCAGGCTGCAGGGTGAGGTAGGGCTCTGGAGCATAGACCCCAGGCTGCTGCTACCAGTGCTGCCGTCAGGGAGGGGGCCGTGGAAGGTGGCCTCCGTCTCAGCCCCAGCAAGTCGGCATCTCCGGCTTCACCGCCTGGCCGTGTCCCTCCCTCCCTGGGCCTCAGTCTACCTACTTGTTCAAAGAAGGGGTGGCAGCCGCGATGCTAGGGGCCCTGCAGCACAAGCCTCACCTGGCGCCTTGCAGACCAGGCACCCCGTCCCAGAACAGGGCCTCCCCCCGCCCCTCCCACACACACTCTGGCTTTAAGCGCCAGGAGGCTGAGACACTGGTTGATTGAGCTGGGCCCCCAGCTGGGCAGATCGCCCTAGAAGGGGGAGCTCCCTTGGGATGCACAGCCCCGACTGGCTTTTTGGTGAAAATGGAGTGGGGAGGAGGCCACGTGCTGCTCCCCCCACGTCGGCAGTGTCCACACTAAAATGCCCAGTCAGTCCTCAGCCCCGATGCGGTAAGGCGGACGCAGCCATGGACAGGGGCTAAATGACCCACTGACTCCCCGTGAGACCTGGGACGGGCCCTCCCACTCCTGGGCCTCAGCCCCCCCCAGGGCCCTCCTGCTTTCATGACCCGGGGCACAGACCCCCGAGCTCTGCCACCTGCCCAGTTTCTCAGGAGGACCTGGAAGCAAGACCCCAGGCTGCCCTTTCCCTGCTCCGGCCCCGTGCGCACGCTCCCAGCAGGGCTAGGGGCTCCCCCGCCGTCCAGCTCGAGAAATGCCCCAAACCCAGGGGCACCGCCCGCGGGGCACGCAGCCCCGTCCACGCAGAGGCACCGTTTCCTCTCGGCAGCATGGCCCCCAGAGTCCCCTGCCCTCTCCCGGGCTCTCTCTGCCTCTGGGCCCAGCCATAGAGCCAGCCCCCACCCTGGCAGGGCAGCCCCGTCTGCCCAGGAAGACGGACCAGGCTCCCCAGCTAAGCCACCTTCCTAGCAGACAAACCTTCGGGGCACGTGGCCATCCCCGAGCTGTGGGCGGCCTGAGCACCGCACTTCTGCTCTTTCTCCAAAGGGCTGCTGAGCTGTGACTCCGGACGTGAGCAGAGTTAGGAAGGCTTACTATTTTTGGCACTGTCGATTTCCCCCCTGCCCCCACCTTCTTCCTTTCTCCTCCTGCCTCAGTTTGGACTTGCTAATGGAATTCATCCCCAAGCTTCCCCTTCCTTTGTCACAGCCCGTGAGTTTGTTTCTGATGCATTAGCTGGGCGGGGTGGGCGGGGGTGGGGAGGGGGGTGAGGGTCAGGAGGTGGCGCTTCCTGCGGCTGTTCTGTTCGGTTTCCTATTTCCTTTTCTGGTCTCTGGCCTCTGTGTAGATTCCTAGATCCATTTGACATCAACACGCACCCATCCATCCGAACTCCCCCGGCTCCACCATGGGGACCTGCGGGGAGCTGCCTGCTCTCTGACGGATTCGAGAGCCAATAAAACTCCTGACACCGTGTGCTGTCTTTGGTCTGCCTGACATTCCAGGCCAGCCCAGACCCCTCTCCGGGGTGGGGGTCTTAGCCCAGACCCCTCTCCGGCGGGTGGGGCCGTATCCAGCCCAGCACCGGGCAGAGCTGGCCTTCCTCTCCCGTCCAGCCCCAGGGGTCACGGCACTGCCCAAAGGCGCCCGGCCGCAGCCATGTTTGGTTTAGATTTTCCCGGGGTGGATGTGTCAGTCTTCCATAATTGGAAGCCACTGGCCTAAACCCTGAGCTCCTGGAGGGTGGGTGGGGGGTGGCAGGCTGAGCCACCTGGGGCAAGTGACTGACCTCTCTGGGCACGGGTCTTAGCATCAACGCAATGGGTGACAATGATACCGACTCCACGGGGCTCTTGGGGTTAAAGAGGCAGCGCTGGTAACGCACTGGGCACAGACCTTGGCGCACAGGATGCGCACAGAAAGTGCTGGTGGAAAGGAGGATGGGGGAGGAAGGTCACAAGGAGAGAAAAGATGGGGGTGGGGGGAAATGACAGGGCACAACGGTGCGGTGTGTCAGGGAGCCCCAGACCCCTGCAGTGCGGCCACCCACCCCTGCCGGAACTGAGCTGCTGACCTTGAGGGAGCTCACCCCACAGGCCCCGGCGAACCTGGAGAGCCACTCACCCACCTGCAGCCCCCTGGATGCCATCCTAAACACTGTGGTGGACCCCGCTCTGGTCCCAGTTTGGGGACAGGCTGGCCCTGCATCCCGGGGAAGCAGTCAGGTAGCCCCTCGCCTCCCTGCCCCCGTCCCCAAAGACCCTCCCTGCGGCATCCTCGGCCCTGTGCCATGTCGCTGTCCCTCGGCGGGTGGACACCCCCATCGTCCCTTCTCCGCTGTGGCCAAACCAAGGTGCTTTCGGCATCCTCCGCGCCCACCCTCTCCCTGGAAGTTTTCCGTTTCCACACTCCACCCGCCCCCCCACACCCCGCTTTCATCTGGAAGAACTCCCGCGGCTGGACCAGCCTAAACATCACCTCCCCCAGGAAGCCCTCCTGTGTCCCGGCACCCACAAGTCTAGATTAAGTAGCCCTTCTAAGAGGCCCAGAAACAGTAGTGATGGCTATTTCCTGAGCACTCCATGTGGGCCCACACCGCGCCTCCCACCCTGCCTGCCTCACCTCTTCCTCCCGTGGTTCGGGTGAGGGAGTTCCCTTGGGCTCCGCTGTCCCCCAAGCCCCACAGCAGTTGGGAGGTGCGAGATGGGCTCGGTTCGGACTCCAGCGCCCGAGTCCTGATGCCCCTGAGACCCCTCCCCGCAGGCCACCCACTCTTTCTGTCACCTTCTGTCCACTCTCCCCTGTCATCTCCTCAGGGAGACGCTGCAGCCCGGCCCCCAGCCCCACCTGGTCCCAGACCTGAGGCCGCAGCAGAGCCTTCTGAATGGGCGAGCTAGACCGCGGCCCCAGCTCCCGAAGCCTCACGGCCACCCCACCCCGCCTGGCAGACCCCGGAGACCCCAAGATGCCGCCATAAATAGGACCACTTTATTAACGTACAGAGAGCGCCGACGGGCGACAGCACAGCCGTGTGCTGCGAGAAAAACGCCTCTTCCCAGGTGTAAAGTGCGGTGGGTCCCTCCGCGCCAAGAGCTTCGTATCAGGGAGGCGAGCGATGCTACGTCGTGAGATTAAAATTCCTCCGGAAGGAGTCACCTAGACAGCATCAGGATCCCAGGCGCCCCGTCTCCCTGGCTGCCCATCCCCCTCTCCTCACCCCCACAGCCCTGGAGGGACAGAGGATGTTCCCAGGCCCCCGGGTGGGAGCCACAAACGCGCCAGTCCTCCCGGCTCTGTCCTGGGAGGGCCGACGGGCGCGCTCGGGGGTTGGGGGGCAGGGGAGGGGCTCTCCTGCCCGGGGAGAGAGCAGGGGCTCAGTGTCACGTCTTCACAGCCGGGGCGCCCTGCAGGGAGGGTGTCCGTGGAGGGGCTGCTGCGGCCCCAGGGATGGGGTGCTCGGTCTCTGAGGAGCGGCCGCCGGGCCTAGGAGTGGGGGGGCCGGCAGGAGCGACAGCATGCCTTGCTGTAGTACCAGTGGCCGCAGAGGTTCACCTTGATGGCCAGGGCGCAGTTGGTGCCCGGCTGGTCCTGGCAGCTGTCGTCTGGGGAGGGGACACGGCGGGGGGCATAGGGCATCAGGAGGCGGTCAGGGGTGACGGCCCCACCCCACCGCCTCCTCTCCTTGAGCTCTACCTCTGCCACTGCTTCCCTGCCTCCGTCCCACTCCAGGGATGTCACAGACCCCACCAACTGATGTGAACGGTGCACAGGGAAGGGTAATGCCCAGGGCCCAGGATCTGGAAGAGCCACTGATCTCACCCCTGGAGGCCTGAACCTACCCGGGAGGCCCACAGGTGCCCCTTCCACTCAGTAGGTCCACAGCAGAGCTCATCACCCGGCCCTGGTGCCCCCTCGGAGCCTAGTACCCTCACGCATCTTCCAGGTGCCCGAGCCAGAGACCCTGCTTCAGCCCCTCGCCTCCCGGCTCCTGCGTGCCCAGCTCGGGGGCGCTCTGGCTAAGTCTTCCTGGCTCCCTGGTCCCCTGCCCCACAGCTGCCCTCCCATCTTCTGAAGCCGGACGCTGTCTCCAAAGTGCAGGTCTTGGCATGGCTCCTGGGGACCCCAAGCTCCAGTCAGCTCTCACCTGCCGCCCTTCCCACCCTCACCTCCCAGCCTGGGCTCAGCCACTCCAGGAGGAACCTTCACTCCCCAACACGCATTGGTCCCTGTAGCCACTAGGCCCTCCCGGTCACCCTGGCCGATGCCTGCTCATCCCGCAGGCCCTGGCGCAGCCCAGCCTCTGCTCTCCCGGGAAAGCCCCTGCCCCGCCCTCAGCCTCTTCCCCCTCACCTGGGGGCTCCGTGGGGCAAGGCTGCAGGTCACAGGCCTGTCTGCCAACGGGCTTCACCAGCGGGTCGCAGCCCCGGACGATGTCGGTGCCTTGGTAGCACTTCACGTCTCGCATCCGCACTCCCACCCCGCAGGTCTTGGTGCACTGGTCGGGGAGAGATGGCATGGCCCAAGCCCCCACCGGCGGGGCGAGGGCTCTGGCCAGAGGTGGGGGATCCCACCCCTGTCACGACACGGGACACGTGGAAGGGCACTGGCTGGCAGCCAGGAGACGCTAATGCTCGTCCCCCCTCCCCCGGGGCCGCTGAGTTTCCCCGTCTGCACCGTGAGGGTGTGGCCATCTCCTCTCTCAACTGTCCCCCCCCACCCCCGGCCGGTGGGTCCTTCGGCTGTAGCTTTCCTGGGTCCTATGCTACCGAATGCTCAGGACACACAGGGCCACGGCCCAGGGAGAGTGCTGGTTTCCCACGCCAGTAACAAGCTGTGTTTGTGGTGGACCAATTACGTGTACCTTCCAAAGCCACCGCCTCACCGGCTCCCAGAGTCCAGATGTTCCCCTTGGAAAACCCCGCTGAGCTACCCAAACACCAGGGCCATCTGCTGAGCCCAGTTACCCCGCCGTCCTCTTGCCAAGATCCTACAGGCGGTGGCTCCCTCTGGCTGCCCCGATGTGGGTGACCCCACGTCCCCCAGGCACGTCTGGGACCCGAGCCCTCGGTTTCCCGAGTGGGGTCTGGGGTGGGAGGCCCTGGCCCTGGGCCCACCCTCTGGTTCTGTTTGCAGAGGCACAGGGAGGGCTGCCTGCCCAATGCCCGCTCCCAGCCTGGCGGGGGGCTGGCCCAGTCTGGAGGTACCAAGCACAGACAACAGTCAGCCTTGGATGGGTGCCCTGAGGAACCTCTGGCTGTCCCTCGGCCCCTGAGTAGATGGGACAGCTGGGAGGATGCACTCTTTCTAAGCCCCTATCCCGGGAAGGGGAAGCCACAGGGGAAGCAGACACCACCCCAACCAGGGACAAAAGGACAGAGGTCCACGTCCCCACGGGCCGCTCACCCCTTGCCCACCCACCATCATCAGGGCAACACAGGGGCGCCCCTCCCCCAATGCTCCCAGGCTCCTGTGCAAAGACCACCGTGGGCCTCCCTACTTGCGCCCTCCTGGGAGCTACAGCACCACCAAGTGCAGGGGGGACTTGGGGCACAGGACTGGTGATGCTGCTGTAAGGAGACATCAGGGAGACGGTATGAATCTGTAAGAACCCAAGTCTAGACACAGCCGCCCCTGTGCTGTAAGAAAGGTTGAAGGATGCTGACGACCCCCGGGTGCCCTGGGATCCTGCCGGGAGGCCTCCACAGGGAAGGAAAGGGGCCAGGAGAGAAAAGGCAGAAGCTAAAGGACCCCCTTTGCTCGGCCAGGGAACTGGGGCGGGGTGGGGTCTGCGGACCAGGGCTGCTCTCCCGGCTCAGCCCAGCCCCACGCGCCTCAGGGCCCGCCCTGCCCTGCTCTCATTAGGACGGGCCGGCTCAGGGCCTCCCTTCACTCTGCACAGCTCTCGGCCCGCCCGGAGCAGCGTCCAATGTCTGCTCACGCCCCAGGAGCTGGGGGTCAGCTCTCTCTCTGAACTTGGGTTTATTCCCCCGTGGGATGGGAAGAGGAGCCCCCTCCCGGGGTGCTGTTGGGCGGAGGAAAGGAGCCCGTCTGGCAAAGTGCTGGGACCGGCCCACCCACAGGGGCCTCGGGGCCTGGGAGGTGAGGGTTCTGCTTCCGGCTGTAGAGAGCAGAGAGATCTCGGCTCCAAGCCACCCGCCAGCCTGAGGCCGAGGAGCCCGCAGGGCCGTGGAGGGGCCAGGCCTGTGTCAGGGCAGCGGCGGCCATTCCTCTGGCTTCCCTCTGCCCACAGTGCACATGTCCTGCCATCCCCTCCGCCTCTCCAGTCCTGTGTCCCTCCTGCCTTGACTCTGGCTCCCGGGACCGAGGCCATATCTGAGTCAGCCCCACACAGTCCCGGTACCCACCTGGGGTCTGTCTGCCCCGTGTTGGGTGTCAGGAACACGTGCTGTCAAATGCACGACTCAAAGGCTACAGTGCAAGGCCGGAAGTGACCTGGGCCCCAAAACGGCCCAGGACGAGCATGGCAGGGATCCCAGAGGTGAGATCCAAGAGGACTTCCTGGAGGAGGTGGCTCTTGCACCAGCTGACTTGGTAGCACTGACAATCTTTCCAGGGGTGAAAAGCCCTGATGGAGGCTGAGGGGGGGACATGAGGGGCACTTGGGGCGAGAGAGGAGGTACTTTGGCAGGACCAGAACTCAGGCCTGGCCTCAGGTGACCTCAGCGGGGGGCCAGCCAGGCGCTTACCTCAGACCAGGGGCTGGTGTACCACTTGAAGCAGGGCCTCTCGAAGCACGTGCTCTCCTCCGGGGGCTTCTTGGCCAGGCCGCACTCGGGGCCGTTGCGCGTCTGCGGCTTCCCGTTGGCCAGCTCCATGCACAGTACCAGCCTCTTTTTCACACCTCGGCCACAGGTGGTGTTGCACTGAGGCAGGGTGACAGACGGGGCCGGGTCAGGGGTCAAGGGCCAGAGGCCACGAGGACCAGAACACAGAGCCCAGAGCCAGGCCAGTGGTAATGTCTCGGTCAATAGCAAGCGGGTGAAAACGCTTAGGTCGACGGCAAGTTGGCCGAGAACTCTCCGGTCGATAACCACGTGGCCCCAGACAGATCTAATGACAAGCAATTTAGCATAAAACCATCTGCTGTGAAACAAAATGGTTAACGGCCATCCGACCTCAGATGATTTAGCTCATCGTGATCTGCCTGAAGCGAGTAGTTGACAGCAGTGCGGTTGAGAACAATTCGTCTGAAATTGTAAGTTGGTGACCTTGGCAGGTCTAGGGGTCGTGAGAACAAAGGGATGTACAGGGCCCACGAGCCAAGAGCGAGTACAGCAGAAGGACCCCAAACCCTGGGTTTCCATCTTTCGGGAACATGGGGTCATGGGAACTATACCAGCCCTGCATGCCTCGTTGAACATTTGCTATTTAGATTTGGGAAGTTTTAAGAGGTTTTCTTACTTTTTTGTTTTTTTCTCTTTCAAATGGATGTTTAGTGAATTGTGTGAATTAGGATGCACTTGGTCCTAATGTCCAATTAGTTCCTCGTCTGACCAGTCCGTCGTTCTGGCCGCCTGGCTCTCGGCCAAATGCTCTCCCAGACGGAGGGGGCCCTGCCACCCGGCTCGGGCGCGGGGCACTCACCCGTTCCCAGTCCTGGGCCAGCCAGTGGGCGGGGCAGTTCTTGTCCCCGCAGGGGTGGATGGCCAGAGGCTTGGCCTCCATCTGGCACTGAGACTCGGGCACCACCCGTCCGTCGCTGGTCTTGCAGTACACGTGTCTGATCATGCGGCCCTGCCCGCAGCTCCCACTGCACTGCAAGGGGACACCCGGGGTTAGAGGCAGAGCCCCCTCCCAGGTCCCCCAGACATCATTCCCAAGAGAGGAGAACAGCTGGGGGGAGGGGAGGGGTTGCCATGGTAACCATGTTTTAAATAACAGTTTCTGTTCTAATGACAGAAAGATTGCATGCCCATTGAAAAACACACAGAGAAAAGCACGCCTAAGACACCTGAAAAGCTCATCTGTACACCCAGCACTCAGAGGGGACCCCAGTGAGCACCTGAATGTCTCATCCAGGCAAGAGGCAAGAGAGACAGACACACAGACAGACAGGGAGCTTATAAAAGGGCATCGGGATGTGACCACTTGTTTTGGGATAAAGGTTTTGATTCCTCGTAATCGCGCGGGGACACCCTCTGAGCGCCGCCCCCCACTGCCCGCCCGCCCTCACCGGCCCCCAGTCGGAGACTGTCCACTGGCGGTCGCAAGGAGGGCCCGTGCAGTCCTTCTCCCCCACAGGCCTGGTGTTGGGGTCACACAGTGTCTCATCCTCCGAGCAGCGGATGTCCCTGGTCACCACGCTGCGTTCCCCACACTTGGCCGTGCACTGCGGGGAAGCCGGGGTGAGGGCGGGGCCGCGGCTGCTAGAGTCGCAGCGCAAGGGCCCTGCGCCAGGCCCCCAGCGCCCCAACCCCCGACACACCCCCAGCGCCCCACCCCCCGACACCCCCACCTCCCAGCCTGGCCCGGCTCGCTCTGCGCATGCGCACCTCTGACCACTCAGACATCTCCCACTGCGGCCCGCAGGCCGGGTTCCGGCACGTCTTGCGCTCCTCGGGCCGCACGGCTTCGGCCGCCTCGCACAGGTCACTGTACACGGAGCTGTCGAAGCCGGGCGAGAGCATCTTCCAGCAGCGCACGATGCGGAACTGGTAGCCCTCGCCGCAGGTGCGCGAGCACTCGCTCCAGCTGCTAGTCTCCCACCTGCCTCGGGACGGGCACGGCCTTCAGCGACCCCCACCCTCCTCCCGCTGGCCGGGACCCCACGGCCCAGCTCCTCCTTCCCTCGTGGGGTCCAAATCCACCACGGGCTGTCAGACAGGAAGCTGGCCAGGCCCCACAGGGAAGCTGTTGCCGTGGCGACCCCCGCCTCCCCCGCTGTAGGAAACACCTGGGTAGGGTGGTGAGTGGGCACCCGAGCCTGCACGTGGCCGGCTTGCCCAGGAGCCCTTGTAGGCTCCACCTGCTCTCAACTCCAGACCACCTCCAGCCACTTCAGGGAAACAAAGTCCCGGCCTTGTTGCTTTGCTGACGCTGCTCCCTCCTCCCAGAGTGCCTTCCCCTCCTGCCACTGCCGCCCTTCTTCCTCCAACTGGGGATCCTGCCTCAGTGTCCTGGAGCCCCGAGCCCCACCATGGGGGCTCTCTCTGAGGGGAAGAGCAGACCCCCCCCCCCCATGGCTGCGCACTCAGCTTCTCACAAAGGAGCAAACGCACAGGGAGTAGAGGCCCCAGGATGGAGCAGAGGCCCCAGGATGCCGCAGAGGCCCCGGGATGGAGCAGAGGCCCCGGGATGCAGCAGAGGCCCCGGGATGGAGCAGAGGCCCCGGGATGCAGCAGAGGCCCAGGGATGCAGCAGAGGCCCCGGGATGGAGCAGGGACCCCGGGATGCAGCAGAGGCCCCGGGATGGAGCAGAGGCCCCGGGATGGAGCAGGGACCCCGGGATGCAGCAGAGGCCCCGGGATGGAGCAGAGGCCCCGGGATGCAGCAGAGGCCTTACGATGGAGCAGAGGCCCCGGGATGCAGCAGAGGCCCCGGGATGGAGCAGAGGCCCCGGGATGCAGCAGAGGCCCCGGGATGGAGCAGAGGCCCCGGGATGCAGCAGAGGCCCCGGGATGCAGCAGAGGCCCCGGGATGCAGCAGAGGCCCCGGGATGCAGCAGAGGCCCCGGGATGCAGCAGAGGCCCCGGGATGGAGCAGAGGCCCCGGGATGCAGCAGAGGCCCCGGGATGGAGCAGAAGCCCCGGGATGGAGCAGAGGCCCCGGGATACAGCAGAGGCCCCGGGATGGAGCAGAGGCCCCGGGATGGAGCAGAGGCCCCGGGATGCAGCAGAGGCCCAGGGATGGAGCAGAGGCCCCGGGATGCAGCAGAGGCCCCGGGATGCAGCAGAGGCCCCGGGATGGAGCAGAGGCCCCGGGATACAGCAGAGGCCCCAGGATGCAGCAGAGGCCCCGGGATGGAGCAGAGGCCCCGGGATGCAGCAGAGGCCCAGGGATGGAGCAGAGGCCCCGGGATGCAGCAGAGGCCCCGGGATGCAGCAGAGGCCCCGGGATGGAGCAGAGGCCCCGGGATGCAGCAGAGGCCTTACGATGGAGCAGAGGCCCCGGGATGCAGCAGAGGCCTTACGATGGAGCAGAGGCCCCGGGATGCAGCAGAGGCCCCGCGATGCAGCAGAGGCCCCGGGATGAAGCAGAGTCCCAGGGATGGAGCAGAGGCCCCGGGATGGAGCAGAGGCCCCGGGATGCAGCAGAGGCCCCGGGATGCAGCAGAGGCCTCACGATGGAGCAGAGGCCCCGGGATGCAGCAGAGGCCCCGGGATGCAACAGAGGCCCCGGGATGCAGCAGAGGCCCCGGGATGGAGCAGAGGCCCCGGGATGGAGCAGAGGCCCCGGGATGGAGCAGAGGCCCCGGGATGCAGAGGCCTCGGGATGCAGCAGAGGCCCCGGGGTGGAGCAGAGGCCCCGGGATGCAGAGGCCTCGGGATGCAGCAGAGGCCCCGGGATGCAGCAGAGGCCCCGGGATGGAGCAGAGGCCCCGGGATGCAGCAGAGGCCCCGGGATGGAGCAGAGGCCCCGGGATGCAGCAGAGGCCCAGGGATGGAGCAGAGGCCCCGGGATGGAGCAGAGGCCCCGGGATGCAGCAGAGGCCCCGGGATGGAGCAGAGGCCCCGGGATGGAGTAGAGGCCCCGGGATGCAGCAGAGGCCTTACGATGGAGCAGAGGCCCCGGGATGCAGCAGAGGACTTACGATGGAGCAGAGGCCCCGGGATGCAGCAGAGGCCCCGGGATGAAGCAGAGGCCTCACGATGGAGCAGAGGCCCCAGGATGGAGCATAGGCCCCGGGATGCAGCAGAGGCCCCGGGATGCAGCAGAGGCCCCGGGATGCAACAGAGGCCCCGGGATGCAGCAGAGGCCCCGGGATGGAGCAGAGGCCCCGGGATGCAGAGGCCTCGGGATGCAGCAGAGGCCCCGGGGTGGAGCAGAGGCCCCGGGATGGAGCAGAGGCCCCGGGATGGAGCAGAGGCCCCGGGATGCAGAGGCCTCGGGATGCAGCAGAGGCCCCGGGGTGGAGCAGAGGCCCCGGGATGCAGAGGCCCCGGGATGCAGCAGAGGCCCCGGGATGCAGCAGAGGCCCCGGGGTGGAGCAGAGGCCCCGGGGTGCAGCAGAGGCCCCGGGATGGAGCAGAGGCCCCGGGATGGAGCAGAGGCCCCGGGATGGAGCAGAGGCCCCAGGATGGAGCAGAGGCCCCAGGATGGAGCAGAGGCCCCGGGATGCAGCAGAGGCCCCGGGATGGAGCAGAGGCTCCGGGATGCAGCAGAGGCCCCGGGATGGAGCAGAGGCCCCGGGATGCAGCAGAGGCCCAGGGATATAGCATAGGCCCCGGGATTCAGCAGAGGCCCCGGGATGGAGCAGAGGCCCCGGGATGCAGCAGAGGCTCCGGGATGCAGCAGAGGCCCCGGGATGCAGCAGAGGCCCCGGGATGCAGCAGAGGCCCAGGGATATAGCATAGGCCCCGGGATGCAGCAGAGGCCCAGGGATGGAGCAGAGGCCCCGGGATGCAGCAGAGGCTCCGGGATGCAGCAGAGGCCCCGGGATGGAGCAGAGGCCCCGGGATGCAGCAGAGGCCCAGGGATGGAGCAGAGGCCCCGGGATGCAGCAGAGGCCCCGGGATGCAGCAGAGGTCTCACGATGGAGCAGAGGCCCCGGGATGCAGCAGAGGCCCCGGGATGCAGCAGAGGCCCCGAGATGCAGCAGAGGCCCCGGGATGGAGCAGAGGCCCAGGGATGGAGCAGAGGCCCCGGGATGGAGCAGAGGCCCCGTGATGCAGCAGAGGCCCCGGGATGGAGCAGAGGCCCCGGGATGGAGCAGAGGCCCCGGGATGCAGCAGAGGCCCCGGGATGGAGCAGAGGCCCCGGGATGGAGCAGAGGCCCAGGGATGGAGCAGAGGCCCCGGGATGGAGCAGAGGCCCCGGGATGGAGCAGAGGCCCCGGGATACAGCAGAGGCCCCGGGATGGAGCAGAGGCCCCGGGATGCAGCAGAGGCCCCGGGATGGAGCAGAGGCCCCGGGATACAGCAGAGGACCCGGGATGGAGCAGAGGCCCCGGGATGCAGCAGAGGCCCCGGGATGGAGCAGAGGCCCCGGGATGGAGCAGAGGCCCCGGGATGCAGAGGCCAGAAGAAAAGAGGGTGTGAATCTGCGTCAGAGAGCGGGATGCACTTGGCCTCCAAGGCTGGGCACCCTTGGGCTCATCTTGGGACCACCATGATCATGACCAGAAAGAGGACATGCTTGGGGCTCAGCCTCGGACCATCTGTGAGGCAGGACAGGAGGCCTGGGGGGCTAGGAAGATGGGGCCTCCCCCACAGCCTGGACACCCATCAGCCTGGAATTTCGGGAATAATCCCTTTGGGCTTCTCAAAATTCTAGATGCACCGAGTAGCCCTGGGGGCGGCAGGAGCAAAGAGTCACGTTCAGAATGGTTCTCAGCCTGCGGTGGGAGTCACTGACTGAGCGCCCCTGTGTGCAAGGCACAGTGACAGATTTTACCGCAAAACGTGGGAAATGACGCAGGGACCGACAGTAGGCCAGTGCAGCCCCCCTCGCAGGCCTGCGGCCCGCCTGGGTGACAGAGCAAGGTGCAGACTCCCGCCCCTCCCGCAGGCAGGGGCAAAGCAGAGCCCCAGGCCCCCGCCTCCCGCCCCACACACACACCCTGCTCGGGGCCTGGGTGGCAGGTACCTGGGCTGGCACTCCCTCCCTGCACAGAACTCCTGGACAGGCTCGGGCCGGGTCAGGGCGTCGCAGTAGCTGTCGTCCACCTCGATGCCATCATAGCGGACGCACATGGCATACGTCGACATGACCCCTGGGTTCAGGACAAGGGAGGGGCCAGGTGAGCCAACTGTGAGCACCTTGGTGACCGGCAGACAGGCCATGTGACCATGGGCAAGTCACCCGACCACTCAGCACTTCCCGGTTTAAATCGGGGATAGTGACAGTTACCAGCTGACAGGTCTGCAGGTGGAGCCCAGCGAGGACGGCTTTGTGGATCTGAACTCTCTCCCCGTCCATGTCCCGTGGCCTGACCTCTTCTTTTTGCACCCTTACCCCATCCAGCCCAGGCTGGGCGCCCAGTTTATGTGTCACAAACCCTGGGTTTTAAATAAACTCAGACTGGCCCTTACAGAGGCCCAGAGGCAAAGCCAGCCAAGTGTCGCTCATTTTCATTCATTCAACAACTACCCATCCATGGATGGATGGATGGATGGACGGACGGACGGATGGATGGATGGATGGGTGGGTGGATGGGTGGGTGGGTGTATGGGTGGATGGATGGGTGGGTAGATGGGTGGGTGGATGGATGGGTGGGTGGGTGGATGGATGGATGGATGGATGGATGGATGGGTGGGTGGATGGGTGGGTGGGTGGATGGGTGGATGGATGGGTGGGTAGATGGGTGGGTGGATGGATGGGTGGGTGGGTGGATGGATGGATGGATGGATGGATGGATGGGTGGGTGGATGGGTGGGTGGGTGGATGGGTGGATGGATGGATGGATGGGTGGATGGGTGGATGGTGGGTAGATGGGTGGGTGGATGGATGGATGGATGGATGGATGGGTGGGTGGACGGGTGGGTGGATGGATGGATGGATGGATGGGTGGATGGTGGGTAGATGGGTGGGTGGATGGATGGATGGGTGGATGGGTGGGTGGATGGATGGATGGATGGATGGATGGGTGGGTGGATGGATGGGTGAATGGATGGATAATCTAACCATTCCAGCCCTTTGCAGACTCCTCAGATGTTATATTAGATCTTCAGATCCTCCCTGCCCTTCCATGGCACGCCCTAGTCCTTATCAAACTCCCTCTTAAACTTTCTTTAATCATTATTGTGATTAAATACCTGGTACTCTATCAATCCCATCGGGGGACAGTATGTAAAGGGCCAGCCCTCAACTAAAATTATTAATTCCTTGACCCCCAGCTCCACCTTCTGCTTCTCTGGTCTTCCTCCCCTGCACCCCGTGCTCGGTACCGAGCTGGCACATGGGCCAAAGTCACTACACAGTGGGTGGGTCCCTGCCAAAGAGCCAGGATGACTCAGGGAGAGTGTTAACATGGGGTTAACATTAGTGAAGTCCCCAGGTGAGGTTAGGGTTTGTGGTGGTTGTTATTACTGGTGTGTGTGTGTCTGTGTGTGAGTGTGTGTGTGTGTGTGTGTGTGTGTGAGAGAGAGAGAGAGAGAGAGAGAGAGAGAGGGACCCAGCCTTCCTGAATGATGGAGGGAACGGAACCCTCCTCACTGGGGTCACCCTTCCCCCAGAGGGAAATTGATTTCCCCGTAAACCAAGGGCCCCAGCCACCTTGCGCTCCCTTCCCAGCGGCGCGTGTCTGAAAGCCGGCGGCTCCTGCCTCTCCAAGCCCCAGCCCTGGACGGAACGAAACAGCCTGGGAAGCAGCCCACGTGGGGATTTTTTCTTTTTTTCCGTAAGGGCCGAGCCAGGTTGCAATCACTGGTGCCTCTCCGCCAGCGCTGGGCTGTGTCGTCTTTCGCCGTCGCTGAGGGGGAGACTGGCTTCCTGGCCAGGTCTGTTCAGAGTGTTCCAGGCCTCAGAGACACCAGCTCTGGGGCCCAGGGAGGTCCAAGTTTAGGGACTTGCAGACCCTCGGCAAGTGCCTGATTATTCATTCCCTCCTCGTCATCGAGTGGAAACACAGCAGGTCCTGATCAAGAGAGACGGGAATGCTGGTCCCAGCCCAGTCTCTCGCTGGTGGGGTGGGGGTGACGTGAGCGCTGTCAGACTCTCTGGGCCGCAGCGTGCTGCTCAGAGGAGCCCCCCAGGGACGCGGGGCAGTCAGAGCGCCAGTCGTCCGGACACCCACCTCCCTACATCAGTCTTGAACGCGGTGCTGTTCAAACCTTCTTACTGAGCCCTTTCAGACCGAGCCCTTCCTCTCAATGAAAGGCGCAGAGAAGCCCGACACCCGGCTGGGTGGGCCTGCTCTGCCTGAGGTGCGTGAGCGCGGGGCCCGCCCGCTCCACTCCCCTCAGCCTGCGCCCAGGAGGTGCCAAGAACAGCTGGAAATCATCACTTGAGGCTCCAGCTAAGAGTCCAAACCGATTCACCTACATTTCTACCGCTCCCAGGAGCGTCTCGAAGGAAAGGAAAGATTGCCTGCTGCCATGCTGAAGTTCACAGACACAGGAGAGCTGCTGTAAACCACCCCTGCCCCCAGCGCCGGCCCGGCCTCGGCGCCCGGTACGGTGGGATTTGGAGGAGAGCCGGCCACGGAGGCCCCGTTCAGCAGGGACCCGACTCCACCACTTCTGCTGAGCGCCACCCATGCCCAGCTTGGTGCCTCTGCAGTGATGGGGAGCCCACTCCGCGTCGGGGCCTTTAATGTCAGTCCCGGACAGGCTCGTCTAAAGGAGAGTGCTTCCTTTCAGCAGAGCCCAAATCTGTCTTTCTCACTTCCTTTCTTCTTTCGTCCTACTTTGCGCCTCGGGCCACCCAGGGCAGGTCTGCCCATACCCTGCCTGGCCACTCTGTGGGCATGGAGAGATGGTGCTGTGACCTCCCTGGGGACCATCTTTCACCCAGGGCCAGGCTCAGGCCCCTCGCCACAGAGGCTGCTTCGTCCTGGAGGGATCTCAAGCGACGTCACCTCCCCGGGCAGCGATGTGTCCGGGAGGAACAGGAGACACTCCCAGTCACGTGGTCTGTGACAATCCCGGCGTGCGTGGGGATGACATCGGGGCTCCCGATTCAGAAGAGGACCCTGCCCTTGGGGAGCAGGCTCTCAAGGCCGGCTCCTCCCGCACCCATCCCAGCACTCAGCCCTGTCCTCTCCCGAGACCAGCAGCAGCAGTGCTGGCCGTGGCGCCCGCTAGGTCAGCTTTGGCCACGACAACTTACTTCTCGTTTCGTGTCTAGCCCTGTAACCACGCTTGGAAAGGCGGACATCCCGTTTTACAGGTAGCAAGTTGAGTCGTGGAGAGATTAAGCAATTTGCCAAGGGCATGGGGTGTGGTGGACCAAATAGCGCATCCCAAGCGTTCACCACATACCCCACAAAGCCCACCTCGCGCCCTCCAGAATATCAGGGGGCCAAACTCAGCCTGTCCCGTGCCCTGCTGGGGGAGGAGGGGCATGTAAAAGGAGGGGGCCCCAGATTCCAGCCCAAGACGGAGAGCCTGTGGTCCTTTCAGAGCCCTGCGGGGCCCCCTCCCCAGGTCCTCCCTCGGGCCCTCCTCCTGAGATGCCAACCAGGGCTGCAGGAGGTGTGACCACGCCCAGACCACCGGTTGCCCGGGCTCCCGTCGGTGGCTTGCTAATTCTTCCACACTGGCCAGAGCACGCAGGGGACAGCCAGAGCTCTGGCCAGCTGGGGTGGGAGTGCAAGGGCAGGGTCGGGGATCATACATTTTGAGTGGCAGGAACTCGTCTTGCCCAAACCCACACACGAAGTCGCAGGTATACATAAGGCGGCACCCGGGGTCTCCCCACATTTGCCACAGGTCCCGGACCTGGGTCTGGCATCTGACCTTGCAGCAGTCCCCGGGGGAGGGGACCAGAGCTGGCGGCAGATGGAGCCCCAGGCCCTGGGCTGTAAGCCAGAAGCTTGCTGTGGTGGCACCCAGCCACGTGAGCAGACATAGGTTCAGACACTTCCTAACTCCACGTGTCTATCTGCCCAGGCAACCCCGGGGGTCTCCGTTCCCCTCCTGCTTCCTCCCTGGACGAGGTCCTAGAATCCCAACAGTTCCCTCTGCCACAGACCACGTGGGTCTCTTTCCCCCTCCTACATTTGCTGTAAGCAAAAGTAAAATCCTGACCACCTGAGATTTCTTACTTTTTAACCAGGATGTTTGTTCTAACAAGGTGTGATATGAAGAATGACGAGGGAGCCTTTGGGGGGCTGCATAACCCCCCAGCGGCTGGGCCTTACCATGGTCCAGCACATCGTAAGCACAAGGACATCCAAACTCCCACCTCATCGCACTGCCTCGTGGGTCAGGAAACTGCTAGATAAGCTCCCTGTGGGCAACTGGGGGCTACAAGCAGGTGCATGGGCCCCGAAGCCCGGACTCGCACCCACCGGTGAGGTGGGCTCAGCAGGTGCCGCCCTTCGGCACCCGTCACGGGTACCTGTGGTGCAGGTGGAGCTGCAGGGCTCGTGGGACGAGAGCTTCCACCGGTACATGTCCGCGGGACTCACGCCGTGCTTGCGCGTCTTGGGCCTGGTCCTGAAAGCAGGTGAAGCAGAGAAGGGGGTGAGTTTCACGGGAGGATCTGTTCGTGGACCTGTCCTGAGCTCCAGGCAGAATCGCCACCTGTCGGGGTCCCAGTGCCCACCGTCTAGAACAGAGACAAGGGAAGCGGCGCCCACGGGGCGGCGGGTTGTAGGAAGGAACGGACGTTGGCATTTTCCGTCTTAATGACTGTCTGAGCTCACTGGCCTGCAGCCGTCAGAGCACCTTCGGGGGCTGGGGGGTGAAGAATCTGGGGCTCCCCAACATCGCAGTTGCTCCTTCCACACACACAGCCTGCTCGCTCTCACCTTCTAGCAGGGTCGTGCAGATTCCTCCTGCCCTGTCCCCGGGAAGGGACCGGAGAAGCACCTGGTGTGCTGCGAAGGTGCAAGAATTCTCTCCCACGGCCTCCCTCAGCTGGGATTCTGACTGAATGGGGCACACTAGCCATTGGGCCTCCGACGATCAAAATAGAAAAGCTCAGCTGCAGACGGGGGAGTGGCCGCGTCCCCTCCAGACGCCTCTGCCCAGGTCTGCAAGGGCTGCTGTGCCAGGGAACGCCGGGCTGGGTCCCCGCCAGCGACGGGCTAGGATTCTTGGCCGGAACTCAGACGGCCCAGCCAACTATTGTTAGGACTGTTTGCTTCTTTGAACCAGTCGGTGTGCTGGGGCCCAACCTCCGTATCCAACGTGCAGGCTCGTTTTGGACTCGGCAGGGGCAGAGGGAGGTGGCGGCAGCTCCCAGAGCCCGGGCATCTGCTCTGAGATGCAGACGGCTGAGTCTGAACGCGGCCCGTGGAGCCCTGCCACCCCCAGAGCCGGCAAAGGGGACGCGGTCCCATGGCCCGGGGGACGGCACGTCCCTGAGACCCCACCGCCCGGCTCCACTTCCCTTCCTGCCCAGAGGGGCTGACTGAAGACCGCCCTAAGCTCAGACCCTCTCACAGAGCACGCTCGCAGGTCCTTTCCCTGGGGCTTTCTGTCACCCCGGAGGTCAGGCTTAGATGAGGGTTGGTTGCAGGGCATCCATTCTAAAAGGCCTTCCAGTCAATTCTGTGATAGAGACATTGGTTTGGATTCAACTGGGAGTTTACTGTTTGTCTTCCAACTTCTGGAATTTCACAAGTGGATGAGAACGGCTCTTACACTTTACTTTTGCATAAATGTTGCCCTGAAGACACATCGTGCTCTGAGAACCAGGAAATGGTCTACCCACGGACCTCAAGTAACGAATTTACTGATGGGGCTCCGTTAACCAAGGAAGGAGGGAGAGGGAGGAGAGGGAGGGGAAAGCCGAGGGCAGCCGGCCACAGGCGGGCGGCCGGGACCCCTCACCTGGTGGCGTCCCCACCGGGAGCCTGCCCCAGCCTTTCCACACATACGGGGGAAGGGGAAGGTCCTCCCTCTTTCCTCCTTAAAAGTGAGCGGGAACTTTAAGATGGGGCGCTCCACCCACCCAAGACCCAAGCATCTCAGAACACGGGACCCGTGGAACCTCCCCGGGGAGGAAGAGCCTGATTCTGAAATGTGCTGATTGGGTCCCCCACCCTCCTTTCCACAGCTTTAAATTCTCCCCAAGAACAAAAGGGGATGAAAAGATCCAGCCCCTGCCCGGCCACCCCACCCATGGAGAAGCCATCTTTATCTAATTACACCCTCCTGGGCCAGCAGGCAGCGTGACTCATTCTGGAGAGACAGCAAGCGGTCCAAAATAACCCTTCGGGTTTTAAGCACCAAAGGTATTTTTTGGGGGGGCTGCCCACATGGCACTGCTCGTGGGAGCACCGCATGGGCGCCTGTCCCGCCTCTCGAAACGTGTATTTGCACAACAGTGCAACGCCTGAAAGACTCTGTTCTCGGAAGTGGGGCCCTGGGGAGAAACACACCCAGGAAATCGCTGAAACCACCAACCCTCCACCCGCCTCCATCTGGAAGGAAGGTAGTACCCTCTGATCCGAAAGGCTCGGACCACCTCAGCCCTGCGATGCCTCGGATCCCGCGTCTGGACCCTTTCCCCAGGACCGCCACGCGTGTTTATAAAAGGCTCATAAGGTGCTTTGCTTCCCCGCCACCCCCGCCACCCCCGATCCAGGCTGAGACGGGGACCCTGTGTCTCTGTGTCTCGGACGCTTGTTCCCAACGCCAGCGTCTGGTGTCGGGGCGTCCCTTGATCGTTCGGGGCTGTTCTGAGAAGGTGAAAATAACCTTTCCTTTCTGGGCTGCCCCTTTGATTTCGCCCTCTCTGAGCAGACGCGACTTCCTGTGTTTGGACAACTCGCTGCGACAGGGCTATTTTGTCCTGGCGGTTCCCCCACCCCCCTCCACCCCGCCACCTCCCTCAGCCCTTTATCTCCAAAGACCATCTTTGGCCTCTGGTCCGCGGTGTACTTTGAAGCAGCTGGTGGGGGAGCCGCCCATCTCCCCACGTCAGGACTTTCTGAGTAATGACCATCACTGTACTGGTTCCTGCATCCCACATGGCACTGGAAACCCAATCATTCCCCTTAGGGCCCAGGGGTGGGGTGGGAGTCAACTGGGATGGGGCAGGAGACATTCTTTATAATGTGACCTAAGGACCCAAAATCTTGTGCCATGACCTGGCTTAAGAATCCTTGAGTGCCCGACCGGCGGGCCCTGAAGCATTGTCTGACAAGCCCCTCGCTCAGGGATGGGGAACTGAGGACCAGAGAGGGTCACCGATGGGTCCAGGTCCCATGGGGACGGGGCGGGGAGGGGAGAGGGTTGGGATGGAGACCCACTGGCACTTTCCAGGCCTGAAGCCAAATTAAACAGCAGCCTGTGTGCCCCCCGGCAAGCCCGTTCACGGAGGGACCCTGACCGTGAGATGGGCGGCCTTCCTCGCACGGGGTCGTGGTCCCAGAAGGGCCCCTCCCCCACCCCGAGGCTCAGTGTGTTCACGATCTTTCCCGTTTGCTGGGTCCTCACTAGGTGCCTTCAGCGCTTCAGTACCAGATGGAACTCAATCCTCTGGCCAGCCCTGGGGGTGAGAAGAGCCCTGAGTAACTGGCCCCGGATCACAACAGCAAGTACCGGCTGATTCTGACCCCCCCCCCAGACTCAGAGCCTGTCTCGCCCTTCCGGCCGCTGGCTGCCACACACCCCCAAGGCCCACTCCCTGCATTCTGAAGCCGGGCCAGGCAAGCAGATGGCCTAGATGGACCCTATGGGAAGAAGGGCAGCCGCAGAAGGCTCCAGACCTCCCACTCTGGCCACATTTGCAAAGAATTCCACCCAGAGCCTCAGGATTGCCCCGGATGTGCCCTGGGTATCTCATGGGGCCTCGGAAAACAGCTTGAGAAAAGAGGGGGGCACCTCCTGTGGGCTCAGGGGCCCAGCTTCCCTGCTCTCATCCCCGGGGAAGGGTGAGAGAGTCGTCTCCACTCACCTCACCTCAAGAGTGAACCCCAAATCTTCCATCAAACTCAATTCCCCAAGGACGCCCGCCTCTGCATCTTCAGCCCTGGCTAGGGTTCCACTGGCTTGGTGTCTAAAGCCAAGGGGTTTGGGTGGGTCCTCAGAAAACAAGATAAACTAAAACCCAGTGCACTTGGACTTCCCTGGTGACGCGGTGGTTAAGAATCCGCCTGCCAGTTCAGGGGACACGGGTTCGATCCCTGGTCCAGGAAGACCCCACATGCCACAGGGGAACTAAGCCCGAGCCTGTGCTCTAGAGTCCGCGAGCCACAACTACTGAGCCCATGTGCCACAACTACTGAAGCCCGCGCGCCTAGAGCCCATGCTCCGCAACAAGAGAAGCCACCGCAACGAAGAGTAGCCCCCGCTCGCCGCAGCTAGAGAAAGTCCGTGTGCAGCAACGAAGACCCAACACAGCCAAAAATTTTTAAATTAATTAATTAATTAATTAAAAAAAAAAAACAGTGGGCTTGTTCCTGCCTCCAGTCCCCGCTCGCCACCAGGGGTGCTGAGCCTGGCTCGGTCTGTTTAAACCAGCCTCGCTGCCCTGCTAGCCTGGAGAACAGGGGAGTCATCATCGGCCCAGGGAATTGTCCTCTAGTAGGGATAGTGGAGGCCTGGAGCCACCCTGATCCCAGCTGACCCCAACCCGGGGAGGCTCCTGGCCTCAGACTCCTCCAGGGCCAGCCACGACTCAGGTGTCCCCAAGTGTGACTGTCCAGGCCTCCCCAGCGTGTCCTTCGCTCTGGACTCTCTCCCACGGCCCGTCCCAGGGCAGCTCCAGCCCCACAGAAGAAGGCCTTGTTCCTAGTGCCTGACTTGGGGCCTGGTCCCTGGCTGGGGACCCCACTGAACCGTCCCCCAGTCTCCTCCCTGGCCAGCGGGGAAGGTTGTCCCGAGCCACCCCACCTTCGGGGAACATTATGGTCTCCCGCGAGAGCTGTCCCACCTTACGCACAGCGACCACGTGTGCAGTGAGTGTCCAGACCGAGAACCCAAGGACCCCAAGCCTCCAGTCTCTGAGCCCTAAGGACGTCACTTACCTCCTCTCTGAGCCCAATACCCCTCCCTGAAGCTAAGGCTGTTTGTGATGAGAACATGTCTCTGTGCACACGGAACACTTAGCCCCAAGTGCTCAGAGCCGTTCACCTCCTCCCCCTCTGCCCCCCAGTTCCTGGGATCACATCACACGTGGGCACTCGGCACCAGCTTTAGCCCGTGGACCTAACTCGTGGAAAAGATGCTAAAACCCAGGCCTCTGACCCCCTGCTCAGATCCGCGGGGTGAGGCGGGGGGGGCCCTGGGCGGGGGTGGCTCTCTCCCACCTACCTCCGTCCCGGCCCTCGCCCGGCAGCCCCCAGAGAGGACTGGGGAGCTGCCTCCTACCTGGCTTTCTGCGTCCTGTTCCCAGCCAGGGCAGGGAGGCTGGCACTGGCGTTGGGGAACGGGGCCTCGGAGGAGGTGTTGGCCACTCTGTCAGTGCTCAGCTCCAGGTAGGACCCGTTGAGCAGGTAAGCACCGGCTCCCTCGTTCTCCTCGTACTCGACGTAGAGGCTGTCGGCCGGGGAGCCCCTCGGGGCGCCCTGTGCAAAGATGCTGTTGCTGGTCTCATTGAGGGGGACCTCCCTGGAGTCGGAGTCCGTGTCCAGGAGCTGGTCGGAGATGGCGTTGGCCGAGAGGAGCTCCTGGGAGGTAAAATGGGCGCCGGTCTCTTGGTCATCCTGGTGTCCCGCATGAGCCGTCCCGGTGGCGTTGCCGTCTACAGGGGAGATGGGTGGCTCAACCTCCGGTGCCCCCTCGTGGCGGGGCAAGGGCTGCCCTGGGCAGGGGCGGAGCAGGGGGGCTGCAGCAAAGACCTGAACCGGGAAGCGTCCAGAGGCAGGTTTCTGCCCGATGAGCGGACACAGATCGCCCGGCGGAGGCTCGCAAGCCAGCCTGGACAACCTCCTGTTGGGGAGCCTGCTTGACCCCTGCCGTGGGTTGGATAGGGTTTCCCCAAAATCCACATCTGCCCCGAACCTCAGAATGTGAGCTTATGTGGAAATAAGACCTTCACAGACATACAGATCTCCAGGTGAGATCGTCACGGACCCTATAACTGCAACGCCTGCTGTCCTTTTAAGAAGAGAACACGCAGAGACACACGGACGCAGAGGAGAAGCCGTGTGAAGACAGAGCAGAGTCTGTAGCGATGCGGCCACAAGCCAAGGGACGCCTGCGCCGCCGGGAGCTGGAAGCGGCGGGAAGGACCCTCCCCTGGAGCCTCCAGAGGGAGCACAGCCCTGCCGACACCTTGACTTTATTCCATAGACTTCTGGCCTCCAGAACGGGGAGAGAATACGTTTCTGAGGTTTTAAGCCGCCCGGTTGGTGGGAGTTTGCTGCAGGAGCCCCAGGGAACGAACACCGCCTCTAAAGTGTTTCCTACTTGAAGACTCTCAGGGTCTTGGAAACTTGCCCCCAAGTCAGTGAGGGGAGTCTCCTCAAGTCTGCTCTACCTCCACCCCTCAGCAGGGCTGATGGTCCAGCCCAGCCCCGACGTGTCACTCCACGGCCCTCAGGAGTACAGCCAAGCTGGCAGCGGGGGGTCAGGGACTGTGACCCACCGCTGCGTCCTCAGCTGCACCTCCTGCGGCTTCCCCTGGAGCCTGTCCCGCCAGGCTGGCCCTTGCTGGGCCCCTCACCCCCGCCCCTCTCCTATGCCCTCCCCTGGCTAACCCGTACTTGCTCTGGAGCCCTCAGGTCAGGGGTCACCCTCTCCAAGAACTCGAGGTCCTCCCTGTGCCCCTCAGCTGCCCGTCATTCCCTCCCAGAGTTCTGGTCACACCTCGCGCGCTATGCTGTCTGTCTGTCTGTCTGTCTGTCTGTCTCCACTGAATGAGTGAGAGCACGGGCTATGGGGCCGGACCATCCTGGATTTGCCCCCAGCTCCTCCGTGGTGGACTGTGTGACGCAGGCAAGACCCCTCCCTCTAAGCCTCAGTCTCCCCACCTGTCAAATGGGGATAACCATACCCACCTGGAGGAAGGTATGTGCAGAGGATGTCTGCTAAGGGCCGGCCCTGGGCCTGCCCGGTCAGCCTGCACGGAACCGGCCCCTCCGTCACCCTCTTCTGCAGGTGCCGGGTTCTGAAGACCCTTCACCCGAGGCCCCTCTCCCTGGGAAGCCCCGCCCCACCCCGCCCCTCCTCCTGGTTACCTCGGAAGCCCTTGCCCCTGGGGGGCCCCTCGCAGGCCCTGCCGCTGGCCTGCGCGCACACCTCGTTGGTCTCCTGGCCTTTGCTCAGACCCAGCTCGATCCCCGGGCCCCGGTGGCCGAACAGTCGGTTGTCCAGGCCCAGCTGCTCCGAGGAGGCCTGGCCGTAGAGGGAGCCGTTGTGCTGAAGGAAGCCCACCAGCCCAGCCCCGTCCAGCTCCTGGCTCTCCGTGCTGTCTGCGGTGGGCTCTGAGAAGCTGTAGTAGACGGGCTGGATGCGGTGGGCGTGCGGCGGCTGCAGCAGCGTGTACTCGAAGGTGATGGAAGGGCTTTTGCCGTTCTGGTTCCACACCTGGGGGAGGAGAAGAAGTGGGATTCCAAGCCCTCCCTCACCCCAGCCCCTTCCCCACCAGCCTGGAGCGGCTGCTGCGGCCTGCGGCCCACAAGCCCCTTGAGGACAGAAGACTCTTGTCCCTGAGCTGCAGAAGGCTTTCCTGCGGCGGCCTGCAGCCGAGTCCTTCCCAGGGACTCACCCTTGACCGAAGAACGCTGCCACGCCCACCCAAGGCTATGCGTGGCCCCAGGGGTAGTCCGTGTCCAAAGACAGGCGAAGGCAGCCAGGGAAGGGGCAGAGGGAGCCGTCCGCCCCAGGCACAGGGAGTGAAGGGTGCGCGGGGTGCAGATAATGTTTTAAAGGTAATAAAACCAATTAAAACCCAACCTGCATTTTACTACCACCACATGCCAGAAACCCCAAGTTATAAGAGTGCACCGTCCCCACCACCTTCCCCCCGGAGCCCCCCGCTGCCAGCCGAGCGCAAGTACCAGGGCCCAGGCCCCTGAGGACCCTCCCAGCATCAGAGCTGACTGGGGGATGGGCTGAGGTTTCTGTCGAGACTGCGTCGCCCCCCAGCTTTCCCCCCTGACTGTCCTGCTCCCCCGACTGAGTGCTCGCGGGTCTTTCGAGGGACGCCGCCTAAGTCAGCCGGTGTCAGAAGCCCCAGGAAGCAGCTCTCAAATGGGAGTTTGGAGCCGGATCCCCCGCCAGCAGCGGTGACGCGAGCCCTCCCTGGCCGTGCATGGAGCCCTGAGATCCCCCCAGGTGTCAGGCTGGAATGAGACATCAGAGGAAGAAAACGTGCTTTGGGCGCCATGTCTCAAGTGCTGGGAGTTGGCTGGGCTTGGGGTGTACCTTGAGAAAGGAGAAAGGTCTTCGGAATGTGGCGCTTTGGAGATAGACAGTGAAAGGCTAGGGTGACATCACCACCAAACCTCCAACCTAAGGCCAAGCCAGAGTGTTACCTCCTAGGTGTTACACAGAGACTCACGTGTCCTCCAGCAGGGCCAGAAAAGGTGGAAGAACGTCAGAGAGCCGGGGCGTGTTGGCTTCTCCACCTCGCCAAGAGCCCGACCGGGAGGAGACTTGGGGCGTGGGGGTCTGAGTCAATCTGCTTAAAAATTTTGAAATCTCAGACTCCCCTGAATCTTTGAGCCTAAAAAGTGGCCATTCCTTGCTGTTGAGGCCAGCACCTGGCCCTCTCCTGAAGATCGTACGGAGACCTCTGCCTCCCTGAGGGCCTTGCCCACCTCCTCCCCGGGCCACCTGGCTGATGGCTCACGTTAAGCGCCGTCTTCACCTACTCAGGGGAGCCCTGGGGCTGCTCGGGGGAGACGGGGCCATCGGCAACGACCCTGCAGAACCAGCCGCGGCAGATGGCAGAAGCTGAGCCTGGATGGGGGGAGTCTCTCCTGTGGGAGCCCCGGCTCAGGATGGAGGAGGGACCACGCTCGCAAGCACCCCGGGAAGGTGAGGCCAACACACTAAGGGGAGGACCCGTGCTGACACCACCACGGCAGACGACGGAAGAGGGAGGAAAAGGCTGGAAAAGCCGCCAGGTGACTATTTTCTGCAGGATCCCCTGGAGGACGTTCCGGCCGCCACAGTGAAAGAAAGCGTGATGGTGAAGGGTCACCCACGTCACTCAGAGGGACACCTAGAGGGATGGTGTTGGGTGTCCTCCTAGGCCAGGGCCAGTGGCAGGAGATGCCAGTACAGAGCTGAACTGTCCATGGTAATCGGACAAGGGGGCTCAGGTACTGTAACGAGCAATGAGGCTGACACGGTAGCCAGGGAGCTTGAGCCGCCTTTGGGCACGGCTGACAGAACAAAGGACTCCTAGGGGACAAACGCATGGGCCCAGCAAAGGTTCTTCTCAACCTGTATGATCAGAAGAAATCGCGGGTGGATGACCGCAAAGCAGACGACAGCTGCCACATAAACGTCACAGTCGCTGCCCGGTTTCCTGGACCACGTTTTAGACCCAGAATCTGCTGGAGGATGGAATAGCCAGGTCCCCGGGAAGAATGATCCCCAACTGGTTGATATGGTCATGATTACCCCGGTTCTCCCACCAAAGAGCCCACAGCTATTTACTTGGTGAGCTGCTCAGTGGAGAAACGGGTAGACATTGTGGGACCAGGGTTCAAGGTGTCATTGTTAACCAGGGACCCAAAGCATCATTACTGTCCCCGTTACGGTGAGAGCACGTGGATGACAAGTAATGGCCCAAACAAGGCCCAGGTCTGGTTGACAGTCTATCCGCTGGATCTAAGGGTCACCCAGCCCCCAAACGCATAACTGGGAGTCAGCAGAACTCTCCTGTTGGCTGCTTGACCTGGGCGGGGAGTAAATCAGAAACCATATTGCATCCTGGGGGCAAAACACAGAGATTAGCGCCGCGCAAAGACCTGAAGGATGCAGGGGTGCTGACCCCATCATAGCCCCCATTTCATTCAACAGTTTGGCCCCTACAAAAGCAAGACAGATCCAGGAGGGTGACAGTGGATTCCTGCAAGCTCAAACGAGCAGTAGCCCCAGCTGCAGCTTTGGGACAGATGTGGCATCCTTCCTAGAGCAGATTAACATGCCCTCAAGTTGACCATCTGGCAAATTCTTTTCTACCCCCATCAGGAAGGAGAAGCAGAAGCGCTCTGTTTCATACACTTAGCGCTCTGACCCAGAGCTATGGTTGACTCTCCCGCTTCCCGTCATAACACGGTACAAACGGGTCTGGACCGTCCTACAGAACATGACGTTGGTCCACTACATTGACGACATCATGTTTATCAGACCTGATGAGCAGGAAGGGGCACTGGAGGCCTTGGCATAACATACGTATTCCAGAGGATTGACGATTAACCCCTGTGAAGACTGGCCCCACATCAGTGACAATCTCAGGGTCCAGTACTCTAGGGCAGCACAAGACATCTCCTTGAAAATAAAGGGAAACATCATATCTCATGCCCCCAATCGTGAAGAATTTAGGACACAACATTTCCGCATCAGGGAATATTGGTCCCATCCATATACTGGAATCGCCTTGAGTGGGGTCCTGAGGAGAAAGGGCTCTGCAGGAGGCCCAGGCTGTGACGCAAGCAGCCCACCACCTGGGCTGTAATACCCAGCAGCCCCTGCAGTAATAAAGGTGTCTGTGGTGGGGGAAGAAGGACTGTGGAGTTTCTGGCAAACTTTGCTAAGAAAATGATAACGTAGATCCCTGGTGTTCTAGAGGAAGGGCCATATCACCTAAAATAGATAAACGTTATTTGCAAAAGCCTCCCGGTGTGCTATCAGACCCTCCTAGAGATGACCCTTTGACCGCAGGACATCAAGTGACCCACGCAGAGCCGAACATGATAACATGAGGTCTCTCAACTCCGTTAAGTTACGGGGTCAGGAGGGCCCAGCAGCAGTCCAGGGCTAGAGGGACGGAAGAACGGGTGAGCCAGCCTCCCAGCATCCAGGACTCTGGTACCAGCATCCCTCTCTCAGCTCACAGCTACGGCTGCACGGAGCGCCCTTAGGGTGAAGACAGAGAGGAGCGACATGGCAACACTCGGCTCTGAGCTGCGGCAGCTTGGTCGGGGGGTGTGAGCTGAAAATGGGATTGCTGTGAAGGAAAATCCTCCCAGAGGGCTGCAGGCCGTACTGTAAGGTGGTCACCCAATCTGTTTGGAAGGCAGAGTGGCCCTAAGTAAGAATAAATCCTGACTCGTGGGCAGTGCACTTGGCTTGGCCGGGAGCCTGGATGGAAAAGACTTTAAGATGGGGCATGAGGAGGTCTGGAGAAGACACGCGCCGTTGGATCAGTGGCGGAGACGTAACATGTGAAGGTCTCTGGAGCACCTGTTAAGGCGCACTACAGGGCGCCCACCCTGGGAGGGGCACGAAACAAACGGGTGAGAGACAGAACGTCTTTGCCCCCTGCCATGGGCCAGCCTCTGGCATTGGTCAGGTGGGTGGGCTCTGTCCCCACCGTATCCCTCAGCCTCCATGAAAGCCGGCAGGCCTCCAAGAGCCTCTTGACATCACCTGATTTCGGTGATAATTCCTCTGCCTTTTCAGATCTGGGGAACCAAGCGGCAATGCCATTCATTTCTAGACAGTAGCCACAGGAAAAGTCCCGGCAAGCTGGCCATAGCAAGCCAAACTCTCTTGCCCTCTGCTCACGCCCCACGCACTCCCCCCAGAAGCCATGAGCATGCTGGGTGCAGCATCAGGGGGACAGCCGTGACAAGCACCGCCATGGTCCCTCAGCATCGAGGACCTGGCAGGAATGCCACAGTGTCCATGGGGCTGAGGGTAGGGAACTCCATGCGGGGCTTGAACCCCAACCTGTGGAGTGGGGAGTGGGTCCTGCATCCCTGTACCCCATCCAGCCTTCTGTCCTCATCTCCCCACACAGTTCCTGATGCCCTGCACAGAACCTCCTGCTGTGCACATCCTCCAGGGGTGCTAACAGAGGGAGGGAAGGAAGGAAGGAGGGAAGGAGGGAAGGAAGGAAGGAAGGAGGGAGGGAGGGAGGGGAGAGGAGGGTCACACAAGTGAGAGTGTGAGTCAGCAGGTGCTTGGGTGAACAAGTGAACAGGTAAATGAATTAATGAGTCAATGGGAGACTAGTGAAGGAATGAAAATCTGAGTGAGGGCTGGGTCGAGGGAGTGACTCAGTGAGTGAACGAGGGACTGAAGGAACGAGGCCCACCCCGAGATGCGTGGAGGCGCTGGCCCGGAAGCCCCCCGCCTGCTGCCGGCTTCTGGGGAAGCCCCGGAGCCGCGGCCCACGCACCATGACGTTCAGGCCCTGGTTGGTGGGCCCCTGCGCCACGATGTACTCGATTCCCGTCTCGTACACGTCCATGGGCCGCCGGTACTTGACCACGGTGCCGGCGATGTTGAAGTTCTTGGGGCTGTCCACCTTGAAGTTGCCATTGAAGAAGTAGTAGCCGGCTTCATCTGCAAGAGCTGAAAGGGCACAGCTGCCTGGTCACCTGAGCCGGAGCGGCCGGAGTGGGGATGGGGTGGGGGGCAGGACCTCGCACTCGGGGCCTCTGGCCAACCTGTGGATCCCTGCGACCCTCCCCAAACACCCAAAGACAGGAAACTGCACGTCGTGGGAGTGGGACGCTCTGTTTGCACACGGCATGTGGCCCTGGCCAGGGAGATGTGGGCCCTCCTTCCTATCAGCCTAAAATAAACAAGGGCTTGTCTGGACGACTGAGGGTGGCTGGCCCAGGGCCCACTTGGTCCTGCCGTTCCTGCCGCCCCCAAAGGGCCTGGGGCTGAGAGGTGAGGTAAAGCATAGGGACCAAGCGGCCAGGTCGAGACACACGCTGGACAGCAGGTGTCCGCCAGGTTGGGGCCGGGCCACCCTGCCTGGCTCTGCTGCAGACTTCCCCATGTGAGCCGGGCTGACTTGGCACCCCCAGCTTCCCCTCCCCGACACGGGGAGAGGACCGTAGTGCCCCACCAGGGCCCAGGCCGAGCAGCACTGCAGCCCTGTCCCAGCGGCCCCAGCAGGCCCTACCCGACCCCAAGCTGACCAGTTCCGTGCTCTCGCTGGGAGCATGACATTCTGCTGCCCAGACCGGGGGACCCGGCTGACCGTGGGCCGGATCGGCCCACTCCCCGCCGTGTGGCTCCCAGTCAGCCTCTCTCTGAGGCCGGTGGACACTTGGAACCAAGGACTTCAGAAGGACATCCACTCCCAGAACTGGAGCGCGATGACGCCCAGACAGCGGGAACGCACGTGCGGCCCCCCGCAACGGGCTGGGACATCTGTCCAGAGGCGGGACGGCTGGCCCTCCCTGGGAGGCCCGGGGCCGTGGGGCGGGGCTCCACCTCGGGGACAGTGTGTCTTCCAGAGGGTTTCTTTAGAGCCCGTGCCAGGAACTGGCCCGAAGGTGGGGAAGAGTCCAGCTTCCAAAGCTTCTGATGCAACTCCAAGCGGAGGAGACGGGCGGTTAATTTATTATCAGGCAGACGCAGCGAGGAGGACGCGTCTGCTGGAAAAACACCCTCCATGTGGCGACGCTGAAAACTAACGGGGACAAGAGCGGGAGCTGGGCGAGGGGGACACGGACGGGCTGGGTCCGTGCACAGGGTTAAATCCCCGGCCCGAGTCCAAACCTGTTTCCTGACAGTAACGACCTTCCTTCCTGCGGCTTTCCCAGTGCTCCGAGGCTGCCCTTGGTATTTCCACGCGTCTGTTTCAAGAACGATGGCTTTGCAGCCAGCTCTGGGAACACGGTGTTTCCTGGCCTCACCACCCTCCCAGCGGGCCACAGAGCAACCGGCCTGGCAGAGGCCTGGCCCCCGTGTTCGGGCCGCAGGGGCTGGGGCCTGGAGCGTGCAGACCGGCCGGCTGGGGGCTGGGGCTCAGGGCCCCAGGCACTGGGGCCCCGGGGCCTGAAGGGCTGAGAGCCCGTGCTGAGCTCAACCTTGAGGATCTTTACCAAAGGCCCACCCTCCAGCCCTGCGTCCCCTTAGAAGGGTGGTCGTGCCCCACCAGCCCTGGCCCCCGAGAAGCTGGCCTGAGAGGGAGGGAGGTGAGCCCTGCCCGGGGTCCCCCACCTGCCCTGCGCAGATCGGCTCACAGATGTCAGTATCTGCCCTCCTCGGCCAGAAGGGGCTCCCCCGGGGTGCAGACAAGGTGCATTGCCCCGCCAACTTCCCACTGCACAGGGAGCCCTTCCAGAAACTGTCACCAACGTGGGGCCTCACCGCCTCAGTCACCATGCCAATGACTCCACAATCCTCAAGGACCCCTCCTGAATCCAGCTTCCCACCAGAGACAGTCCAGTGGCCGAAACATCAACTCGAGGGCCCCAGACGGGAGTTTGAATCCCACCCCTGCTTCTCGTCACCCTTGGCCTCAGACTGGCCACCTACTCCTTCTCGCTCTGCCTCAACCTTCTCAGCCCCAGAGTCTCACTCCTCGGACCTGGGGGGGCAGCGGGGGGAGCAGAGAGGCCACCGCCAGCACCTCCAGCTTTTGCCTGTGCCTTGCCCTCCAGGGACGGGGAACTCACTATCTGAGTCATGACCCCCTCCATTATTAAGCAACTCTGAGTGCAACACCTCTGCACACATGGGGGTGAGGTCAGCTTCCCTACGACACCCCCACCACCACCGCCACATGCTACACACGTGCACCCACCCAGGTCAAACTCTGGCTTCTGGGGCCATCCCTCTCCTGCAGGAAGGGACCCAAGGTCAAGTGTCCCCTGTCCACACAGAACCCACACGTTGCACCCCACGCGAAACCACAAGCCCCTGTGACGCCACCCAGGCCCCACATACACACCTAGGACGTCCGCAGACTTCTTCCGCTCCACAATCTGGATGTCTCGGGCGCCGGCCGGGATGTGGGTCACCAGAGAGTAACCTGGGGGACACGGAACAACGGTGAGCGGCAGGCCGGCTGTGGCCACTGCCTCTCGACTGCAGGACGGCAGCCACCACCCTCCTGCACTCCTGGCGTGTGAGGGGCAGCGTCTAAGGGCAGCCCCTCCCCGCCGCCAGAGCTGCGCACCTGGGGCCCAAGAGGCAAGTCCAGGACCTGGCGGAACACGCCCTGCCGCGGGAGAGCTGACCCACTGCTCCGGCACGGCCCCAGCATTCCCCGCTTCCGAGACGCTTTCCTACCAAGGCTGCGGGAGATGCTCCCTGGTACCTGCCCTGTTCCTTCCGAGACACACCACAGGCCACAGGGACCATAAGTCTGCCGGAGTCAACATACGTGGGTCCTGCTCTGCCACTACCACCAAGGTGACCCTGAGAAGGCTGCTGCAGCCCTTGGGCCTCAGTTTTCTCGCCTGTACAGGGATGACGGCCCCCACTCTAGATGACGGAGGAGATTCTGGGTAGCACAGAGCCCGGCCCTGAGGTGCTATTTTAGAAACCCACGTCGTCATACCATCACGTTGATTTTAAAGGTTTGCTACATTCAAAGGTGTAAATGAGAAAGTACGAGGCCCCAGCTCAGGGCCTGTCATCGAAGGCCCCAGTCAGGTGGGGTGGCAGCCACGGAGACCCTCACAGAGCCCCCCACAAAGGGACCAAGGGTCTTGGGGGGCAGAGGTCTGAGGAAGGGACCGTGCTGCCAGCAGGTGGTAGAGGGTTTGCTGGGAGAAGGAGGGAGGTTGCTTTAAAGCCCTCAGAGTGAAAAGCCGTCTGGGAGAGGGTGGTGAGGGGCTTCTCGAATCAGGTTTGCTGGGGTCGATGCCCAAGTCACCCGAGGGGCACGTGGGCCCGCCTGCCAGGTGAGCCGCTCCTGCCGGCCGCCCCCATTTACGGCCCCCTGAAGACCCTGAGCTGGTCCTTCCGGCCCGCGGGGAGCCCCTAAACGCCTAACCACTGGCTCTCTTGGCAGGAGGACAGGAGCAGCTGTGACCTGCAGTATCGGCCGATTTCCGGAGGACAAGCGCTTCCACCCACTGTGGCCGATGTCAGGCTGCCAGCTTGTGTCGCTGGGCGCAGAGTCGGGAAAAGGGACACAGTCGTTTACCTGCTGCCCTAGTATTTCCAGCTGACAGACACAAGAGTTATAGAGGTAAAACGATTAGGAAATGATGACTTTGCTTAAATATCATTTACTTAAATGAAGGTTTATATGTGTTCGTTTTTAAATGAGCACCCAGCTCCGAGCTACCTCGCACACATCTACCAGGGGAGCATGTGGGTCACCGCTTAGGACCACAGACCCGGGAGCAGGCTGTCTGCGTTCACACCCACCTCTGCCTCTTCTGGCTGTGTGACTTTAACCCAGTTTCTTAACCTCTCTGTTTCCACATCTGTAAAATGACAGCAGTGGTAGTCCCCACCCGGAGTCAAGAGCCGGGAGCGAGTTAACCGTGCTGCACTTGGCTCCGTGCAGTGCACTTGGTAGAGTTATAGGTGGGCTTGGGTAAGGGTCAGCCCCGGGCCCCCAAGCTGAGAGCTCCACGCGGGCATGAACCTGACTGCCGCACCTGGCACCCAGGAGGCGCTCAGAAAGAGACGCACCCTCTGAACCCTGACTCTGCCAGCTCGACGCCCCAGCATCCGGCGGAAGGTCCCAAAAGCAGGTTTGTGAAAGGAAGGGAGGAAAGGCGCGATGTCTTTGCCCGCGCCCCTCCCACGGCTAGGCCTCTGAAGAAAGCGGCCTCTGCCCACTGCGCTCGCCCTGCCTTACTCAGACCCCTGCCCGGCTGGGCTTCCGCTAGAGACACCCCTCCTGTCCTCACCCTGCCTCTCCTCAGTCGGCATGTCCATCCCTGGGTCTCTCGTCCAAGCCCTGTAACTCTAACTCCGAAAGTGTCCGTCCCCTCCACCTCCAGGACACGTGGGGGTCCCGACAGCCAGGTCCTTGGGGGCTCTCGAGGGGTTGGCTCTAGTCCAGACGCACCTGGCCTCACTGAGGGACCTCGAGCCGGCAATTCCCACCCTGGGCCTCAATTTCCCCATCTGTCAAATGGGTTTCAAGCTGCCCTGCCTTTCCCAGTCTGCAGGCTGTGATAACCCAGTTTAATCCCACAAGCATTAACTGAGACCCAGGAATGTATTCAGTTCAAGACTGAGTATTAGAAGCAATATCCTTCCAAAAGTGCAAAGTCCTGTCACAGGCACAGACCCCCTGCCCGCCCCTCCCCCAACCCCCAGGAGGGCTGGCTCTGTGCTGCGGCCGGCGCAGAGCTGGCGGGAGCCTGGGCACTGCTTCAGACCTTGAAACTAGGGTTTGAGAGCTTAGGCCCCAGCATCTGTGCGCCCAGACCTCAATCTCATATCAGCGGTGAGGACGGAACGCGTGCCTCAGTTTCCCCCTTTTAAGGATGGTATTAACATCTCCCTGAAGGCTGCGCTTGGGTCAGATGTGGTCCCCAATCCCCGTGAGCACTGCGGCACCTGGTATCCAGCAGGTGCTCAACACAGAGCTGCTGCTCTTCCTGTAGCCAATGGGGGCCTTACAGAGCCACTGGCCAGCCCTGCTGGGCCTGGGTGGAGGATCGGGGCGCCCAGGAGGGGAAGGACCCTGCACAGCCACTTAGCAGCCGGCGGCAGGATCCCACGGGCCCTGGACCCAGAGCGGCAGGGGCTCTTACCCAGGTGGGTGTTCCCCTTGCGGTAGTTGCCTGTCACGTGGGTGCAGCTGCTTCCATCCCCCTGGCAGACGCCACACTTGTCCAGCGTGTGGGTGGAGAAGAGCACCCCGTCACAGCCGATGGGCTGCAGGAAGGGAGGTGGAGAGGCTGCTGGGAGGGCGCTGAGGCCCGGGCCCCGGGGCCGCCACTGCCTGGGTGGACAGGTGGGCGGCCGGCGCAAGGAGACCGGTGGTACTTCTGCTACAATGTTGAACAACCTCACATTTTCCAGACACGCAGACCCCTCGCAGGTCGGCAAGCTTGCAGGACGTGCCGTCGCGGGCGGGGACCATGAGTTGGCGCTGGCCGTCCACGGTGGTGCAGTGCAGGTCGCACGGCTTGCTGGAGATGTGCACATAGTCATCTGATGGGGGAGACAGGGTCTCAGGGCGGCTGGCGGGGGCCAGGGTCAGGGACCTCCCCTCCCCCGCACTGAGACGGCCCTTCTTTCATGGCACAGATGGGGAAACGGAGGCCTGGAGAATGGAAAGAACTTGCCTGGGGTCTCAGTGGCAGAAACGGACCAAGATGCAGGTGATCTGGCCCAGCCCAGGCTCTGGAAGTCCAGCCTCTGCCGCCCTGTGAGTGGGGGGCAGTGTACCCTCTGCAGGAGGTCTGAGCCGACTTGATGGCCCTGGGCTGCCGGTCCTGGGGACCCTGCACTTACCCGGTGAGCGGGAGAGGCCAAGTCATTTACGCTGCCGCCTGAACTTCTTATGACCTTGGACGAGACCCACCCCCCGCCACCTCTGGGCCTGTTTCCCCACCTGCCTACCCACTGGACGAGGACATTCCCTCCCACAGGCCCCAGGAAGTGACCCTCAGGTATAGATCCTGCCAGAGAATTCCCTGCTGGGTGGCCCAGGGCCACAGTACCGGGATAGAGCGGCTTCCACTGGTGCGTCCGTCCGTTGTACACACGGGAGTTGAAGGAGATGCACTGCTCCTCGCGGAAGCTCCTCCCGTCCGGCGGACACTCCTGGGAAGCGGGAAGACAGGGCGGGAGGCTCTGGGAGGGACTCGGCCCGACAAAAGCATTTTTGTCCAGGCAGAGCAGGAAGTGGCTCTCCTCCGTGCTCTCCGTCTCTCGGGCTCTCTGGAAGGAGGGAGGGAGGACCAAGCCTCCAGCACCCACGTGTGCTGGCCCTCCCCGTGCTCTGGGCTGGATCCTTTCAGTCCCACCGCCCCGGCCTTCTCCCCGGCCGCACATGGAGCGGCAGGGACACCGGCCTCGGCGGTGCTCGCGCGGGGTCCCCACGCACCCCGCGTCCTCGGGCAGGAGCCCATCTGCGTGTCCGCATCCACAGCCACAGTGCCTGGGACACGGGCACTGACTGCGTGGGCCTGACTTCACAGAAGAGGGGCCCGTGGGGCAGAGGGGAGGGGCCTGCGCGGGGCCCAGCTGCTCACGCCGCGGCCAGAAGCCGAACTGGGCCAGGGCTCCCTCCCGAGCTCACGTCAGGAGGGCAGCTGACCAGCGAGGCCAGCACAGAGGTCATGGCCGCTCGCCTCCCTCCAGCCCCTAACTCCCCCCGTGTGCCCACACAGACACACAGACACGTGGACGCAGGGACATGGGGACACGCACAGCATCATCTCTCTGCCCCGCCCCCGGTCCAGGGGGTCTGGTTCAGACTGGCTTTGGCCCCATCAAGAGGTGACCGGAGGGTGAGCCAGGGTCAGCACCTCCTGCCCAGACCCAGCCACCTCGGTGCAGCACGCGACCGACAGAGAAGGTTTGGGTGTGGAGGGCGCAGAGAGCGGAGGCGGGCGCACAGGGGGGATGCCGGTGACCCCAGTCCCCCGGGGAGACCCGCGAGCAGGCTTCACGCTGAGTGCAGGGGCCGCGCGCGCCCCTAGACCCCAGACCTTGAGGTCGTGCTGGAGTTCCGCCAGCAGAAGTGGGTCCTTTTCCCCTCAGGTGCCCGCAGCCCGTGGTGGGCACCACAAATTTGATTTGATGCCGGAAGGGGGGATTCTGAGCCCGGAGGCCCTCACCACCCTTCTCTTCAACAGGGTGTAAGTGGCAGGCCCTGGACAGAGTGTCCAGAGGGCCCAGGGCCACCGGGAAGCTGCCCTGAGACCTGCCAGAGAAGGGGGATGGGGGAGGGGGTCCCGGCTGGCGGAGCCTCACCTGTACTCTGCAGAGCTGGTACCTCTTGGACGTGCCCGTGCAGGTCCGGTTCCCAGTGCCCATGACAGACGTCCTCCTGGCGGGAGGACACGGGCTGCAGCCCTGACCCTGCTTCTGCTCCTGGGCGGCCTCTGGGCTACTCCTCCACCACGCTGCCCCCGAGCCTGCTCTGATTCCTCTGACTGAGGCCTCCTTCCTCCCCACTCAAGCCCCGCTGCTGCACCAGAGCCCTCTCACGTCACAGGTATTCAGGTAGTTTGAGGGTGTTTCTCAGCCCCTTCTTCAGGGGGAGGGGTGAGATCCAATTCACCTCTCTATCCCCAGCACACAGCAGAGGGTCTCAGGACACAGAGTTAGTAATAAAATAACCACATTTCCCATGTATGGGCCCCGTGCTGCAGTGCATACCCACACACTGTCTCTTGTATTCTCAGAAACGTCAGGTGGACTCGAGCATAATCTCCACGCCACAAATGAGGAAACGGACGCTCAGAGAGGTTAAGTGACTTGCCCAAGGTCACACAGCTAGGAAGTGGCCGAGGCAAGATTTGAACCCAGGTCTGGCCAACAGTAACCACTGCACCTTATGCTTCCCCCATGTTTATTCAACTCAGGTCTTCAGAAGAGAAACCCAGGGTGGGCCTGGCCCCTCACTGAAAGAGCACTAGAAATGGAGCAGGACGAACCCCAGGACGCTGTTGCCTGGGACCCAACAGAAGCCACGTCCTCAACGGAAGCCAATGAAAAGACTGACTTGCTCACCTGGCCTGTGCAGCCTCAACCTGAAGACCCCTCTCCCGGCCCGAGACCCCCCCACCTCCCAGGCCTCCGTCTCCCGTGCAGGCGGCCCCACTTCCACGCCAGCCCCTCAGGGCCACGTGCCCAAGCCCCGCACCTCTGCTGCAGGCAGTGCCGCTCCTGGGACGCCACCCCAGCCCCGCAGCTGCGGGAACACGCCGTCCACTTGGTCCACTCTCCCCACCAGTAGGCGGTGGCATCGGTGCCCGCCTCCAGGCTGTTGGATGTTGGGCTGTTGTCCTGGGTGAGAGGCCCCACGACAGTTAGAAGGAGGCTGGAGCACCTGGCCGGACGGGCCTGCCGTCCCCGTGCCCTGGACAGGAGGACACAGCCCCCTGGGTGGGTTGCTCGAAGCCTAGGCTCAGATCTCCAGGGCGGTCTCTGGGGGGCCTCCCAGGGAGCTGTGGGCCTCGGGTCCTGCCCCATCTGGGGATCTGGAACATCCTGGGAGCTTGGCGGGATCCTGAGGCTGAGCCTAACCATCCTTTCTTTTCCCCGAGCAGCCTGGGTTCTGCGGGACCCAAACCCGCCCGTCTACACGCCACACTCCGGGGCTTCTCTCAGAAGGTGAGCAGTCAGCCCCTGTCCTGCCGAATCAGCAAGGACTCTGGAGCGGCCGGAGCCCCGCACGCAGGGGCTGGCCTCACTGGCTTGTAAGGCGCGTTCCCGGGAGCGGGAGGGGATCTGGGAAGGCACTCCAGGACCCCCGGACCCCTGCCCCGTGTCTGCCGCCCAGCCCTCAGCGTCAGCCCACCTGGGCGAAGGGTCGTGCGCCCCACTCACCACGGCCCCTGTGGACGATGCACCCCCAGCCACAAGTGCCACAGCCAGCAGGGACCAGGCCCAGCGTGAAGGCTGCCATCTGCCACCCATCCTAGGAAGCAAGGGCACAGTCACTGCCAGGCCAGGTCCAGCTCCTCCTGCAGCTGGCTGGAGTCCGCTTTGGGGAAAAGCTCCCGGAGCCCACCCAGTGCTGAGGCCTGAGGTTATCTGGGATTGGCTGGTAGTGGCGGTCTGGTGGCCCTGTTGGGAGGGCTCAATGAACGATTAGAGATGCCTGCACGGGCTTGAGACACTAGGGTGGTGGTGTGCACGCTACGCCCGTACCACCTGATCTGAGGGCATCTGGGGACATGGGCCACGCTTTGCCTCTGAATAGCTGAGCTGCCTGGGGAACGCCTGGAGAGAAACCCAGGGACACCTATAGGCCCAGGCTGCATCCATTGGATGAAGGCGCTGAGGGTCGATCCATTACCTCGGCCGGTGGACCCGACCAAGAGCACCTTGGGATTTTTATCTGTTCAGCACTTGCTGGCCACGTGGGAGAACGATCCTTCCCGTCGGCTACATGGAGCTGCTGGAGGGGGCCGTGGACGCCACAGGCTCTGCCAGGCCCTCTCCCTCCCTGGACACAGCTTCCCCCTGCCCTGAGGGACCCCACGCTGCGCAGAGCCCAAGCGTCTGTGCCCCCTCCTTCCCAAGAGAAGACACACAGCTTGTGCCTCCGGGGTGCTGGAGCGAGGGTGGCCTAGGACCACGGGGCTGTCTCCCAAGAAGTCAGCACCCTCAGCACAGAACACTACTGGACCTCCGAGCCAGGGGTCAGGTCAAGGGGAGCCTGCAGCCTCCCGGGCCCCCAGCCTCCCCTATCTGTCCCTGAGACGGAGGAGTGGGGCCTACAGCGGCCTCTGTCCAGGGTTTGTCTCAGGTCCCGAGTTGTCACTTGCCAGGGGTTGGAGGAGTTTCCGAAGCCATCAAGCCCACCCCCTAGAGCCTGGAACCAGAGAGGGGAGCCAACTTGCCCGAAGCAACACAGCCAGGTGGCCGACCAGCCCCCAGCCCCCAGAGCAAACTCAGGGACTAATTCCAGGGAGAGGAGGCAGGAGAGCCCCCCTCCCCCACGCCTGCCAGCCCTGAAACTAAGTCCACATCTGCCCCCTTCTCTCCTCCTTCAAACCCTCGTTTCCGCACAGCTCAAGCACCTGCAAATTTTCAAGAGTTACGCCAATGACACCCTCACACCCCAAGAATGTCTCTGCCCTCTGTCTGCCCCAGGCGAGGCGGCAGTACACCCCAGAGCCTGGAGCCAGAGCCCTTGAGATCCGCACCTCCCGGCCGGCGGCCTGCCACCGCTCCAGCCGGCTGCCGCCCCTCCCCCGCAGGCCTCCATCTACACCCCCCAGCCTCCCGCAGGCACAGAGGCCCCTCGGCGTCCCATTGGCTAGTCTGTGCCCCGGCTCCTGCCTGCAGGCTGAAGACAGGTGCTGAGCGGCTGCACACTTGGTTTTCATTAAGGCTCCCAGACACCGCTGGCTGCAGGCCAGGCCCGGCTCACGCGGGACCCATCCCTCCCTGGGGTCCAAAAACAGCCACCGGCCGGCGGGAGAGACTTGCCGTGCAAACAAGGGCTTCAGGCGCGGTAGGCTAGGAGCTGAGGGGCCCCCCGCGCCCACGCTCGGAGGGTCTGGACCCCTCCCCACCAGCCCTGCTCCTGTTACATAACGGCTCCCCCGAGGGGCCCGGGGATGCCATGCATGCGCTTGGGGCCGCATCTCGTGCCCTGGCAGGGCTGCGGCGGGAAGCGGGACGGCGGGGAGGAGGCCTACCTGGCCGGGGGTCAGCAGGTTGTCCTCGGACGAAAGGGGCCGAGCCTCTGCTGCGGGCAGGCGGCGCCAGGTGCGCGGTGCGGGGGAGCCTCGGGGCGCAGAGGGCGGCGGGCTGGGCCTCTCTCCCTTCCTTCTCCTCCCTCTCGCCGCCTCCCTCCTCCACTTCAAAGAGCACCCACGAGAGGGGGTTCCCGGGAGGCGCGCAGCCCAGTGGCAGCTCCGCAGCGCGGCGGCCTTTATAGCTGTCAGGCAGACAGGGAGGAACTCACACTTCCCACCAGGCTGCTCCCCCCTCCCGCCGCCCGCCGGCCGGCCTGGCGCACACTTTAACCCGCTCCGCGCCTCTGGAGCCCGGCCAGGCCGGCCCAGCTGCCTGCTGACTGCTGCCGCGGCCACGAGCAGGGAGGCCGCCTTCCCAGGTCCAGAACACGGGACTGCGTGTCCGGGTGTCCAGGCGGAGTGCCCACTGGCCCGGGGTCACAGGGGAGGTTGGCGGCGGCAAAGCCGAGCCCCAGGCTTGGTCCGTCGGATTTCTGCTTCCAGAGGGGGCCCAGTCTCTGCCACTCCCCAGAATGGAGTCTGGGGTGTATGAGGCATCCAATCCAATAGTTCCGTTTTACGGAAGGAAAGACTGAGGTCGAGAGGGGACACCATGCTCTGAGGTCATCCAGCCAGCCTTGGAGAGATTCTCCTGAGAAACGGAGGCCTGAGCAGGCGGAGGGACTGAGGGAGACGCAGCAAGGCTCAGCTGAGGGTTCCGGGGAAGGGACAGAAGTGCCCACGGCCTGCGGGCCAGACGGCGAGGACGGCCAGAGCCGGTCGGGGGGAGGCGCGCGGAACTCTGCAGATGTTCAGCACCAGCTTGGCAGGGCACAGCGGCCTGGCTGGGCGCGGGCCAGCTGGGCAGCCCCTGGCAGGCCGGCGTGGGGCTCCAGCCTGTGTTCCTGCTGAGTCAGAGCGTGGAGCAGAGCACGGAGCCAGCGGCACGCACTTCGGCCCCCAGACACCCAGGGAGGACCCCAGACATTGCAAGTTGCCCCGGAAACAACGCCAGGCGCCCGCCCCGCACACCAGCCTCCCTGGAGCCCACCCTCCCGGCACCTCCGCGCGGTGGGGGTGGAAGTGGGGCGGCCCTGAGCCATTTCATCCATCCCCCTGCCTCTGCGCTGCGGATGGCTCCCAGTGGCGCCTGGAAAGCCCTCCCCCTCCCTGCACCCTCCCTGCCGGAAGGAACTGTGGTGAGCTCCTCCAGTTGCCTCCCTGGGCGACTGAGAATCATTCCACCCCTGGGAAGATTCTGCCACCAACAGGAATGGTCAGGGAGGAGAGCAACCAGAGATGATCCTGAAACCAACAAGGCCTGCTGCCCTGCATCGAGTTCTCCCTCTGTGCTGAGAGCTAGGAGGTCAGCATCTTTGCTCTCCCCACTTTACAGATGGAGGAACTAAGGCCCCGAGACCGCTGGGTGGTGCCCGGGGTCGCACGTCTGAGGGCGGCACATCAGGGACCCCAGCGTCCTTACTGAGCACATCCTCTCCATCTGGCAGGTTCTTGTATCACGTTCATCCTCCCCAGACCCTCTGGGAGGCAGGTCTCCTCCATCTCATTTTCCCCTGGGGCCCCTGGGTGGTTGGGTGGAACCAAGACTCAAACCCAGGTCCACGCTGCCCCCTGGGGTCAGCATGCTGAAGCGCAGACACGATGGAACCCGGCACGCGGCACTGGTGCACGTGCACGCACGCACGCACACAACCTCACAGGCACACACAGGGGCACACGCTAATGCACACACAGGCACACACACTCACCGACCCCTCACAGACACACTGCTGATGACTCGCGCCCTGGGGCCTCTGCCCCCACCCCTGCCCCGCCCCTGCCCCGCCCCCCAGGCGCCAGGGCCCTGATCCCCGGGCATGCTCCCGAGCTCTCCGGGCACTGCTGGATCCACGTCCAGCCAGCACCAGGGTGACTAACGGTTTCCCTTGGGAGGGACCCTACAGCCAGCTGACGCAAACACCCCAGCGCATTCTCTTAGCTCAACGGGACAGTGCCTGGGAGGCGGGCTGCCACCCCCAGCTCTGGGACCTCTAGCAGGTGTGTGACCTGGGAGGGCCACACGTCCACCCTCACCCCACCCTCTACCTCCAGTAGCCGGCCGGGGCTCCCCCACCCCGCAGGACTCCAGCGAGCCCCCAGACTCCAGAGCCGCAGGGAGCTGTGACCACTGCTTGGTCCACTGGTGGTCTGGGGGTTTCGGAGGGAGACATCAGGGGTCAGGGAAGGCCCTGGGGCCCCTGAAGACCCTAGGAATTGCGGGAGGTGACTGGTGATAAAGAATCAGGCACAGGCAGGGGGTGCCTCCGAAGACCTCGTCAAGTGCCAAGCGCGGAGCCACTGTCAGTTCTGGAGAACCGGTCGGGCTGGGCCTCCTGGCGGGGCCTTAGATGCCCTCGGGACCCACCTCACGGGGTCGCAGCCAGGCCTGGACGGCAGAACCCAGAGTATCTAAGAAGCTTCTAACCAGCAGCACAGTGGGTGACCGGAAGAGCAGCCCAGGCTCAGAAGAGGCCATGCCTGGGGCCCAGGCTCTGCCGTCACCGTGTTGAAGGTTTAATCGTGTTATCTTAGAATTCGTGTTCTCGGAGCGACACTGGATGGGGTGATAGAGTGATGGAGAGACTTCTGCTGGGGGACCTCCTACCCCCTGCACCTCTCAGGACTGCCCTCTGCCCTCTGGGAGTCTCCGGTGGGGTCCCAGGCACTCACTCCACAAGCTCCCCATGCCCAAAGGAGCACAACATTAACAGCAAATAAAAACACTCCTATTGTTCGGGAGAGGCCCTTGGAGGAATGAGAAAGTTTTGTCCTGCTTGGTGAACAAGGGGCTCCCCGTTTTGCACTGGGCCCCACAGGTCACCCAGCAGCCCTCGGAATTGCTGCCTGCCAGCTCTGATGATGCCCGGGGCTCCCTGGAGAGTCACTGAAAGAAATGGCTCGGAGCCCCCATCTTGGTTCCCGCTGTCCCCTCTCTGGAGCCCTTCTTTCACACCCATCTGGACGTGCTTGGCCCTCCAGATGATTTTCTGAGGACACCTCCTCCAGGAAGCCCACCAGGTGGCCCAGCACTTCGATCTGGCTTCTCGCACTGAGCGGGATCTTCCCCGGCCTGTGGCTGTGACCCCACAGAGCGGGGGCTACTCCTGGTTCACACTGTATCTTAGCACCTGCCAGGGCCCAGCATCTCTAGCCAGGTGCTCAGTGCATGGAAGGGTGGATTTGTCCGGCGGTCCTTCGGGGTGACGGTGAGGTGTCCCCGCCACTCTCTGTGTGACACCTGTTTTTTCAGAAGGAGATTATCTTTCCACCAGAGTTTTCTAGATGTCTGAAGAGCTTGCAAACAGGAAATTGGGCACATTTCTGAGGGGAAGCGAGGTGAAGCGTGGGAAAACAAGGCGGAAGGGGAAGAGCCCACTTGGGGAAGGGAACGGAGGGGGTGGGGGAGGGGTGCAGCGGGCCATGGGATGACCAGTTTGGGTGGTCCCAGTGGTTGGACAGTCACGCCGGGAGCTGGGCCCTGTCCTGCACAGCCAAGTGTCTGAAACAGAGCTCAGAAACACGGGGACCAGAGCCAGAGCCCCTGTGAAGTGGGCCCTCAACCCTGGCACCCAGAGGCCTGCCAGCACGGCCTGGAGGGTGACGACCTCTACCCTGTCCCCCGATGTCCTGCTGCTCACCCAGAGCCTGGGGCAACCCTGGGCACCTTCTGACAGCAGAGCTCTTGTACCCAACAGGCACTGGGACACTGTGGGACCATGTGGCCAGTCTGGAGGTGGTTGGCCAGGACTGGAAGAGAGCCAGGCTCCAGAGGGAGGCCCAGCAGCAAGTCCCTCCCCGTGAGCTCCCCGGGCAGATGCTCTGGGCCTGGGCTGGCCGTCAGGGAGGACCCACCCCCACAGACCACTGGAGCTCAGCAGGCCGGACCACAGAACAGAGTCCTCCCCCTCCCTCTTTGTCAGCACTGGCATTTTCTCTTAGGCCAAGTCTCGAGGTTCAAGTGGGGGGACTTGGGGTGTTTAGAAAGAGGCTCCTTTGTCCCCAAATCTGGAGCAAGGACGGGGCCCCGGGAGGCCCTGTCAGGGCTGGGAAGTAAGCCTGCCGCTGGCGCTCCAGGGACAGACCACTGCTGGGCAAGGGGCAGTGGGGCTGGCGGGAGCTGCGTCCTTGAGCTCCTGAATTTCACCGCCTGCCGAGGCGCGCAGGCCGAGCCCGGCTGTGCGGGGGTCACCTCCTGCCGGGACAGCCCCTCCGCTGCCGCAGGGCCTGCCCCTATGCCCTCCGTGACGCTATGAGACAGAGACGAGGGGCTCCATTTTGTGGATGGGGAGACTGAGGCTCACCGGACAGAGGGTACACCAAGGCCCCAGAGCTAAGCAGGGGCGGGGCCCTCGCCCGGCTCACCAGAGGCAGCTGGAGCTGCTCATTTCCAGTCATTAGCTGAGGACAACACGAATGTTGTCACAACCCCAGTCGCAGGGGCCCCGGATGGTCCTCCAGCCTGGGGACCCCCACGGGAGGAATCAGGAGCGTCGATACCCAGACCCCCTCCCCCCAGGGGCAGGAGGGCCTCAGCGGGTCGCTGCCCAGAGAGCCAAGGGCTGCTGTGCTGTGCTCTGGCGCTGCGGGTCGGCCGTTCAGAACGTGTAGGATGCGAATGCAGCAGCTGGCCCCGCTCTGCTGGGCGGCTGAGCAGACAGACAGCTGTCCGGGAGGTGGGAGCCGTGTGGCATTCCGGGCATTTCAGCACCTCTATAAAACCAGCCTTCTCCACGCCGAGGGGCCCGAGGGAGGGGAGGGTGGGCGGGGCGGCTCCCACTCCCTGCTCCCCAGGCTGTGGCTGCCCCGCCAGCGGCCCCCACCCTGCCCGGGACAGGCCCTGCCAGGTCCCGTTGGGACCAGCGCCACCTGCTGGGGAGAGGAGGGATGCGCCTGGGGGCCTTGGCTAGGAGCATGCGTCAGGGGCCAGTCTCCCCTCCTCTCCCGGCCTCAGTCTCCTCCTCTGTAAAATGGGGAGAGAGAGGCGTCCACCCCCCCCACCCCCACCCCCACCCCCCGCCTCCAGCTGCTGGCACGGCCCAAAGGGACAAAGTAGGAAGAGAGCTCGGCACATGCCGGCCCTGAATGAATGTCTGTGTGTGTAAATGGTTTTCAGGACACACACAGGGGTTCGAATGGACAGCTCCCCCGCACCAGGGGTCAGGAGAGGCCCAGGGCTACAATATTAACGTGGAGGCAAGCCCGGCAAGGGCATCCTGGCAGAAGGAGGGCGCACCGCCTGTGGCATCCCCTTTGGCCCGAGCACCAGCAGGTGAGGGTGGGGTGGAGTGGGGTATCGGAGGCCAGCCGCTCGGCTGGAGGGACCACCGGAGCCCAGAAGACGGGGAGGCCAGAGCACGTCTCTGCTGTCTCCCAGCCCAGCCCGATCCGGCTCCCCCTGCCCTGTGCCTGGGGGCACAACACCCCCACAGCAACCGGCCTGCTTCTTCTACTCTGCCCCACCCAGCTCCCCAGGCCAATCGCTTCCCTGGCCCCAGTGAGAACCGAGGGTCCTTTAAGTCCTGTTCAGAGCTGGACGCCTTCCCCTGAGCCAGTTGGCCTGTCTCCAGGCGGCCAGGTCTGCGACGGGAGCCACACACAGGCTGCACCCCGACCCCCATTCTACGCTCCGCCCCCCCAAAAGCGCTGCTCAAGTCCCAGCCTTTCTGTAGGGGGGTCCTTGGGCCACCCCGCCCCCAGGCTGGCCACCTGTCTCCCTGCTTTGGGGCAGCCCCTCTCGGCCCCCTTGGTCCTTAATGGTTACAACACATGTGCGGCTCCCCTCCTGCTTCCTCCATCACCTCCCCCTTCTCTTTTTCCCCTCCCCAAGCTTGCAGCCCCGGCCCTGGAGTTTACAGCTGCAAAACACACACACACACACACGCACACACACAAACACACACACACACGCACACACAGAGTCATGCACAAAACCGACTGTGGAATGTTTTCCTGCTCCTGAGCGGGGTTACCGCTCCGGAGAGTTCTCTCCTAGCCCCTGACCTCTAATCCGTCTCCTCGCCACACGATTTCTACCCCTTCTGGAAGCTGGGGCTGGGGGCTGGGGCTGGGCAGGAGCGGGGTGTGGAGAGGCGGGCCGGGATGATCAGGGCCCCCATGACCAGCTTGCAGGGGGTCGCCTGCCTCTTACCCAGAGCTGCACACACGGCACGATCTGGTTTTCCCATTGGAGAGGGAACGGGGCTCCTAAGTGCCAGGCTGAAATGCCCTGCAGCCCCGCCTCCCTGGCCTTTCATTCATTCTTTTCACAGAGTCATTCATTCAGCCAGTGTCTGCTGACCACCCACCACGTGCCAGGCCTGGCCCCGGACTTGGGTGGTGAGCTGGCCAGTCGAGCAGTGGGCACACACCCCGAGCAGCCCCGCACCGGCCGCACGACACAGAGAGCTGGAGGCCCGGACGGGAACGAGTGGCGCGCTGGGGGCCAGCGCAGAGCACCCCAGCTTGCCTGAGCCGGATGGGGACCCGTCCCACAGATGTCAGAGGAGGGGGAAGTGTGTGTGCAGGGGAGGGGGTGAGGCCGGGAAGAGGGGCGGGGTCCTAGCGTACCGTGGAGGCTGGGGTGTGCTGTGGGGGACAGGGCTGGCCGGGGGTGGCCCCGCGATCCCCCAGAGAACTTGGACTTCACGCTGAGGGCTGAGGGTGCCTTGAAAGGTGCTTGAGCAGAAGAATGACGTGACCACGTGTACTGAATGGGACTTTTCATGGCCAACGGCAGAAATGTCCCCCAGCCAACGTATGAGAAAAAAAAGAGACTTCTGGAAAGGTGTGAGGGAGCTCCCAGATGGAAGGAAAGGTGGGTCAAGCGGGCCCAGGGGGCGTGGGACAAGCCAGCAGCCTCTCCTTGAGGCGCCGACATGCATGGGCACCTCCTGGCCTCGCCCCCGCTGTTCCCATACTCCAGATTCCAATTCCCAGGAGAACAAACTCCGGCGTAGCCACCCAGCGACCACAGGAACAAGCCACTGGACACAACGTGGCTGAATCTCAGGGTCATTCCGGGGCAGTGAGAGAAGCCAGCCCGAAAGAGTGCACACCGCGTGAGTCCATTTATACAGGCAAAGTCAAGCGTGTGGCAGAAACCTGAACAGTGGCTGCCTCTGCTGGGGCCTCGAGGGCTGTCCTGGAGTCACGGGGACGCAGGGGTGGTCACACAGCACACGTCAAAACTCATCGAACTGTACATGTGCGTTTTGTTGTAGGCGACACCATTATATCATGATGAAAACCAAAACGGAATGAAAGCTGTCCTTTTGCTGGCAACAAATAAACAAAAGAATTAATCAGTCAAGCAATGAATCAAGCAGTCCCTCCAGGGAGGGAGAATTGGCCTGGGGAGCTCCCACACTCCCATCTTTCCTTGGCCAGAGGATAACGGGGCAGTGTAGGGGGGACCCTGCTGGCCAGTTCCCCCAGGCCTCTTCAACAAAGGAAGGTAATTTCCCGAAGGCCAAGGAATGCTGAGAGGGCTAGCATCCCCCTTGCGCTGGGGACACTGGTAGAGCTCGTGCAGTTCTGTGTACTTCAGGTTTGAAACTATGTAACCAAATAGAAAAGAATGTTAGTTTCATTTGTTTAGTTACCAAGGAAGCCTGTTTGGGGCAGCAGCAGGGGAGTCAGACATGCCCGTGGGCTGGTAAATTGTGCAACTTATCTACAGGGTCCTTTTAGTGATTAGAATCTGCTGAACCTTGGGTTCTCTAACCTCTTGCCTCCTGTGGACGCGTGACTCAAGCAGCAGAGTCTGCTCTCTTCTTATTCTGGACGCCGGAGCCGGAGCACCTCGGGGAGGGGCCAGGGGCCAGGATGGAAAGTGGCTGGACATCGGCGATTGTGCTCGTGGAGACTCTTCTCCGAAGTTGCTGCCTCGGAGAAAAGAAGGCCGGTCTCCTTGAATCAACAGCTCTGACCTACCCAAAAAAAAAAAAAAAATCAGAGACAAGTGCTGATCACATGGTACATCAGCTGTTGAACCCTCTCCACGTGCTGCCGGACATGTGTGCGCACAGCCCTGCCTCTCTTCAGGGCATTTAAACCACAGCTGCCACCGGAGCCCCTGGTGCAAGGAGCGGGCCTTCTCCCTTTCGCTTTTCTGCCCTGGAGACCCGGGAGGCCTGCACCTACCTCTCCCCCCCAGCCCATGGGGACTCTGGTGGCCAAACTGCTCCTGCCCACGCTCAGCAGCCTGGTCTTCCTCCCCACGGTCAGCATTGCTGCCAAGAGGCAGTTCCACATGGAGGCCATGGTCTACCTCTTCACCATGTTCTTTGTGGCGGTAAGTCCGGGGCCCTGGGGATAGGACCCACCCGGGGCCCCTCCCAGAGACGGAGGACAGGGGCTGTCTTTCCACCACGTTGCTCTGTTGGGTGATGAAGAAAAGTGATGATGGGGAGGTGGAGGAAAGAGCCCAGAGACCAGGAGAGAGGGCTGTGGGCCCCCTTCACCTTCCTGGACCTCAGTTTCCCCAACTGTGGCAGGAAGTCACCCTGGGATTGGTGTCTGCGAGACCAAGCCCACAGCGCGCCAGGGACAAGCCCCTCCAAGATCCCCCTTTTCTTGCCAACCACCCAAGGCTCCTCCTGGCTCCAGCTCCCCTCTTCACCACCCCCCCCCCCGACTCTCCCTGGTACTCCAGGCCCAGGAGGGGGCTAGCAGGGCTCAGGGAACGTGTAGGGCCAGGGGAATCTGGTTCCAGGATTCTGCAGCTGGCCTCAGTTCAGGAGGGCCTGCTCACGTCGGCTTGTCTCTCCTTCTTGGGGCCTACGTCTCTCTCGGAGTCCTTCTTTCTCTTTCTATTTATATGTCTGGCTGTCTGTCTCTCTCTCTCTGTCCCCCTCCCCCGTCTCCCTGTGGGTCTCTTTCGCTCTGTGTTTCTCATGCTGGCTCGCGCTGTGTCTGGTTCTCTCTGGATTTCTGGAGCCGTATCCTCACGGAATTGACTCTCTTTCTAAATCTCATGGTGTCCGTCCCTAGCTCTGTTGCCCTCATGTGTCTCTCTGGCCCTATCTATCCATCCCTCTAGCTTCTGTCTGTCTGTCTACCTACCTACCTATCTATGTACTATCTCTCTAATCAGTCATCTATACATATATCTAATCAATCACCTCTCTACCTGCCTGATTAGCCAGCAGCCAACCAGCCAGCCAGCCAGCATCTCTCTACATCTTAGTGCCTTCCTGCCTCCCTGTCTGTGAGCCTCTGAGGCTCCTTCCAGCCACCCTTGCCGCTGGACCCCCAGAGGGGCCCCACTCTCTTTTCCTCCATCATCTTCCATCAGACCCAGCCTTGGTTTAAACCCAACTCCCTGATGAAGCATGCTCGGGGGAGGTGAGGGTTCCCGGACTCCGTGTGGCAGTGCCAGCCGTGCGTGGGCGCCCCCCCAGCCCCGAGCAGCAGGGCCTCCCCGGGCAGCAGGGCCTCCCCAGGCAGCAGGGCCTCCCCGGGCAGCAGGGCCTCCCCGGGCAGCAGGGCCTCCCAGCTCCTTCAAGGAATCTTGTCGAAAGCCGTTTCATTTGCTGCTCGCGGGACCCCAGCTTGGGTGAGGGCCAGGAGGTCTGCCCAGCAGATGAGGAACCAGAGCCGGGCAGACAGGGGGCTTCTCTGTGAGTACAAGGGCCCAGGGCCGGGGAGAGGAGCCGGGGTCTTGTCCTCCAGGCCCATGTTGGACCCCGCCCCCGAAACCACAGTCACCGCCAGGCCACCCCTCCCCACTGGGGCTGAGCTGACCCCACAGCTGCCTCTGCGGCTGGCCTCAGAGGCCCACCCCGCCCTGCCCCACCCAGCCAGAGTGGCAGGGACAGCTGCGTCCGGCGACAAGTGTCCCCGGCCTAAAGACACAATCAGGCCCCTTCTCCCAGAGCCCCCAGTGGCACCATCGCCACTTCTGCCTCCCGTGTGGAGTCTTCTGTGTTCCCACCGGGCCCGTCCTGTGACAGCTGCTGGACCCGTGCTGCGTGTCGTGTCACGTGGAGTCCCCTGGCCCACCCCACGGAGCAGGGGCTCTCGTCCCCGTTTGACAGGGGCCTTCCACCCCAGCCCTAGGGGCAGTCCGCCGCTTGTCAGAGCTCACGGCCAGGACCTGCCAGGCCGGCCGCCGGAAGCCGCGCCCTCTCCTGCCAGGCATCCAGCCACCTGCCACCCGCGCCCCCGATCAGCGCCGTGCAGAGCCAGGTCTGCTCGGTCGGAAGAGGGAGGGAGGCACAGAGGCTGAGGGCCCACAGCTGCTTCGCCCTGATCCTTGGCAGGTGGCTCCCCCCTGAGTCTCACCTGCCCCACCTCTCCAGCAGGGGTGAACCGAGGGCCTGGGGGGAAAGGCCCCTCCTGGGCCAGCTCTCCTTCAAACCGCTCCAAAGCCTCCCTGACGCTGTGTTCACAGGCAAACACTTGGCCGATGGTAAGCCAGCTCTAGGCTGGGACGAGGCGGGTGACAGGGCGCAGACCGCGTCCAGAATCTCAGAGTGATGAAGCCTTTAATCGCACATCGCGATCTGTGCTATGTAAGAGAGACAATGGGTACAGAGACAGCAGGGCTCGGGTGGGGGTGGGGAGAAGTAGTTCTGGAAGGAGCCGGAGGGTCACTCACAGGGCCTGGCTCTGCCTGCCGGAGCCACGGGGAACAAGTGTTCTTCTCCCTCCTCTCTCCTGGAGATGTGAGCACCTTGATCGCGCCCCACCTGAAGCTCCTCTTTGCTGAGCTAAACGGTCACATCCACGGCCTGATCCCTTTCCCCCAACCTGTTCCCTGCCAGCGGCACTTCAAAGGGTGCAGCTTCCGCAGCTCAGCACAGCTCTCTGGGGGGGTCTGACCAGACAGAGGGGAGCAGTACCGTGTCCTCCCCTGTTCTGGACGCTACATCTCTGTTAATGCCTCCTCGGTGCACCTGAGCTTTAGTTCCCATGAAGTTGCCGCCAGTGGAAGCTCTAAATCGACCTCAACTTGCTCGACTCACCAGATGACCCGGGGCTCTCACCACCCCTGCACCGTAGCATCCCTGGCGCCTCCAGATGTGGACTGCTGTCCTGCACGCCTCTCCACCCAGCTGAGCTGGGCTAACCAAGCGTCGCCTGTGCTGGGCTCCAAGCTTGTTTATGCCCTTGAGCTTGTCAAAATAATTACATCATGTCATTAAATATTACTTAAAAGGATGAAATGTGTAAGCGAAAGGAGACGGTTGTCCAGAAATAAGTTGACAGCTTTGAAAATACAGACATTTTGCTTTAAAATTGCTATTAAATTAGGCATCTGGCAGACAACTATAGGAGCGTGGGGAGGAGGGGGGCAAGGAGGACGCTGCTTTCCGCACCTGCCGGGGGGGGGGGGGGGGGGGCGGGGGCGGGGGTGTCTCTGCGATCTGTCCTCACTTTAGAGAAACAAACTGAGGGCTGCCGGCGGGTGGTTCTCAAAGCGGGCTCCCTTCCGGCGGCACCCCGAGATCAGCCCGAGACCCTCTTAAAGAAACAAACCTCTGACCCCCAACCCCGACCTGCTGAGGGGTCAACCCACAGGGCAGGCTCAGTACCTGAGAATTCGCAAGCCCCCCAGGGCTGCAGATGCCCGGTGGTCAGAGGGGTAAATGGTGGGAGAGAAGGCCCCACCGGCCCGTGCAGGGCAGACCGGTACCCAAGGAAAAAGGCTCCAGCCTCAGCAGACCTGGATGTTGAGGGAATCTGTAGATCACATGGGAGGGTCCTCACCTCTGCGGGCTTCGTCCGCAAGACCCTATGGGGGAGTAGTCCGCTGCGTCCCCACGTTTCAGATGGGGAGAAGAGCCATGGGGCCATTCGGTGACTTGCCCGAGGTCCCAGCTCACGGGGCCGTGGCTCGGGGCCCAGGCATGGCCCCGGGGCTCCAGAGCTCTCCTCTCCCTGCTGACCGACCGTCTGTGGGTTTCCCGGCAGCTCTACCACGCCTGCAACGGGCCCGGCCTGTCGGTGCTCTGTTTCCTACGCCACGACATCCTGGAGTACTTCAGCGTCTACGGGACGGCCCTGAGCATGTGGGTGTCACTGATGGGTGAGTGGCCGCCCCCGGCAGCCCAGCCCTGCGCCGGGGACCTGGGTCCCCCGCCACCCACCCTGCACTCGGCCAGCCGAGCCCGCCGCCTGCCTCCCCGCCGCCTGCCTCCCCGCCGCCTCTCATCCCTGAGAACCTCCTTCCTTACCCGGAGGTTCAGAGTGGTGCTCAGTCCGTGAAAAAGCAGGCGTAGCCCTTCAGGGCCTTGATTCCCATTTTCCATAACCTTTTCAAGTGGCACATTTAGTAAAGGCTTGTTTTGACAGACCGAGCAGAGGCGTACAGAGGAAAAAAGGAAGCGCTCGGCCCCCTCCTTTCCCCCCGGAGAACCGCCGCTCGCAGTTCAGAGTCTGCGCCCCCAAGGCCGTCCCCGAGGCTCGCACACGATTTTTAGCTCAGGTCTTTATGAAGATGGGACCGTTCGAAACCACACGGTTCTGAGACTGTTCTTCACTTACTGTGGACGCGTGGCGACGTCAGGTCGCACGGTCCCCGTTAGACTGGGGACTTCCTGCTACGGGCACGGGCCTGTGAAGGACCCAGATCTTTCTCGTCTCCCAGCTGTGGTCTTCGTGTCTGCGCCCTAGTGGTCCCGTGGGAGACATTCATTCCCGGACACCACACATTGCTCTCTGTATTAGAGCAGCTTCCCGCCAGCCTAACCCAGGCTGCTCTGTCCACGGGAATGCAGCAGCCTGCTTGTCCTTTAAAACCAGTTGCAGTTCAGACCTTTGGGGGGCCCAGGCTGGGCCACGGGGTCTCCCTGGCAGAGGGGACACCGCACCCGGCCCCCGAAGGGAGGGCCTCTGGGGGAGCAGCGGCCGGGAGGGGCGCGGGAGGCCCCTCACCTCACCCGGCTCTCTCCCTGGCAGCACTGGCTGACTTCGATGAGCCCAAGCGGTCGACTTTAGTGATGTTTGGCGTCCTGACCATCGCCGTGCGGACCTACCATGACCGCTGGGGCTATGGGGTGTACTCGGGGCCCATCGGCACAGCCGTCCTCATCATCACGGCCAAGTGGGTACGTACTGTGCGAGCCCGACGGTCGGGGCACCCTCCCCTGACGGTGACTCCTCCCCCTTGGGGTCTCCATCTACCTCCTGCCACGTGGGTTGGCAGGCTGGACACAGGGCCTCAGCTAACACATAGAAGATGACCGTCGGGTGCCCCAGCCATGCAAACCTGGTTTGTTTTACGTCTGTACTCACTAGCTCTGGACCTGACCCCAGTCACTTAACCTCTCTGCCTCAGTTTCCACATCTGTAAAGTGGGTGTTACAGTCCAGTACCTACCTCATAGGGTTGGTTCTTAGATTAATTGAGATAATGCCTCTTAAGGACTGGCACGGAACCTGGCTTCTAATGTGCCCAACTGTTTATTATTGTCATTATTATTATTATTATTGAAGAGAATGGCTGGTTTAGAGATGCAATGTCAATTGGAAGTGGCCTGGGTTAATCTGGGAAGACGTCCTGGAGGCGCTGAGGCTTGAGCCTGGTTCAGATAAAGAGGGAGGACGTGCGTGAGGCCGACCGGAAGGTGGAGCTGCTCGTGGGCAGGGAAGCAGCCTGAGCCAGACTGATGGCCCTTGGTTGGGCACCCAGGGGCCTGGCACCACGAGGCCTTCTACACGTGGTCCCCAGGCCTCCCCGCACCCTCTGTCATAACAAGGCCCTCCTGGCTGCAAGGACTGAAACCCGCTCAGACTAGCCCAAGGGAAAGAGGGCTGCCCCGCACCCTCTGTCATAACAAGGCCCTCCTGGCTGCAAGGACTGAAACCCGCTCAGACTAGCCCAAGGGAAAGAGGGCTGCCCGGGCAGGGTGCACCCAGGCGTACTTCCTGGGCCCCCAGGGCAGGGAAGGAACTGAGCCTTGGGGACCAGAACAAAGCCCTGGGAAGCAGGAGGGCGGTTCTCAGGGGAAAGAGGTCGGGCTGGGCCGCTGGTGCAGAAGGTGCAGACTGGGGAGGGAAAATAGAGTTCTGGTGGTGAGCGTTCCAAACTCGCCCCACTCCTCTCTCCGCCCAGAGAGCGGAGGATTTAGTTTGCCAGTTGGTTGGTGAAGAAACCAGGCTCAGAGGTCAGCAATTTAACAAGATGTCATGGCAGGACAAGCGTGAGGCCAGGTCCTGACTCCAAGCAGAAGGGAAGGAGCCTCTTTCTCACCACATCTTGGGGAAGCCAAGCTGGCCCCGCGCTGACCCAGGAGGCCCCTCGGAGAGGGGCGGAAGTGTGCTGGGGTCTGACTTGTCTGGACCGGGAAGGACCACGTTAATTAACATGCTGGAATGCGTAAACACAGAGCGCTCTCAGTGCTGATAATTCGCTCCCTCCCTGGCAGGAAGTGGGATAAAGGCTCCCGAGTTGTGCCCTGGAAGGCGCTCCTCCAGCAGACCTTGGCCGGGGCTGAATCTGGGCTGGATTCTAATTAGCCAGAAGAGCGGTCACTCGCCAGTGTCCCCACGAAGCACCACGGGAACCGAGAGGGCTTCCTGGCTCCCTGCATCTGGGGCTCAAATGGTGTTTTCTAGACCATTAAATGTGGAGTTGATTTTGGCTTTTCAAGGACAGTTGTTTCCTGGAATGAGGGCTGAGTTTTTCTCGTGGAGGCCTGCCCCTTCTTGAGCAACTCTCAGGGACAGGAAGTGGAGAGAGATGGGTGAAGGGGCTGCGGAGCGGGGCCCGGGTGCCACCTGGGGCAGGATTGGCTGGAGGAGAGCTTCCGGGCCTCAGCCGGCTGCCCCCAGAGTCACGCTCCCCTAGCTGCACCCACACGCCACCCGCGACATTGCAGGTCCTGATTCCTCACCAGCAATGGGAAATTTCAGAAAACTGAAAACTCAGGCATCGTTTGAGAATTCATTTGGTGACAAAACCTGCCCTGACCCAGCATGAAGCTACTCATGGTCTCTGCGTGATCCGCTGGCGGGGTGGGGGGCGGGGGGGCGGTGCCATTACGGGGAACTGCCCTACCCGCCGGGGCATCCACCGTCCACGATGTGTGCAACCGTTTCCCTTGCTGAAATCCAAAACATCGTGTGCGCTGAAAGGCCTTGGCCCCGAAGGATTGGGTTTTCAGGATGTGACCCGCATTTACTTCACCTTTTCACTGTATGTGAACCCATGTGTTTAAACTCCCACTTGAGCCTTACCCTAGGTATCAGCATCTGAGGAATGGCAGGTTTCACACGCCAGTCGGGTGTGTCTAATAAATGCTACGATGAGTCTGTCGACTCTGAAAGTGACTGGAGGTCTCGCAGGGATGGCCACACTCATCTCCCACCCGCCACGGCCACGCCGGCGGGCAGGTCCCACACCGCCAATACCCCTTTGCTGTAGATAACCACGTGTCTGGTCCCCTCGGGTTCTCCTCTGGCTGGAAAGGGCGGCCTTCTTTCACCCCAAGAGGCAGACGGGGCAGGGGGTCCTTGTGGGGTCAAAATGCCCAGGGCATCCACGGCCCGATCACCCAGGGGGGGTCTCCCTTGGGTCCTGCAGCCATTGGGCCAGATGCGTCCGGGCCTTTCCCTGAGCCCCATCTCCCACCTGAGGATGCCCAGGGTGCAGGTGCCCAAGGCTGCGGACTGAGAGCATTCCTCTGGCCCCTCTCCCCGCAGCTGCAGCAGATGAAGGAGACGAGGCGCCTGTATCCCGACAAGAGCGTGTACACCCAGCAGATAGGCCCCGGCCTCTGCTTTGGGGCCCTGGCTCTCATGCTGCGCTTCTTCTTTGAGGTACCTGGCGGGGGACTGGGAAGCAGCCCACCCACAAGGGCTCCGGTCAGCAGGTCAGCACCAGCCTGCTTGGCCAGGTGCCGAACGGGGCCGCGCCCCTCCCGGGGCCTCCAGCAGCGCCCCACTCGTGCACCCCCTCCAGTCACGGTCTGGTCCTTCCCTGGCACCCCTGGCATCGCGGGGCTGTGTCGGGGGGGTCAGTACAGAGGGCTCGCCTCTGATGAGGTGCACAGCCAGGAAGGGGCCTGGGGCAGCGGGCACACCTGGAGGAGGGAGGGAGAGGGGAGACAGGGAGAAGGGATGTGCTGGGGGAGGGGGGAGGGGGGAGGGAGGAGCCCCAGCCGCATCATCAAAGGCGCAGTGAATTGGCGCAGACCTTCGGTGATCTAGGGGTTCGGTGGAGGGAAAGGCCACTATGGGCTGGACGGTGAAGGGAGGCTTCTTGGAGGAGGGGACTTGGCCAGACTCCCGAGGACAAGCCAGGGGGTCGGGGAGGAGCCCCTGTTACTGGCAGGTGCCATGTCACGCCAGGCCCGCAGCCGGGGCACAGAGCGGAGGACCCAGGGCGGGGCAGGGCTGTGGGAGGGAAGCTGGGCTTCAGCGCGGGGGCTGAGGCCGCAGACCGGTCCTCCGTCTCCCCTGCAGGACTGGGATTACACCTACGTCCACAGCTTCTACCACTGTGCCCTGGCCATGGCCTTCGTCCTGCTGCTGCCCAAGGTCAACAAGAAGGCTGGAAGCGCGGGGCCCCCCACCAAGCTGCACTGCTCCACCCTCTGCTGCGCTTGTGTCTAACTGTGCCTCCCCGGCTCCAGGCCGCTGCCCCGCCCCGTCCCAGGCCTGGCGAGAGTCCTCCGTCCTTCCCGACCTGGAGAAGCGCCCCTCCTCGATCCTGAGGAGCCTCCAGGGCTGTGGGAAGCGCCCCACTGAGCGCTTCTTGAGAATCCACTTCTGAGGTTTCTACTGGGTACTAAGAACCAGGCTGGAAAGGAAAGAACTTTCTCCCTCCTCCTAGGCCGAGGTCCCGACGAGTGGGTATGTCTGCAGAACCCTGGAGCCAGCGTCTGTCCCCCCCGCCTCTTCGCCCAGTCCCAGCCCCAAGGGGGTCTGCCGCCACCCCAGTCCCGTGTGCTCCCCTTGGAAACAGGGATTCCCACCCCTGACCTGTGCCCTCAGGCTCAGCGCGCCAGGCCCAGCGGGGCCACTCTGTCCCCGGCCCAGGCCTGCCTGCCCCTTGGCGCCCCTCCAGCCGGGTCCCTGAATCAAGCCATTTTCATGTACGGGATGCCCAAGCTCTTCGCACTCGTCATTTCATCTGATTCTCAGAAACAGTCAGGGATGGTGGCGTATTCGAGGCCCAGAGCAGGACCCCAGCCCACTGTCCCTGGTCTGACACCACAGCATCCACTTCGCTATGAAGCTATCCAAGCAAGAGGCGGGAGTGCCCTCAGAGCCTTTGAGCTCCGGCCCAGCGTGGGAAGGTGGGCCTGGGTGCCAGGACCTTGAGCGGAGGCCAGCGGGCCCCCCGGGCTGGCCTCACGGGGCAGGGCTCGCCTTCCGCCGAGGGCAGAGGTCAGCCTGCTCCCATCCAGGGCCTGTCTGCACTGGCCCGGGGGTGCGGGCGGGAGCGGCCCTCCCAGACATCACCTCACAGACACTAGCCTCCTGCCTGCCGAATGGTCTGGGCGCATCTCTCAGGCAGGAAGTTCCCGACACCTGTCTGGGGCCTCTTCGTGTTGCCAGACGGTGCAGTTACCCACATCCACACCCACCGCATGGGACGGCCCAGGATTTGTCCTGAAGTCACCTCCTCCACACCTCGGGGGGCCGGGAGGGAGCTGGCTCCAGCACCGAGGGCTGGGCACAAGGCTGACCCGCCGACCGGGGCGCGTCTGTCGGCCTCCCTGAGTGCCCGGCGTCCCATGTCTTAGGGCCCTGGACACCGGCAATCTCACCCCAGCTCAGCCCCTTTTTGTCCCCACAGCCTGTTGATGACAGAGCAGCCCACCAACAATCAGGGTCCTCACCAAGCCATGGGGGGTGCGGGGCGGGAGCTGAGCCTTCACAGTGTCCCCACGGGAGGGCACGGGGCGCGGAAGGCCCTCTCCACCGAGCAGCTCTGTGCCCGGTGAAGGGGGTGCAGGTGCTGCCTCGACTGGCTTCTGGCCGTCTTGTTGGGGTGTGAGCACACACACGCGCACACAGACGCACATGTACACGCCACGCACAGGTACACGTGAAGAGACCGGGGCCCTGTACCAGGGACTTCCCGCCTGGTCCCGTCTCCCACACCCACAAGAGGAGACTCCTGTCTCAGCACCAGGTGGTAAGGCAAGGGGCAGACTCTGGGGCCACGGTGGGATGGCGGGAGCCAGGGGGCGTTACTCCAGAAACGGCATCTGCGAGGTGGCTGGTCTCCGCCCACCACCTCCCACCCCCAACGCCCCGCCCACCACCTCCCTCCCCCAACCCCCCGCCCACCACCTCCCTCCCCCAAGGCCCCTCCGCCCACCACCTCCCTCCCCCAAGGCCCCTCCGCCCACCACCTCCCTCCCCCAACCCCCCGCCCACCACCTCCCTCCCCCAACGCCCCGCCCACCACCTCCCTCTTGCCCCCTCCCATCCCCCCCAGCGAGTACCCACCCCCAGCGCTGTGGCGGCACATGGAAAGTTGGAGGCCGCAGACGCTCCCGAGCAGGGAGCGGCGAGGGGCCCGCCGAGCCTAAGCGCCGCACCAACAGGCTGCTCGCTGTGGCCGCGCTGATTTATGCGGCTGTCTGGGAGCCTGGCCAAGTCTGTAAGTCATGGACAGTTAGGAGACGCGCTCCAGCCCTCAGCCCTGTCTGCCTCTCGGGCTCCGGGCCCGACTGCGCCCCTCCTGAACAGGGCTGTCCCCCACAGAGACCCCTTGGCGGGTCCAGGTCCAGGTCCTGAGCCCACTTTGCAGAGGAGGACGCTGAGGCCCAGGGATGCTGGCAGCTGGCCTTCGTCCCTTGGACACCAACCAGTGAGTTGGTGGCCATGCCCAGGGTCTTGCCAATCACCCCAGAGGCATCTTCCTCTGGCTCAAGGGCCCGCTTGGCATCTTGGGGGCTCTACCCAAGGGCCAGGAGGGGAGTGCCCAGGAAAGGGAACGGAAAGGGAGGCAGCCACCCCAAACGGTCACCCCGACACCTCAAGACTAACAAGGGCCAAGGGTCATGGTCTTCAGGTTCAAACACCTCCGAGTCCCAGTGTCATCGAGCCCTGGGGTCTTCCTGTCCCTGGAATCTGAGACTCAGGCACCTGGTGCCGGGAAGCACCTCTGAGGCCATCCTGGGCCATCTTGGGCTCCAGACAGGACTGCCCTTCCCACCGAGCCCTGATGGGGGAAGGACTAGGGGTCCCTGAGTCCTGCGAGCCTGAAGACGTAGTCCTAGATGTTACTGGAAGCCTAGAGCAGTGTGTGCAGCAGAGCTTCCTTTAATAGTGGAGAGGCTCGCCCGTCCTGTTCGGCGGTCGCCTGACACACAGGCTGGTGAGCGCTTGAAATGTGGCTGGCGGAGCTGAGTCCTTAAGCGTCAGTTGCGTTTAATGAACTGAAATGTCAGTAGCCACACGTGGAGGGTCGTAGATGAGATACAGGATGCCTGGTTATATTTGAATTTCAGATAAACAAGAGATCATTATGTTGCCTCGGTATGTCTTAAATTTGGGATATACTTAAGGAGACAAACTAAAAAATGACTCACTGTTGCTCAGAAATTCAAATGTAACCCAGCGTCCGGTATTTTATGGGGCACCTAGCCCCTGCGGCTAGCAGCTGCCCATGGGGCAGCACGTCTACAGGACACAAAAGGATGGGCAGCTCCCTGGACATGTGGCTCTGGGCACCCTGGGTTAAACCAAGCGACACAGGCAGAGGGGCTGCAGCTCCCAGTTGACGCTGTGGCCTCGGCGTGGTTGGTGGGGGACAGGGGTGGGGGGGCGGGGGGCCCGCTGGAGCCCTGCAGTAGCCTCCCTGGGCCTGGGCCTGGCTTCCAGACCCTGCAGGGCAAGAAGAAGAAGCAGCTCATTCCCTGGCCGGAGCACACACGAGCCCCAGGCCCAGGCACACGCCCCCTCCCGGTGCCCACACACTCCGAGCCCCGAGGGGGAGGGGGAGGGGGGCCCCACACCTCCAGCGGCCCCAGTGGAGAAGTATTATAAACATTTACAACAAGTAGACAAAACAGTCTATTGTAGCGACCCCTCCGCCTCCCCTAGGAGCTGGGGTGAGGCTGGCATGGTGGGGGGAATACCTGGGCCCCCGCCAGGACGGCCTCTGTTTGCACAGCGGAGGTGTTTTCATCTGAGGGCAGTCTGCGTGCTGTGGCCTTTGTCGTGTCTGCTACTGAAATTTCCTGTCTCTGTTATTCTCTTCCCCAGTAAGACCATCTGAAACCCAAAACTTTTATTGCCCCTTTAAAAGAGGCTTTACAGCTCCCCATCTGCCTCATCCTGGTCCGCTCTCGGAGCTGCTGTGATTGTAATTAGCGAGGCACGCTGGGCGCTGGGCACCGTGTTAGGAATTCGTCCTGGTCTCAGCCGCAGGGTCTTGGCGGGAGGAGCTGCAGGGAGGAGGGCCAGGTATGTGGGCAAGCCCGATTCTGCAGAGTCAGCTGGAAGCCCCGGGGTTTGCTGCTTAGCTGGTTAGCAAAGCAAGCTGAACACCCTGGTTAGCAGCGACCCAGGGCACGTGCCACCTGGGGACCTGGCTGCTGTCCCGACCACCTCCCCGAGGCTCTGTGCCCTGGGGCCTGGCTCTTCCCGTCTCTGCACCCGGATCCCCCACCTTTGACTGGGAGTGGCTGCCTCTCCCCGCCAGGCGCTCAGGCCCGTTAGGGTGAATTAAGTCAGAGGCTGGCTGGACTGGAAAGATCCTGGGAAAGTGATAAAGGCAGAAACAGGAGGCGAGAGGCGGGGCTGGGAGGAGTGGGGTGCTCAGGGCCCCGGCTTTAGTTTCCCCACTCCGGCCCCAGGCACGTTCGCTGCGTTCCCCTAGTCCTCTATGCCTCAGTTTGTCCGTTTGTAGTAGAGCCCACTTCACATGGGTTTTGCCAAGATTAAATGAGATAATTGAATACAGAGCACTAGCAGAGTTGTGTTTTTTTTAAAGCTTTAATTTTATTTTTGGTTGCGTTGCGTCTTCGTTGCCTAGAGAAAGCCCGCGAGCGGGGGCTACTCTTCGTTGCGGTGCATGGGCTTCTCGCGGTGGCCTCTCTTGTTGCGGAGCACGGGCTCTAGGCGCGCGGACTCAGTAGTTGTGGTTCGCGGACTTAGTTGCTCCACGGCATGTGGGATCTTCCCGGAGCAGGGCTCAAACCCGTGTCCCCTGCATAGGCAGGCGGATTCTTATCCGCTGCACCACCAGGGAAGTCCCTAGCAGAGTATTTTTTAAAGGACATTTTTTTTAATGGCATCATTGTTGCTTTCATTATCAGTGGTCATGGGCAAGCAAGGGAGTCTCTAGAATGTAGTAGACGGATCCTTACCCTCAGGGAACATTCACCCTCCAACACCCCCATTTGACAAGGAAACAAAATGCTTCAAACCAAGTGTTTATTATGGGTGAAGGAATTAAGCAAGGCAGGCTGCCTGGAAGAGGCAGGTTTGAGACTGAAACTAGAAAAGCCAAGTGGACGGAACTGTGGGAGCCTGCAGACACGTGGCTCTCTGTTCTCGCCTGCGAGGCATGCTCTGAGTCTGACCGTGCCCTGTGTGCTGACCATCTCCCTGAGCTCCTGCACCTTTCCCGACAGCAGCAGGAAAACCACCGCTGACCCGATGGAGAGATGATGCCAACGGCTGGGCTGTCCCTGCTTCCACTGCTGGCATGAATGCATCTCAGGGGGCTGCAAGGAGCTCCGGTTCTCTATGTCTCGGCGCAGAAAGCATTCAGCGACAGGCAAAGTGATAGATAAGAAGTGATGTATTAGAATAGGACACTTGTGAGGCTTACAAGTGGGCAGGCAAGAGGGTGCCACCCCCGAGAATTTAGTGGGCTACGGTTTCACAATCAAAGGAAAAACGGGGAGGGGGAAAAGACCACCTGCTTCCTCACTGTTGAGTAGACGTCAAGCTTCCATTATCACCTCCTCTTCCATGGCAGGCGGAGGAGTTTTCTTGGCCTTACGTGGTCAAGCCGGGACTGCCATGGCGCAATGGAAATGACCAAAAAGGCAGGAACGCATACTAAAAATGGTAAATCATCTCCGGTTTCAGTACAATGTCACCCTTTCCTTATATTTTTGGTTTTCGCGTGGGCAGAGGAGCGTGTCCTGGGAATCAGTAACTTACTGACCTCGCTGCACAGGACGTGGGTCTCGCTCCGCCGCTGCTTTATTGTTCTGGGGCGCGTCTCATGCTTCTGTTGCATGGTTTTGCCACTAAGCAAGTCTGCTTGGTTTTGTGGTTAAGCAAACCTGCTCTCTTGAGTGATCGTTAACTTACAGGGGTCTCCTGTACTTTTCTTCCTTATGTACAATCCCCTAGTGGGATTAGCTATTTAATCAGCTACTTTGTCCCTTTACCATGTCTCTCTCACCAGGACAAGAGAGACGATTTGGCCTGGTGACTTCAAGGTCCAGAGGCGGAGGAAGAAGCCGGCTGCCCTGGGCCCAGGTTAAATGTCACCTGCTTCCTGGCTGGTCACCAAGCAGCCTTCTCAGCCCCTCAGATTCACCCGGGAGCAGGCAGACCTTCCAGCTCCCACAGTCTAGCGGGGGCCACAGAGACAGGGATGAGCAGTGAGGGATGGGGGTCAGGAAAGTCTCTGCAAAGGGGGTGCCGTTCACTGACCTGAAGGAGAAAGGGGCAGCGGTCCAGGGGGAGGGTGAAAGGTCAAACAGGGTCCATCTGGGAACTGCAGGGCCCGAGTGCCCATGGACGGCTCCGGGCGGGGCTAGGTGGAGAGTGGGTGGGCTGGGTGCCCACGGTCCAGAAAGCTGTCTCTGCTGTGGGAGAATCTGGGGAGGGGGCGGCCTCGCCATCGTGTCCCGCTGCTGTGAGAAGGTGGGCAAAGTTTGGGAAGCAGACCAGAGGAGGCAGCGTGGGTCCGGGCGAGGGCGGAGGAAGGGGGCGTGGGGGACAGGGTGGCCCTGACCGAGCAGGCTGCAGGAGGTGTGTCTGCATATGCTCAGGGGCGGGAGGGGGCTGCCCTCACCCGGGAGGGTCGTCAAGGTAAGTTGTCCAAAGCTTTCGAACAGCCCACTGGTTCCGTAAAGTTGCACAGAGTCGAGGTCACCCCCAGTGTCCTCTGTCCCTTGGACCCCTGCATCCTTTGTGGGGTGGAGACAGCGAGGTGAGGCACCCGGAGGGCACCGCACACGCCGACGTCATGGCCAGAGGGGCCAGGAGGCGTCTGAGACCTCCTGAAGTCTGGGAGCTCAGTGCGGCCGGAGCGTCCCCCTCGGCACCCAGCTCCCCACGCTTGCCTAACAAACATGGGCCAGAGCAATAAACGGGTGGGTTTTTCTGTGTCTGTCTCGGCACGGGCAGGCTCACGGCTCCTGGAAGAGCCCACACGTGATAAATGGCTAACCTGTGACCTCCGAGGCTTTAGCCTTGACCCCTTGCTGACCTGTCCCCCAAGAGCAGGATGGTGGAGCCCAGGGGCTAGGAAAGGGGCTGGCTCTGGAGTGCCCACTCCCCAGGGGCCATGTGACCTTGGGTGACCTTCAGCTCCCAGCACCTCTAGAGGCAGGGACCCCTGCTCATCCTGCTGGGGCCACCCAATGGGCTGCTGGGGGAAATGGCACCTCCCTCACAGGCCCCCACTGCAGACGCGTCAGGAAGGCCCGCAGAGGCGCACAGGACCTTCCATCCCACCAGCAAACAGGCAGCATGCCGTCGAGCGCCACCCGCCCACGTGCGCTGTGGAGAAGCAGAGGATGACAGCTCCACCCAGCCCTCAAGGGAGCCCCTTTAGCCGGGGAGACTGAGGTCCCCAGCCAGCAGATGGCTGTGACCACCCCAAGTCCAGGGCCAGGCTGAGCGGGCCGCAGGGAAGGAAGAGGCCAGCGCGTATCTGGAACAGCGCATCTGGCCTAACCACCCCCTTCTCTCCCTTCAGGGAAGCTGGGCCCCTGGTGCCTTCACTGGGGTTGTTTTCCTAAAAGCTCGGCTAACAGGGCTGCTGGCGGAGAGCCCCAGCCGGAGGCAGGCTAGCGGGTAGCCGTGGCCACATCTGGAAGAGGTGTGGCAGAGCCTCGGGCCCCCCGCACCGAAGCCACCAGCCTCAAAGCAACAGCTGATAAGCTCCCGCCACCGGCTGCAGCTCCGGGAAGCTGCCGGCCTCAGACCGACAGCCCTGACTGCCAGGGGTGGGCGAAAAGGGGCAGAGGGCACGGGGGCACCGTCTGGCCTCAGGCCTCTAGCCAGTTCCAGACATCACATCGCAGCAGGGCCCAAAAGGCGAACTCAGAGGCCGCCAAGGGCTGTGGCTCATCTCCCCCGCGAACGCCCGCTCTTCTACAATGGGCCCCGAGATGCCCATGTCCCATGGGCGGTCGTCGTCACCCCCGCACTGGGCTCCACAGCCTGGACGGGGCTCGCACACCTGTGATCACCTCCTCGTCCTAATGCCTCCTGGCCATCACCCTGCACAGACTGGAAGATGGAGGACGGATGAGTGTGGGTGTATCTGAGATCTCGCACTGATAGATTTGAGACGTGACCCCGTCTGGTGTGGGGTTTCCCAGTCCGGCCTGCTGTCCACTGCGCCTCACGGCCCCCCTGTCCTGCTTCCTGATGGCATGGAAACTTCACTGCAGACCAGCTGAGCCACTGGTGCTGCATCCTGCTGTGAGAGCTCGGGGAACTTGGCTGTTGGGTTCACGGCCCCAGTTGCGCACGGGTGACTCCCCCGCTGCCTGGGGGGGGGGGTCTGGGCCATCTCCCCCACGTCTGGTGCATGACTGATTATTCAGGCAGCACCCGTCAAACAGACAGTGCATGAACCAGAGAAGAAGCACGAAGGAGAGTAGGCGGAGGGAACAAAAGGCCAAGCGCTGGCTCTCACCGCGCCTTCCGGAAACTTCCACGTGCTGCTTTGCATGTATTGACTCTTGGGCCGCTCAACCCTCTGAGACAAGCTCTGTGATCGCCCTTGTTTTGATTTCCACAATGATGTGTTCTTGCTTAGCTGCAGATAAGGGGATTCTCAAGCTATATTACCGTTGTTATCATTACAGATTTCTGACTGGTCCTGAGCTCAGCCAATGCTTCAAAGTGGGCTACGGTCACTATGGCCCAGTGTGTGGTCAGTTGCCCTGTGGGAGCCTGCAAAGCATGTTTGCTGGTCACATTCTAGAGGAGTCCGTCAGATCCAGCGTGCTGGTTGTTTTATTTAAATCTTCTATATTTTTATTAAGTAGTCGCTGTCCATTGTTGAGAGAGCGGTAATAAAGCTCACGTTCCGGAAAGGACAGCCTTTAAAACAAATGATGCTGGAACAAATGAAGGTCCACAGCAAAAAAAGGAACCTCAACCCTTATCTCACACCCTATCCCAAAAATTAACCCCCCAAACCAGAAAGCTTCTAGCAGAAAACATAAGAGAAAATCTTTGTGACCTTGGGTGAGGCAGAGATTTCTAAGATATGACACCAAACATGTGATCCATCCAAAAAACAAAAAAATCAATAAATTAGACTTCATCAAAATTAAAAACTTTGGCCCTTCAAAAGACATCATTAAGAAAATTAGAAAGACAAGAAACAGACTGGGAGGAAATATTTGCAGAACGTATACATGATAAAGGACTTGTATCCAGAATATATAAATAAAATTTCAAAGCTCAATGATAAGAAGATAGACAGTGCCAGAAAAAATGGGCAGAAGATTTCGACAGACACTTCAGCAAAGATTTATGAATGGCCGATAAGCGCATGAAAAGATGCTCAACATTATTAGACATCAGGGAAATGCCAATCAAACCACAATGAGATACCACTTCACACCCACTAGCATGGCTGTAATCACAATGACATTTCTTTTTTTTTTAATTCATTTTTAGCTGTGTTGGGTCTTCGTTGCTGCACGCGGGCTTTCTCTAGTTGCGGCGAGCGGGGGCTACTCTTCGTCGCGGTGCGAGGGCTTCTCATCGCGGTGGCTTCTCTTGTTGCGGGGCACGGGCCCTAGGAGCGCGGGCTTCAGTAGTTGCGGCACGCGGTCTCAGTAGTTGTGACTCGCGAGCTCTAGAGTGCAGGCTCATTAGTTGTGGCACATGGGCTTAGTTGCTCCGCGGCATGTGGGATCTTCCCGGACCAGGGCTCGAACCCGTGTCCCCTGCATTGGCAGGCAGACTCTCAACCACTGCACCACCAGGGAAGCCCATAATGACAACATTTCATATAGATAGAATCCTCCAATTTCTAGAAGAGGTAAAACTAGAGAAACCAAAACAGATTGGTGGCTGCCTAAGACTGGGGGTGGGGAAGAAAGACTTGGCTACACATGGGCACAGGAGAATTTAGGGAAGGAGCTTAAAACTAGATTGTAGTGAGGGTTACATACCAATGTACATTTACAAAAACTGATTGAATTTAATACCCGTGGATTTATGGTGTGTAAATTATACATCTGAACCTGTTTTTCAAAATAATCTCCCACCCCAATGGTGGATTTGTTGTATCTCCTTGTAGTTCTGCCAAGTTTTGCATTATAATATATCTTTGTTTTGAGGTTTTGTTATTAGGTACATTCAAAGGAAGAACAGTTATATCTTCCCAATAAATCGATTTTTGTTTATTATTAAGCAAAGAACGAACTACTATTTCTAGTAGGTTTTTTTTTTGGTTTGGTTTTTTGGTTTTTTTTGTGGTACGCGAGCCTCTCACTGTTGTGGCCTCTCCCGTTGCGGAGCACAGGCTCCGGACGCGCAGGCTCAGCGGCCATGGCTCACGGGCCCAGCTGCTCCACTGCACGTGGGATCTTCCCGGACCGGGGCATGAACCCGTGTCCCCTGCATCGGCCACCGGGGAAGCCCCTAGTAGTTCTTTTTGACTTAAAGTGTATGTTTCTGCTGTGAAGATGGTCTTTCCAGTGTTCTCTGGCTTGGTACTTGCATTAATGCTTGCCTTCTATGGGTTTGGATCTTTATGTTTTAGATGTTTCTTATAAATATCAGATGGAGTTTGTCCTTTTTATCTGGCCTGAAATCGTTGTCTTTCACTATAACTTTTAGCTATTCTATTAGGGTCTATGTATTGTAATTGCCGACATAGTTGGACTGATTTCTACCACCTTATTTTGTCTTTTTGTGTTTTGTTTTATCTCCTTTCTTGCCTTCTGTTGGATTCTTGAGTTTTCTCGTTCTGCTTTCCTCTCCATTGGTCTAGAATTTACACGCTCTACTTCTATTCTTTTCGTAGTTGCTTATCAAAGTCGATACTAAATGAATACTTTTTCTTTCTTTCTTAGAACGTTTTCATTCCACTTACCTCCCCCCCGCAACTTTAAGGCCGGTATTACCTTGTGTTTTCGCACTGTCTTCATCTAAATCCCACGCGCCCTTTTTACCATCCACATTGCTTTTTCTTTTTTTTTTTTAATTTATTTGGTTGCAGCAGGCGTGCTCCTTAGTTGCAGCCGGTGTGTTCCTTAGTTGCAGCCAGCAGGCTCCCTAGTTGCAGCTCCCAGCTCCTTAGTTGTGGCATGAGAACTCTTAGTTGCAACATGCATGTGGGATCTAGTTCCCTGACCAGGGATTGAACCCGGGCCCCCTGCATTGGCAGAGCAGAATCTTAACCACTGCGCCACCAGGGAGGTCCCCATCCACATTTATTTCGATTTGCCCACATATATAATAATGTCTTTGATTTCCGTCCTTTCTAACATTCCTGCCATCTATCTGGGGTTACTTTCCTTCTTCCTCAAATATGTCCTTTAAAGCTTCCTCAGGCGCAAACTGTGGGACATTTTCTTGATTTTTATTTGCCTGTCGCTGTCTTTATTTTGCCACTTTTCACTGGATACTGACTTCTAGGTTGGGAGCCGTTTGCTCTTGGCATCTTGACCAATCACTTCTCTATTTTCGAGCTCCCATTGCTGCTACTGAGAAGTAGGCTCTCGGCGTAATCGTCCTTGAAGGCGATCTGTGTTTCCTCTCTGACTCTTTCTCGGGTCTTCTCTTGGCCTTTGGTGTTCTGCGTTTTCACTCTGAAGCGGAGAGGTGGGAACCCCTTGTTCTTATCTTGCTTGAGGTTCCTTGGGCTCCTTATATTTTGGGGGGGGCGGGGCTGTCTCTCCTTAGATCTGGAACAGTTTCAGCCTTAATCCTCTTCCAATACTGCCTCTGTCCCTATCCTCTCTCTCTTCCTTTTCTGGAGCTCCAATTAGCAATACGCTTGCCTTCTCACTCCAACCTCCGTGTTTCTTCACATTTCCCAGGTGCAAGTTTCCTAATTTCTCTGACCTTGTCCTTCAGGTTACTGATCCCTCTTCAGCTGTGTCTGAGCAGTTGTTAAACCATCCTTTGGTTTTTAATTTCAAGTATTACGTAATTTTTTGCTTCTAGGAGTCGCCCTGCTCTTTACTAATGTATTCAAGTCCCTTTTGTTTCTTCTATAAAACATACTTCGTTTTCTGGGTCTGACAGTTCTAATATCCGGATTTTTGCCAATCTGACTCTACTGTCTATTGTTTCTGTCTGCTTTCACTCATGCAGCCTTATCTTCTTGGGTATGTAGTGAATCTTTACTCTGAACTGCTCATGGGCTGTGGGCCTTTGTGAAATGTTTCTAAAGCTTGAGACGAAGGTAGGTTCCTTTAGAGAGTGCTGGCGGTCTGAGAAGGCTTTAAAGTAAAGTCCCTTGTTGAGGACTGGGGACAACTGAGGGAGTATGGATTCAGGCTGCACACGCATCTGAGGGCCAGCTTGTGGTTACGAACTCTTAGAGACCTATTCCTCCTCTCCTCAGCACCGAGGCTTGAGGGAGCAGGGCCAAAGCCTTACTTAGAGGGCAGGTGGGTTTTCTAGTTTACCTGGACGCTGAGGTGGAGCCCTTGGGAACCCTGGATGCGTGGAGGTGATCTTCTATCGGGCCCCCAACATATGCCCCCTCTGTGCTCTGCCTTCTGTCCCTTAGAACAAAGGAAGTCAAACAAACAAACAAAAACAATGATGCTCTGGTTTACCTGTGAGGAGAGAAAGACCTCAACTCTCCAAATTCAAAATGAGAAGACAGTCTGTTCTTTGGCCATCATAACAGCAAACAGCTGCCAAGCCAGCTGCAAACCTATCCCAACCTCCTGGTGACCACTAGCTTCACTCAGCCAATCAGCGGCGGTCACACCCCTCGCTGAGGACCACCCAGTTCCCAAACGCTTCCTCTGAGAGTCACACTGAACATCCGTGCCAGGCCTGCAGTTAGCTTCGATTTGGGGTTTCTGGCCTCCCAACTGTGGCTCTCCCCAGCTTAATAAACAATACATTCAGCCTTTCTGGTGTCAGATGGTGTGCAGTGAACTCACGCCTTCACATCTCGAAGCAAAGCCAGCTTTAGTGTATGACGCTGCTCTCTGGGTCCCCACTTTCCCCATCCTGGCTTGAGGATTCCACACCTCCTAGCCAGCTCAAGGCAGCATTCTAGGGGAAGTCCCTGGCAATCCGGTGGTTAGGACTCTGCACTTTCACTGCTGAGGGCGCAGGTTCGATCCCTGGTCGGGGAACTAAGATTCCCACAAGCCTCAGGGCGCAGCCAGAAAAAAAGAAAAGACAGCATTCAAGATGAACATCTTTTATTCTACCCAGAATGTGTAGCTGCTTTCAGTGGGAGGGTTTGTACAGGCTCTTGACTGGCCATATTGGTAGGGACAGATGGGGAAACTGAGGCTCTGGGGTGCTCATAACTCCCTAAAGGTCACACAGCTAGTAAGTAACGGACTCTAACCTCAGAACCCGGACAGCCTGCCTGCTGGGTCTATGCCCTTAACCTCTGTCGTTCTCAACAAATGAGTCAGTAATTGGTGAAGCCCTTCATTCATTCATCAAATATTCATTGAGCTTCCTCTATTTGCCGGGCACTGTCTGAGGCACTAAAGACACAGCAGTAAATGAGAAGGGTGACATTGCTGCACTCGGAGAACTTACGTTCCAGTGGGAGCAGGCCCGGGAGCGAGTGGAGGCTGTTTGCAGAACCTCCTTCGCAGAGGCCAACAGCCATGGTCAGAGGCTCTGCATCTCCAAGGAGACCTCGGCCCACACTGGCCATTCAGGCTGGGTCTCAAGGCTGGGACCCCTCCTCTAAAGTGCCCAGGCCTCTAAGAGGCAGCTGCAGTGGTGACCTCGCTGACCCGTGGGAACCCCAAGGCCCAGGCAAGCTCTGTGACTTCCCAAGGTTTGGGGCTGAGCTGGCCTTGAACACAAGCTTATATTTTTCCCCCGTTCCGGTGAAGGCGACCGTTCCAACGAGGACTCAGGTGGGAGATTCTGGGCCGAGGACCTCTGGGTCCAGGGAGGGAAGAGGTCACAGTGGCAGACTGGCCTCCCTCTGCTGGTGACCCCGGTGGTCCCGATGGGGGATTTACGAGCTGTTCCGTCAGAAGCTGGGGCCAACCCCAATTTACAAGCCTGAGCACCTACAAACAAAGGGCACCCCGTGGACTGGGCTGTAGACAAAACTTCTCAGCCCCAATGCCCCTGGGAGAGCTCAGGGCGTCAGCACTTGTCCACAACTCGGTAAGCCAAGTAGGTCTTGGCCTCTGTCCTGTTGTCCCCCAGGGTCTTGGGTCCCCAAAAGGGCTCCAACACCTGTGTCCGTTGGTCAGCCGAGTCGCTGGGGAGGGGGTGGAAGATGTCGCTCAGGGAACAGCTGGGCACAGCTGCATCCTGAGGACACTGTCCCAGCCTCGCCTGGAACACAGGGTCAGACGCCATTCATTCCCAGCATGGGCTCCACTCCAGAAGGCGAGGCCAAGGGACAGCGTGTCCTGGGGGCTGGCTGGCCCCCGTCCCAGCCTGACAAAGGAGCGGTGGGAGGACAGAGCCCCGAACCGGAGGAATGTGCAAGCTTCCTCTCTGGAGCCCCCGCCCCAAGCTGGGTGCCGTCTGTGGGGTAGGGCGGCATGCTGGCCCCAGAGTGGCCGGGGGCAGCTGCAGGGGGCTCCGCGCTTCTGGAACCCTGTGCTGCGGTTCCCACCTACCTGCTCAGGGGCCACCCCTGGGATCTGAGGGTTGGTGAAGCCTGTCCCCGAATCCTGCACACGGGCCACTGTAGGCTAAGACTTGCCTCAGCTGAGAAGCACTGCTTTCCTAGTCCCCGCGCAGCAAGATGCGGGGCCGAGGTCACCATCCAACCCCGGCTTGAGTCCCCGCTTCCAAACCTCCCGTGGCACCGTGCCACCCGCCCGTCAAACTGCAGCCTCCAGTGGGGACGGGTGTGGGGGAGTGGATGGGCGTGGAGGCGGGGGGAGGGGGGTGGGTGTGGGTGTCGGGGCGTGAGTGGGGGGTGCAGGAGGTGAGTGGGCGGGTGGGGGGCGGGGGGACGTGGGTGTGGAGAGGCCGGGCGCTCACAGGCTTCCCGACGCCTGGACACCTCCGCACGTTCCTCTGCTCCCTGCCTGTTAAAACCTTGCTCATGCTCCGGCACCAGGCGAAAACCCTAGCCTCCCAAACGGCCCCTTCCACGACCCCCTCCCTGCGTTCACCACTCGTTGCTGAGGGGCGACTTGCATCCACGTGTGTGTCTCGCCCCCCGTGCCCCTCCTCCCCCCAGACCCCACCCCACCGACTCGGAGCCCTGAGAGCAGCTGCCGCCCCGTCAGCCTGTGACGGACGAGGAGATTTCTGGTGTTTTTATTCATTTTTCTTTTACTTTTTTACCACATAAGCAGCACACAGGTAGGCAACGGTTCCAGGTTTGTTCAAAGCAACCCTTTAACTCTTAAAAAATGACCCGTCACTCGGCCACGTTGCAGAAAAGTCCAAACGTGCAGGTGAGCAAGACGGCCGCCCAAAGCGCCTGCGATCACAGGTATTTCTCTCTGCAGCCGCTGACGGGGCTGCTGTGCCAGGTGTGCTCGGATGTGAGCTCACTGAATCCCCAGGCGGCCCTGACGGGGAGGGGCCGCGACAGAAGTGCGAGGTCAAGGGCGCCAATGTGACTGACGGGCAGGCCTGGGCCCAGCAGGGGGCTCAGAGCCCATGGGAACACCGCCTTCCGTCTCTCCTGTGTCACCCCCACCCCCCATCTCTCTCAAACACCTTCTAGGTCGGGTGCTGGGTCCTCTCTCACATCTGTCACGTTGCAGGGTGGACGGGAGCTCAGGAGGGTGCCCTGTGGGGATGGCCCGGCCCCAGGAACCCTTCCCGGAGGCCAGGCCGGCTGCCCCACCCCCAGCCTGCTGGCCTCAGCAAGGGTTTCAGCTCCCGACAGAGGGGAGGCCAAGTCTGCTGCAGCTCAGCCTCCTGCAGGCCAGGGGCCCGTTCCAGGTCGTCGAGGCTGCAGTCCAGGCTGGCCAGCTTCGAGGAACGATGGGGGGGGGGCGCCTGGCGGTGAGAGTCCTGCCCCAACCTCATGCCAAGACCTTAGGGCAGGGGGCCCCAATCACCAGAAACCCCCTCTGCCCTCCCTAGGAGGGGCGTAGGCGAGCTGAAGCACGGGCACTCAGGACATGGGGGAGGAAGCTCTGGGGCCTGGGATTCTCAGGTGTGGACAGCCTCCCTCGCTTCCACAGGGCTGCCAGGGACGGGGTGCCTTCCCACCGTTAAGGGGGTCCGCAGCCGTCATCTGGGAGCTGCCCGGAGAAAGGCCTGCTTGCTGGCTCAACCCAGAGCTGGGGGTCCTTCACGTGAGGCCCTGGTGCCAAGTGCACCAGGGGCCAGGCCCCGTGCTTGGAGCTCCCGACCCAGAGGCACTGTGTCTGGACTTTTGGGAACTAAGGAGGGAAGAGCCATGCCTGGAGGGGACGTCCGGGGAGGGGCCCATTTCTGAGAAACGGCCGAGGGCCCAACAGGCACTCCGCTTTCATTCTGACAAATGAAACATCTATGGAAGAGGGAAAGCCCAGGCAGCCAAGGGCGCCCTTGCCGTCTCAAAGTCCCAGGGTGCAGCGCGGGGCTCTGTGGGTGCGGGCAGCAGCTTCCGCGGGCTCCAGCCTCACCCTCAGATGGAGCGCAGAGCCCAGCAGCCACGGGGGCCCAGGCTCAGGGTCCCCAGCCGTGGGGTTCTGGGGCTGCACGCACACGCACACCAGCCCTTGCACTGGGGAGCTTCTCACTTGGCAAGTCCCGTCCAGCAGACAGTACAAGTGTCACAAGATGGTTGCCCCAGGAGAGTCCAGGCGGAGGGGAACCTGTGTGCTCAGGACCCAGGGCGGCGTCCTGAGGATGCACTGGACCCAGAAAAGCATCATGTCCAGAGGCAGTGAGAGGGTCAAGGGGCAACAGAGGATGTGCCCAGACCACCAGGGAACTGCAGCTCATCTGAGTCTCCTGCCTTGGTGGGCGGGGCCAGACCTCCATCCAGGAGGGGCGGGGAAGCACTCAAGCACGTAGGCCGCCCGCCTGGTGGACGCAGGAAAGGCCTAGGGAGGCCCAGGCCTGGCCAGGATCCTGGGGCCGTTCAGCCCACTCTCAAACCCGCCCACAGCCAGGGCTGCCCCTGGGGAATGTTCCAGAGAGAGGGGGGTCCGACCCAGACAGCCAGCGGCCCCTTCCCCCTACGCTGCTCCCAGAATGTCCAAACCCTCCACTGCATCCAGACCTGCCAGCCAGTCCCTTTAAGGACCGCAGGGCCCTGGTCTCCATCCTTCAGGCCCGAGAACGCAAATCCTGCTGTTCCCGTGAGAATGAGCCAGGCAGGCTTCTTTTTTTTTTTTAACATCTTTATTGGGGTATAATTGCTTTACAATGGTGTGTTAGTTTCTGTTTATAACAAAGTGAATCAGCTATACATATACATATGTTCCCATATCTCTTCCCTCTTGCATCTCCCTCCCTCCCACCCTCCCTATCCCACCCCTCCAGGCGGTCACAAAGCACCGAGCTGATCTCCCTGTGCTATGCGGCTGCTTCCCACTAGCTATCTACCTTACGTCTGGTAGTGTATATATGTCCATGCCTCTCTCGAGCTGTGACAAAGCGAAAGACAGGCAGGCTTCTGAGACGAGCCCTTTCCTTGGGGAGCTAATCTGAGAGCTCCGGAGCCTCAGTTTTTCCACCATGGACAGCCCCTGAGACCCTGGCCTCCACTGGCCTCCTGGGTCACGGACTTTCTCTGGGCTGCGCTCCCCGGACAGACATTCTGCGCATTCTGAGACGAAGCCTTCAAAGGTCGGGGACGGCTGAGGACAGGCACCCCATCTGCTTCTTCCCCTGAAATTGCAACCATAATTCCAAACACATGGGGCCAATCCAGGGCTACAGACAGCTGGAAGCCAGGCCCAGTCTGGGGAGACACGGGGACATAAGAGGCACACACGGCACACACGTGGCATCTACGAGGGTCGCCCCACACCCAGGCCAGCCCCAAGTGTCCAAGGCTGCCCCCTCCCCACAGGCTGACTGCAGCCCCCAGCCACCCAGTACCAAGCCGCTTCCCACCCTGGGGCCTCGGAACCACCGCCCCCTCCCCAGAGCCCCCCCACGCTGGCCGGTCCCACCAGGTGCCCTCCGCCGGTACCAGGAAGCCTGCGTGGTCCCCACTCCAGGCCGGGCCTGGAGCCCTTTCCTGTACGCCCTCCGGCCAAGCTTCTGTCTCACCCCACTAGACCCGGAGCCCCCTCGGGGCAGGGCCGGTCCGATCCCACTGCCCGGCCAGGAGCTGGGCACCAAGCAGCATTTGAGGACAGTGTGGACCTGTAACAAAGCTCAGGGGCCAGGCCAGCCCGCCCAGCAGGACGGGGGGCACTTTGTTAAAGCATGTACACACACACACACACGTGCGTACATATATGTGCGTGTGTGTCCACACACCTGTGCATGTAGAATGGGCTCGGCCTCCTGGCCTCCCTCCCGGGGCAGCGAGTGTTGTGCACCCTGAGAAGAAGGGCTGGTGGGAAAACGGGGTCGGGCACCATCTCCACACAGGGCAGGGAGCTCTCACCCCCCGGCGGGGTACCATCCGAGGTGCGCAAAGAACCCAGGTCCCAAGAGGTCGGGGTGCTCACACCCCCAGACACGGCTCAACTCCCAGCCCGAGTTCCTCTCCCTGGAGACTCCCATCTCCACACTCCCTTCTGGAAACCCCTGTGGTGGACACTGAGACCGGCAGAGAGGTTGGGGCTCCCCCCCGCCCCCCAGGCAGGGGCCCCCACCCCCATCTCCCCCCAGACCAGGATTAGGAGGCCCCCAGGGCTGGGGCTGCGGCCCCGACCGACCGCCTTCCAGCCGATCTCTGCCTGTGGCCGGTGGACATTCCCGAGGGCGGGGGAGGAAGTGGAGAGTGGCCTGGGCCCTGGACGAAGCCCACCCGGCAGAGTCCAGCCTGCCCATCAGGCGGCCCAAGGTCCTTCCCCGGATGGCGTGCTGCTCCCGGCAGAGGTGCTGGAGTCGAAGGGCCTGGGTGCAGATCCCACGGCCGCACAACGGGGACACTTGAAAGGAGATGGCCAGGCCTGGTCTGTCCTCCTGGCCTGTTGTCAGTGGCTCTGAGCACAGCGCCGGGGGAGGGGGAGACCCCTGGGCGCAGACCCTGCCTGTTCCTCTTGCCCCCCAGCCCCCAGCCCTGCCCACCACAGAACGGGGTGAGCCCACGGCCCACAGACAGGGGGCAGAGTTCCCCCTCAGCCACCTCCCAGGACAGGGACGTCGCCGGGTCTCAGAACAGCTCTGAGCCTCGGAAGAGAGGAATCCCCCCGCGCCGCAAGGAGAGGGGCGATTCTCAGTGTCTGCACACAGACTGTGCTCCAGAAGCACCATCAGACAACAGCCTAATAAACCGCCCTCACTGGCCCCCGTCCTCCCCGACTCGCCGGAACCCCAAAGGTCTAGTCCTGGGGGGACCAGGCCCCTGCTGGACTCTCAAGCACCCAGCCCCACCCCAAAGCGCCCTCGGGTCTCCCAGCAGAACATTTTTGACGTATTCTAAGCCGTCAGCAAAACAAGATGAAAATTCAGTAATTGCTTTTGGCAGGAGTCCACGGGCCAGCACAGGGGCCAGAAATAACCGGGGAGAAGTTTCCTGGGCCACCTGCAGCCCGGGGGCCTCTGTGTGGGCTCTGAGCCTGACCCTGCTGCCACCGCTGCCTGGCGGCCCAGACAGTGGGGACGGGGGGGTGGAGGGACGCTGGAGGGACGCGGGGGAGCGGCCAGGACAGAGCGAGGCTGTCGCTTACACGCTGCAAACCGGGAACTTCCGGAACAAGTTCCCGGTTTTCGGTCCAGCCATCCGAAAAAATGTAATGTCATACTTGAGCGAGAGAAGTAGCTGCTGTGCCGCTTAGCGGCCCAGAAATAGTTGGCTGAGTCCCGGGAGAGGGTGTTGGCCAAGGCGGTTAAAAGGCAGAAACGCCAGGCTGGCCGGGCGGAGCTCACCCCCAGCCCCACCCCCTGCAGGCCTGGCCAGTCGCGGCAGCAGGGGAGGGGTGTGAACCCCAGCGTGGTTAGAACCAGGGTCACTGCGCATCTGCCCGGGGCGGGGGAACCTGGGTCTGACCCTTCCCCGCACAGAGGCCAGAGCGGGGAGGAACCCACTTCACCCCGTCAGATCAGACCCCAGCCCACATCACGGGACCCAAGGAGGGGCTGACGGCCGGCACGGGGACTGACTGGTGAGCCTCACCCTGCCCTTTTTCTGTTGCCTTTGTGTGTCCCAAGCAGGACCCACCTGTACATGTGGCGTGCGTGGCCGAGACCCCGAGAAGGTCCCCAGAAGTGTCTGCCGGGTGGAGTCTGGCCAGGTCTTTGGTGAGAAGGAGACCAGAGGGGTCCAGCCAGGGCTGGGCTCTCGGCACCGGCTGCCCCACATCCTAAAGAAGGCTGGCGGGGCTTCCCTGGTGGCGCAGTGGTTGAGAGTCCGCCTGCCAATGCAGGGGACACGGGTTCGTGCCCTGGTCCGGGAGGATCCCACATGCCACGGAGCGGCTGGGCCCGTGAGCCATGGCCGCTGAGCCTGCATGTCCGGAGCCTGTTGCTCTGCAACGGGAGAGGCCACAACAGTGAGAGGCCCGCGTACAGAATAAAGAAGGCTGGCTATGCCCTCCCTCTGCCCACCTGCCCACCTGCTGTCTGTGCCGGTCCCTTCTCCTTGGGAGGGGGAGGGGGCTTCCACCTGTCACTTCATTCCCGTCTCTTTAACCATCACCTTGCGGAGGACACAGGGCGGGAGCAGGCCCCATGGTGCCAAGGCTGCACTCGGTCTCGGACGAGGGCCCTGGGGGTGCCCGCCTCCCACTGGGAAGTTAGGCCGGGCTGTCCTTGTCTCCTCGTCCTTCTCCTCCCAAGAGGCACCTGGATGCCCCTGAGGACTAGTCCCCAGTGGCCCTCTCAGGGCCGAGGGGTGAGGATGCCTAGCTCTGAAGCGCACCCACGAGCCCCCCCACTTCAGGCTCCAGGCCACTTAATCCCCAGGTGAGAAGGGGGTTGATGGCCTGTATCAGTTAGGAGTGCGCGAGGCTGCAACACACAGAAGACCAGCTCTCACAACAAGGCGTCCAGGCCCCGCATCACCAGAGATCGAGCTCCCGCTTCATCCCTGCCCACCGCCCTAGCCTGGGCTCCCACCTCCCGGGTGCAAGAGTGCTGCCGCCTCACCAGGCAACATGACTGAACCCCAGGCAGGAAGAAGCGGCTGGGACCCAAAGCCTCGCTCATCAGGAAGGCGGCCCTCCCTGGACACTGCTGTCTACACGCTCGGCCAGAACGGACTCACGTGGGCACCCAGCTGCAGGGCGTCTGGAGGACCTGTGTGTTGGTAAGCACGTTGCCCCCCCAAACACAACGGGGGCCCTTTTAGGAAGGAGGCAGAAAGGAGTAGAGGTGGCAGTGTGGCCCCACCCCACCGCAGACTGATGAGGAAATGGCTTGGGCAGCGGGACTCTTCCAAGGCCGCACAGCTGGGCAGAGCCGGAAAGGAAGGAAACGATGGGAAAACCTCTTTCCCCAAAGGAGAAGCCTCCCGGCCCCCGGGGCCACTTGAACCCTGACTTGTAAACACCCAGGAGCCCGTGCCCAGGCTGGGAGGAAAGAGGCCAGCTCCACTCCATCGCCAGGCTCCTACAGGGAGGGCACGTGGATGAAACACACGTGCACACACGTGCACGCACAACAACTGCATGTATACACACACGTACATGCACGCATGCAAATACAGATGTTCACAGGGTACGCAGAGTCGCACACACACCCCGGCACACGGGGGCACACGGGGGCACACACAGGCGCGTGTACGGAGATGGCCACACGTGCATGTGCGCTATGTGCGCGTACACACGCGGTGCACGTGTTTGCAGCACGTGGGCACACATGTGTGCGTGCAGGCATGCATGTACACATACGCACCAACACACATACACACTCGCACACGAGCTGCTGGCTCCCAGCCACTCGCTGCCGATGGGCTCAAGGAGCAGGCTGCCAGCCCCTCGCCAGGACCCTCTCTGGCTTGCCCACCCCAGGCCCAGCCCATCCTGTCACCCTTGGCGACGTCCAACCCTTGGCGACGTCCAGCCCACCAAAAGCCCAGACTTTCCTAAGCTCAGGCCTCTGGCTGCCCCGGCACCCCTGGAAGAGCGGGGAGACAGGGCAGGAAAAACCCCAAATGGGACCACAGTGTTTATAAAACAGGTCACTGAATTACACAGAACTATATTTCCCTCGCCGGTGCAATTCTTTCCTGGACCAGCTTCACACAGATGCCCGTGCTGGCCTCAAGCGCTACAGAGGGGGCTCGGCAGCCTGGGAGAACCACAGGGGCTGGGCCGGATGCAGTGAGGGGCTGTTGGAACCGCGACGGAAGCCACACGCATTTTCTTGGGCGCTGGACAAAGATACAAACAAGGGGCCGCACACATCTGCCCTCACCCCGTGTCGGGCAGTGGGCAAGGCTGAGGCCTCGGGCGAGGCCCGGAGGGGCTTCTCCTCCCTTCCCTGCTCCCCGGAGGACAGAGGATATCCCCTCGGGAGGGCTCTTGATAAGCATTTGTCCAGTGCATCCTGGAGGATCCTGGGGCCTCCAGCCCTGACCTGAAGATCTCCACGACCCTCCCAGCCTCAGAAAAGCACATCTTCCTTTGTCAAGGTCCAAGAAGGGGCCACTGCGGGGCAGGAAGGCTCCGGTGACCCTGGGCAGACCACCCCCTCCCCGCCCCCGCGCCTTTGTTCAGAGTTCTCCCCCACCCCCTCCGCCTTCGGCCTGATGCTTTTTTGGTAAGGAGATTATAGATACGGAAATAGAGGGAAAGAAGATAAATAGCAAATGGTAAAAGAAGTTTTCTCCACGTAATCCGATTTGTGCTTATCCACAATCTCAAAATTTAAAAAATAAAACAAACACCTTCACTTCCTCTGCCCTGAAGGGAACGCCAAAGGGATGGTGTAGTTCTAACTTCAGCCACCAGGTGGCGGCCAAGACCAGCGCATCCCGTCTCTGACTGGCCTCAGCCCTGGGGAGGGTGCGGGGCTTCCTCCAAGGGTTTTCTGGGTACCAGGAGGAGGAAGAGGGACGGACACAAAGGGAGACTGTGTGCTGCGGAGGTGACCACAGAATGCCTGCCTACTGGGGGGCCCTCCCAACGATGCCCCGAAGTAGGTATTGCCATCATTTGATGACTGGGAAACCGAGGTTTGGAATGGAGAAGGGCCTTGTCCACCATCACACGGCCCAGCATGGGCAGAGCCTGGGCTGGAGCTCTCGTCCCCCGACTCGTTCTGATTCATTCCACCAATACCCAGAGGTCACCTGGCTTTATTTGCAACACTCAGGATGGTGGTACAAGGATGGGGACCCCGCCACACCCCGCAGCCAGCCAGGACGGGACGGTTTTGAGGCCCATCTGCCTGGGCACTCTCGGCTGCCCCAGGCCCTTAGCCCACCTTCTGTGACCGTCCCCAGACATGAGGCTCCAGCAGCGACTTTCTGCTGCAGACTCCAGGGCTCATCGGGGTTCCTGCCCTCCAGTGGGAGGGAGTTGGGGGCCTCCTGGGGTCCCACTGGGGCTGCCACGGGCGAGGGCTGAGCGGCTGGCCACAGGATTTGGCCCAGGGTGTGGCTGGGGGGGCCGGTGCCACTCCCGCCCCAGGGATACCCACACCCGCTGCTTGGGAGCCCACCTTAGCAAAAACCTCGGAGGGCCCTGTCCCATACCAGCCAGGCCGAGAACAAGAGGAACAACAGAACCAGAGCCGCAGCCAGGGTCAGGGAGGGCACCAGGTCCGAGTCCTCGGGGCCAGGGATGGCATCAGCCGCCGCATGGTGGGGGGTGGCGGTTGCACCAGACAGCTGGGTGTCAGAGACCTTCTCACCGGGGGGCCCTGGCTGGCCCATCTGTGAGACGGAGGTGAGGGACAGGACTCCGTTTGGGAAGGGCCCACCACCCACCCACCGCCTGTCCCATCCCTCTCCCTCGGGAAGCCCCCCAGACACAGCAGGAGCCAGGGGCCAAGAGGTGCCCCAGAGGTGACCCTGGGCAGTGACTCCCTGAGCCTTGATTTTTTCCTCTGTGAAATGGAGATGCCAAAGACCACCCTGGGAGGATAAGGACCAGATGAGACAGCCCCTGGGCCGCTGGCGTTCCCTCCAACCTCCTCACCTTCTCCCTTGAGATGACAGGGGCTGGAAGTCAGGACCTTTCCCCCTGCGCCACGGGGTCTGGAATGCAACTAGGCTAGTTTCTGGGGCAGTTGAAAGCCAGCATCCTCGTCTGGAAGGACTAGAACTGCGGGAGGATTTGTATCAAGGCTACCAGCTGCTCTCTGCCCACACGGCAGCTAAGGAAGTGGGCACCAGGTTACATCCATCTTACAGATGAGAAAAAGGAGGCTCAGTAAAGGAAGTGGCTCCCGAGAAGCCCCAGAGCTTGGCAGGGAGGGTCCTGGCAGCCTGAGACCCTATTCTCGGGCTCCTCTTCCGTACAGGGACAGAGTGTGGACTAGGTCACTTAAGCTCCAATGCCCTAGACCAGCCAGCAAGGTCCAGGAGACAGGGAGTGGCCTCTGCCCAGCCCCTTCCCAACCCCAACCCCGGCAGTTCTCAGGACATTTACCTTCCAGCCATTGGGCTCCCATGTCCTGGAAGAGGGCTGCCCCGGAGCTGCCAGACTCCCCAGGGACAGACACCAGTGAGTGGCAGCCTGGATGGATCAACTAGGGGCTCTTTCCGCTAAAGCAGCCACCCCCTCTGGGGCTTCCCCCAAGGAGTGGCCGGAGCTGCGAGGCGGGGAAGTGAGGGCCCCAGCCCCCGCGTGGGTGTGTCCAGGGCTTTCCCGGGCCCAGCAGAAACAGGTTCCTCAACTCCCAGACCTGGGCTTCCTGCTGCCGCTTAGCTTCCGCATGGGACCTGGGGGAGGCTAAGGAAGAAGGGCAGGCTCTAAATTCAAGCCAGCAAGGGGTCTCCTGGCATTGGATGTGTGCCCATGCTGTGCCAGGCGCCGGGTGGGAGGGAGGGGGGGATAGTCCCACCCCACCCCCAGAGGCCAGGTTCCAGAGCAGCCCATCTGGGGCTGACCCAGATGAGAGTGGGCAGGAGAGAAGATAGGAGGGTTCAGAGGCCTGAGGACCACAGAAATGATCTTTGCTGAAGGAAATTATCCCTTAAGGGCAAAGATGTTCAGCACACTGCTAATTTTAAAAGCAAAAAGGCGTGAAATAACCTTAATGCCCATGACAGAAGATTCATGAGCAAATCCAGGCTCGTCCACTCAAGAACCTTAAAAAGCCGGCAAGACAGGATTATGACAAGGAGAGTCATACCAGCTTTATTCTTTTAGCCCCAAACTGAAAATAGCCTGTCCAGGAGAGTTAAATTGACACAAGACAGATTAACAGAAGGAGAAAAAAAACAAATTGAATTTCCTACATGCCGAGGTCTCATAGATACGGGCCCCAAAGAAATGACCAAAGCAGGCAGCTTTTATGCTTTTTAGACAAAGAAACAACAAATTTGTGAAGAACTGACAAGACAAAGAAACTTAGGCTTGGGTGCTCATTAGCGAAGAAACCAGGCAGAGTTTGTTACACAGCCTTCTTGCCTGGAATTCCCCATCTCTGGTGATAAGGATGTCTCTCTACCTCCCGGTGCAGGAAGGGTATATTCCACATGGGAGATTTATTTTCTGCTTTCAGGGCGACAGAGAGGAGGGTCAGAGTGCCCTTCTTGCCTCCACTGTTTCTCAAGTAACTTTAATTCAGCATAATCAGTCTGCCCCGTTGGCATATTTGGGGGTGGCTTGCCCCGAGCTTCGTGAAACCCAACCACCCATCAAAGGATGGAACTTAACACACACAGCAACAGAAAGAGAACAGGCCACTAGAAAGCACAGCACGGATGAACCTCATAGATGTACTGAGTAAAAGAAGCCAGAAAAAAGCACTTAATATATGGTTCTCTTTCTATGAAACTCTAGGAAAGATTAATGTACAGTCACAGAAAGATGGTTAGTGGTGTCTTAGGGATGGAGGAGGAGTGTTGACCGGGAAGGGGCACCAGTATACTTCTTGGAGGACGGAAATGTTCTATGCCTTGACTGGGGGGCCACTGCGTGATACAGCTGCCAACACTCATCAGTCTACACACTTAAAATGGGTCCATTTTACTGTGTGTAGACTGTCCCTCAATAAAGCTGACTTTAAAGGAAAAAAAAAAAGCCAGAAACAAGAGCAGGATTCCATTCAAGAGGTTCAAGGGCGGGAAAATCCAAGCCACAATGACGGAAATCAGAGCGACGGGACCTCAGGAGGGTGGGCGCGACTGGGAAGGAATACTTGGGATTTTCTGGGGGTGATCAGAAGCTTCTTTCTGGATCTGAGCCGTGACTCCTGGGTGCGCACAGAATTTGATTCATTGAGCTGCACCCTTAAGATGTTACGGAGCTCAGGTCTGGCTGCTCGAAGCTTGAAAGCCAATACTCAAGAAACAGGTGTTGGTAGGAAAGGAGAGGTTGCTTCATACAGGAGGCCAGCAACCCGGGGGGAGAAGGCAGACTTGTGTGTCCAAAAGCCAACTTCCCCTGCCAATCAGAGCCTTTAAAGGGGAGTTTCGGGGGTGTACAGGCAAAGGGAAGGGTCTACATGCAGAAACAGCACAGTCAGCTCCGACAATCATCTTGAAATTGGTCTTGCGGTGGGCTCATCAGTGTCTTGTTTTAAGCACAGTTTAATCTTCAGTTCCAGGGCTGGTTTGTGCCCATTTCTTTCAGGCCAGTTCTTGGAATGGAGATGGAGCAGTTTATGTCATGGCTACAGTGTGGTCTTCATGGAGTTAACCCTTTCCACCGAGTGGGGGTTTCAGTATTGGCAAAACAGCTCAAAGGGTATGACTCAGAATGTTATCCATAGCCTTTGAGGAGGAACTAAAGGTCCTTGACTTTGTTTAATGACGAAACACTATTATTTTGTCCTGTTTGCTTTTCTTTGCTTCTGCATTTTTTCACTTCTCTGATTAAATTTATTCTATGGATAAAGTTTTCCTACAGACAAAAGGCAGGCGGAGGACACGGAGGGGGCAGTCTGTCCCGGGAAGGCCCCACGGGGTCCGGCTCGGTTTTGACGTGTTACATCTCAATTTTCAAAATATGGTCACGAGGACGATGCAACATTACAGCAAGAGTCACCACTTATTGGGTGTGCCTGAGTCCACAGACTATACCCTTGACGGCAAGCAAATGCTTAAAACACAGTGTGAAGTGGTCACACAATCAGATGCACACTCGACGGGCCAACACACAAAACAGACACATGGGGAAACGAGAGGAAGGAAAGACACTAAGATTCCAGCAGGGTGAGGCTGTTGGCAATGGATGTGGCCTTCCCACGTCTGTTTTCTCTATTCTAATACATGTGGTTACATTTTGATGATTATAAAAGAGAACTGTAATAACTTTTTTAAACACTTCGCTATTTTGAGAGCTAAACTTTGGAAATAACCCAAATGTTCAACGACAAAGAGTCGGTTGTAAAATACATGTGGCACATCCACTCAGCAGAATAGGGTCTGATTCAGCCTCCTCCATCTGAAAAAGTCCAAAGGGAGAGCTGGAACTAGTAATTCCGTTCTGTTGTTTTTGTTGTGTGGTGTGTGCGTGTGTGGTTTGCGTTTTTGTTTGGTCGGTTGGGTTTTTTGTGGCTGGCGGTGGTGTTTTGTTTTAAGAATGGGCTTCCAGCGCCTCCCTGGTGGCGCAGTGGTTGAGAATCTGCCTGCCAATGCAAGGGACACGGGTTCGAGTCCCGGTCTGGGAAGATCCCACATGCCGCGGAGCAACTAGGCCCGTGAGCCACAACTACTGAGCCTGTGCGTCTGGAGCCTGTGCTCCACAACCGGAGAGGCCGTGACAGTGAGAGGCCCGCACACCGCGACGAAGAGTGGCCCCTGCTCGCCGCAATTGGAGAAAGCCCTCACACAGAAACGAAGACCCAACGCAGCCAAAAATAATAAAAAAAAAAAAGAATGGGCTTCCAGGGAATTTTCAGGTTCTTTCTTATTTTTAAGTGCTATCTTATTACCTCGATGATTGGCTACAAGCCCAAGTCACTCCTGCCATCAGAAATGGGGAAAATCCAAGTCTCGCCCACTGGAATCGCCAGCCCCTCCTCCCTCTGCCTTCACTCCACACACCTTCGGCTGCGGCTGTCCCAGATACTCGCGAACCTGATTTCACCGCGTCAAGGGGACAGCAGTGACTCAGAAACGCGATGTGGCAGGGAGAGAGGGCGTGGAGCGCAAGGCGGAGCACACAGTCTTCGTCTCCACAAGTGTTCGCTGTGTGACCTTTGCGCGTCACGGCCCCTCTCTGGGCTTCAGCTTCCTCCTGCTTATAGAAACTGGGCCCCGGGGTGGGACGCAGTCTGCGCCCCAGGGCTGGTACCCAGCTTGGACCCAGCCGCGGACACAGACGAATGGGGAAGGGCTCTGCCTCCAGGCCCTGCATGACTTTCAAGCGGCTCCCTCCGTGCGGGTTCCCATCCGCTAAGCGAGCCCCGGGGCCTCCAGGGGCGCACGAGGGGCCTGCCGCGTCCAGGGAAAACCCTGCCGCCCCGTCCGGGCTCCTCCGCCCTACACCCGAGTCGGCTACAGGGTAAAGCCCGGCCGCCCCACCCCAGCGCCGCACCCCGCATCCTCAGCATCCGCACCACTCGTGGCCGCCTCATTGGCCGGCGCCCGCTCTGCAGGGCCGCCCCGCAGCCAATCGCGGTCATGGGGGCGGAGCTGCGGGCTCAGCCGGATGCTCCCAGCAGCTGCGGCCGGACGCGCCTCTGGCCGGAGCTGCCCCTGCCCCTCGGCGGCGCACCCCGACAGGAGAAGCCGGCCATGCAGGAGCCGCTGCTGGGAGCCGAGGGCCCGGACTATGACACCTTCCCCGAGAAGCCGCCCCCGTCACCAAGGGAGACGACGCGGGTCGGGTGAGAGCCTCTAGGCATAGGGTCTGCGGGTGGAGGCTAGGGATGGCCCTGGTATCCTCCAGTGGGCAGCTGGCTCCCATCTTGGGCCTCCACTGACTGTCGGTGAGTGGCCACCAAGGGGCCATCTGGTTCCCTCCTGCCCCAGACACACTAGTCCTATTTAAGGAGCCGGTCCTCCTGAGTACAGGGCCCAGCCCCCAATTGGCAGAGACAGGGCGACTGAGACCCAGAGGGGGCGAGGGGCTTGCCTAAAGTCACACAGTAAGCCTTGAACGGCAAAGCTGGGGGCAGACACCGAGCCTCCTCTGCGGGAACAGTGCTCTGCACCTGCGTCTCAGCCACAGCAGTGGCTGCAAGGGCTGTCCTCATGCCCTGGGGGTTTCCCAAGGGAGCTGGTGCTCAGGCCTGGGAGGTGCCAGCCTGACCAGCTCTTGACCCAGCCGTCCCCAGCACGGCGCTCTGAGCGGGTAGCCACCGTGCTCAGGACAGGCAGCAGTTAGGCGAGGAGGGACTCAGATTCTGACTGCTCTGCACCCCCCACGCACCAGGGCCCTGCAGAACAAGAGGGTGTTCCTAGCTACCTTCGCTGCTGTGCTGGGCAACTTCAGCTTCGGGTATGCCCTGGTCTACACGTCCCCTGTCATCCCAGCCCTGGAGCACTCCTTGGACCCAAACCTGAGTCTGACCAAAACCCAGGCATCCTGGTTCGGGGTAAGAGCCATGCTCTGAGCTGGAGGAGGGGCAGGGCAGGGACGCACTGAGCTCCGTCCCAAGCTAGGAACCCCCCAAAGGTCAGCCTTGGGACCCCCTCCAGGGCCCTGGTCTGCCCCCCCCCCACACCCACTCCAGGGTGGGGTGGGTGGAGTGAGGCCAGATAATGGCTGTGAAATAAAAGGAGGAAGTGAAAGCTGATGGAGAAGGGAAGGAGCAGGTGGGGAGGTGTCCGTTAAGGCCTCCACCCAGTGGGGCTGAGGGCTCCCCAGATCCCCCCACCCAGAGCTGGGCTGTCGTAGCAGAGAGGACACCTCCCTGGAGGAGGGGTGGCAGGAGAATCCGCTACTAATGGAAGAAGCACTGCTGGGGCACAGCGGGTCCCAGGATAGACGGTGGGCGTGTAAGTAGGAAGAGCACAGGCCCCCGGAGTCCCAAGATTCTAGAATAGCAATCTCAGCGGCCTCCGATTTACAACCACAACACGTCAGCTAAGACGATAATACCCAGTGCAGACTGCACACCTAGTGTGTGCCGGGCCTGTGCTAGGCACCTGCCACGAGAGCCGGTTTACTCCAGGGCCAACCCTATGAGGGGGGTGCTACCGCTGTCCCCATAATGCAGCTGAAGGAACTGAGGCTCAGACAGGCTGAGCACCGTGCCCAGGTCACTGACCGGATCCAACCTGGTCCACTCGACAGGGAATCCGAGAACCCCCAAGTCTTAAAATCCCAAGGGCTTCAAGTCACAGAGTCCTCCTGCCTGCTCTATCACAGTGCTAGACATCTAAATATCAGGCTGGACAGAGCCGCTGCAGACAGCTGTTGTGGCATCCCTAACAAACAGCTGTCCACATGCTGCTTGTACCCCTCCGGAGACGGGAGGCTCACTACCATCCAGGGCCCTAGTCCGGCAGCCCAGGCTCCTGGGACAGCCTGGAAAAGCAGCTGTCTCTAGGCTCTGACGGGGCCCTGCACCCTTTCCCCGCAGTCCGTGTTCACCTTGGGTGCGGCGGCCGGGGGCCTCAGCGCCATGGTGCTCAACGACCTCCTGGGCCGGAAGCTGAGCATCATGTTCTCGGCTGTGCCCTCGGCGGCCGGCTATGCGCTCATGGCGGGCGCCCACGGCCTCTGGATGTTGCTCCTGGGGAGGACGCTGACGGGCTTCGCTGGGGGACTCACAGCCGCCTGCATCCCGGTAAGGCCAGGACTGCCCACCCCGGTCCTCTCACTGCCTCACCATCAGCTGAGGCCTCCTGGCCTCGGAGCCCCCTGGTCAACAGGGATGTGTTTGCCAGGGAGCCTCAGCTCAGCCCCACCAGGGCAGCTAATTTGGGGGGAATCTGACACCAGTCCCAAGCCGCCCCCAGCTCTGGACTCCCCAGACTTCCTGTCCTGAGTCCTGACACATTGCTCAATCAGAGAAAATCCACATTGAGCAACGCAACAAGAAAGGGAAGGGAAGTCCCTGCCCTGCACCCTTCCTGGGACCCCCTCGTCATACCCACCATTCCACATACCCACTCGGGGGCTGGGCAAGCCCGGCATGGGACGAAGGCCCCTGAAGGAGCAGAGGCCAGAGTCCAGGTGCCCTCAGGCCTCCCAATTCCCAGCCTCACGCCCCCACGTCAGAGCTGAGCGCTTCTGCCCACTTGGCAGGGCGACTGAGGCCCAAGGGACACCACGCCGTGAGTCACGATGCGGAGGAGAACCCCGCTGGAAGCCCCCGCTCCCTGCTCCCCACGGCTCACCAGGCCACCTGTGCTACCTCAGCTGGGCCCGGGCACCTGTGTTCTCAGCGGAGGCTGGGGTGGGGGGGATGTGTCTTGCAGGTGTACGTGTCTGAGATTGCTCCCGCAGGCGTCCGTGGGGCCCTGGGCGCCACACCCCAGCTCATGGCCGTGTTCGGATCACTGTCTCTCTACGCCCTTGGCAAGTATCACCCACAGGCGCTCTAGGCGCCTCCCCCGTCTGCAGGCCGGGGGGTGATGGGGTGCCGCTGAGCAGCCGGGGGTGGGAAGGGATGAACGAACGTGCCCCCAGACGAATTCCATGCTGGGAGGCCAGAGGCATAGCTGCCTTCATGCTGTGTGCCTCCGGGCAATTCCCTGCGCCTCTCTGGTCACGAGGTCCCACCCCTAACTGGGCAGGGAGGGCTTCTCTTGGGCTGGCAGCCTTTAAACTGTCTTTTGACAGCAGAATGTTTTCTTTCAAATAGTCTTAGGTGGGAAGACCATAGAGAAAAGTGATCAGAGTGCAGCCAGCTGAGGTGGGGTGGGGGTTTGGCGGTAGAGGCCCCAGGACCTTGCTGCTCAGGCTACTCCTCCATCACCTTGCCGTGGCCCTTGAGACCCTCCAAGGACCTGGGCCCTGTGCCAGGGGCCAGGCAGTCCCTGTGGCCCCTCTTGATTGAGACCGCAGAGGCCTGGAGCAACCAGGGTAGGCTTCCTGTAGGAGGTGGCCCGGGGACTCACACCTGAGGGCAAATGAGGCTGCTCAGAGGCCCCGGTGGGAGGGGTTCTGGGCCCAGCGCAGCCGCAGCCCCTCACCCGCTCCTTGTGCCCAGGCCTGCTGCTGCCGTGGCGCTGGCTGGCCGTGGCCGGGGAGGGGCCCGTGCTTGTCATGATTCTGCTGCTCAGCTTCATGCCCAACTCACCTCGCTTCCTGCTCTCGAGGGGCAGGGACTCGGAGGCGCTGCAGGCCCTGGCCTGGCTGCGAGGGGCTGACGCTGACATCCGCTGGGAGTTCGAGCAGATCCAGGACAACGTCCGGAGACAGGTGTGGGAGGCGTGGGCGCCTACAGCACTGTGGGGCTGTGGCCATTCACTAGGCCATCACAAGCCTCAGTTGCTTTTCCTGGAGAACAGGGATAAGAGCAGTTCCCACCTCTAGGAACAAGGGGTGGGGGGGTGCGATGTCGTGGCCCCTGGCCCAGGGCGCATGTGCCGTGCGGTGGATGCCTGGGGGCCCGGCGATACTGACAAGCAGGGGTCTGCCTTGGCCCACCCACTGATCCAAGAGCCTGGGTCCACGCGGGGGTCCCCGGGCCTGTCCCCAGAGCCAGGGTCGCCTCTGTGCTGGGGATCTTCCCTGGAGGAGGGAAGAGGGGAGCCTCCTACCCAGCCCCATGCAGCCCAGGGCAGGTTGGTGCCAGCCGGAGGGGTGGGCACAGCCCCCTCAGCGGCAGCCTCCTGCCTCCAGAGCAGCCACCTGTCGTGGGCCGAGGCCCGGGACCCCCACATGTACCGCCCCATCGTCATCGCCTTGCTGATGCGCTTCCTGCAGCAACTGACGGGCATCACGCCCATCCTCGTCTACCTGCAGTCCATCTTCGACAGCACTGCCGTCCTGCTGGTGAGAGCCCGGCCCCACACCACCCGCTCTGCCCCCAGATCCGGGGAGGGCATCCCCGCGGAGCATCTGCTCTGTGCCGGGGTCTGGGGTGCACGCACACGCGCAGACACCAGCGTCTCTTAACTGTTTCTGGGCCAACCACCTGTTCTCAGAGGAATGTTTGTAAACGAAGCTTGCATGTTTTAAAATAAGGTAGAATTACCAGGAAAACCAGTTCTATAGAAGCATAGACCCCCCGGGAGCCACAAACCCCAGGTTCAGAGCATCTGCCACCCACTGAGGAAGTACCTCCCCTCCAAACCTCAGCTTTCTCCTCTGCGAAGCCAGCATGGCTTCATCCACCCTTCCTGGGGCTCAGAGGGAGATGAGGTCTGAAGATGAGCGACAGCGTGGTTCCACAAGTTGTTGTGATGCCTGGATCCGGTGCCAGCCCTGGGCTTGGTGGTGGGCACAGCAGTTGCGCCCCTGCCTGCGAAGGCCCCACGGGCCGGGCTGGGTGACCAGCGAAACCGCCTGGCACAAAGCAGCTGAGCCTGGGGCCGGTCCCTGCAGAGCCTTGGCGGGGGCGGTGGGGCGGGGAGGAACAGCAGACTGGGGTCCCTCAGCCCCGGGGGCTTCCTCCTTGCAGCCCCCTGAGGATGACGCAGCCATCGTGGGAGCTGTGCGGCTCCTGTCCGTGCTGATTGCCGCCCTCACCATGGACCTGGCCGGCCGCAAGGCTCTGCTCTTTGTCTCAGGTGAGCACAGGCTGCTCACCTGCACTCATTCACTCCTTCAGCAGCTGCCACGTGTCTTGCCAGCCCTCGCGGTGGGAGCGCCAGGGGGCCTGGGTCAGCTGATGATGACACACATGCTGGGTGTGGCGGGAGCCCAAACGCGGGCTGGGTGGGAGCTGGCTGCCCTGCAGGGGACTGGGCCACACGGGGTACAGGGCGCTGAGGGGTGCTGGCTCAGAGGGTCCCGGCCCCCCGAGGGCCACCTGTCTGTCCACAGCGGCCAGCATGTTTGCTGCCAACCTGACGCTGGGGCTGTACGTCCATTTCGGTCCGAAGCCTCTGGCCCCCAACAGCACCATGGGCCTGGAGAGTGCGCCCCTGGGAGGCACAGAGCAGCCCCTGGCCACGCCCACCAGCTACCTCACCCTGGTGCCCCTGCTGGCCACCATGCTCTTCATCATGGGTAGGTGTGGCCGTGCTCTACGGGGTCTGGGGGCAGGGCTGTCTTGGGTGTGAGGTGCGGGGACGCGCCGGTGTTGTGGGCGGTGTCACTGCCGTCCCGGAGGTTGGGGAGCCGTCCCTCAGCAGCTCCAGGGAGACACGAGAGGCCTTCTTCCCCGCCCCCCCCACGACAAGTGGGCTCTGAGCCCGCCGCTCCCCGCTTCCGGCAGGCTACGCCATGGGCTGGGGGCCCATCACCTGGCTCCTCATGTCTGAGATCCTGCCCCTGCGGGCCCGCGGCGTGGCCTCGGGGCTCTGCGTGCTCGTCAGCTGGCTCACCGCCTTTGCCCTCACCAAGTCCTTCCTGCTGGTGGTGGTGAGTGCTCTGCCCCGGGGACCTGGGGCCTCTCTGGCCGGTGCCGAGGGCCGTGCTGAGGCTTCTCCGCGTGTCCCCTCAGCCTTAGCACACACCCCCTTCACGCGGAGGCCAAGGGCCGTCAAGTGACAACATGCATTTCAGCAAACAGACTCGGCTCAGGGAACTGTTGGGAGAAGTCAGGTGACTGACCTCCCAGGCCAGGGTGGGACCCAAGTCCAGACAGCCACACCCGCCTGCCCTGCCTGTCACCCTCCGGGGTATCTGGGCCTTCTGTCTGGGTGGGCAGTTTGGGTCTCTCCGTCGAATGCTTCCCCATCCCCTTCCCCTTCCCCCAGCCTCTTGGTTCAAACCCCCAGCAGGCCCTGAAGCCAACCACAACCTCCAGGTTCCAGCTCCCAGCTCCCAAGTGGGAGAATCTGATGGGGACAGCTTGGATGGGGCCTAGCCTGGTGCAGTCAGTGGGTCAGGGCAGGGTTGGGGGCGCCCCGAGCAGGTCAGCCACGCTGTGGTGGCAGGCCTGCCGCAAGCGGGCATGTGGGACAGCTCAAAATGAGAGGTGGGCACTGGGACCAAGGAGAGAGGCCGGTGTCTGGGGCAGGTTGGGCTCCGGCTGGGAGCAGTCAGTCCTGGGCCCAGCACAGAGGAAGGCTGCCTGCACCCCTCAAGGACTCGAATGCCCTGCTGAGGCACCTGGATTTCACGCTGGAGACGGCGGGGAACCCGGGGGTGGTCCAAGCAGGGGAACGAGATGAAGGCCTGCCCCCCAGGCTGGCTGACGCCTGCAGGGCCACAAGCTGGTGCTGGGGCGAAGGGCCTTTAGCGCTCCCCTGTGACCCGGAGCCCCTCTTCTCCCCCAGAATGCCTTCGGCCTGCAGGCGCCTTTCTTCTTCTTTGCCGCCGTGTGTTCCGTGAACCTGGCCTTCACTGGCTGCTGTGTGCCCGAGACCAAGGGCCGGTCGCTGGAGCAGATCGAGTCCTTCTTCCGCAGCGGGAGGAGGTCCTTCCTACGCTAGGGCGGGGCCCCCACCGTTGAGGGCCAAACCACTGGGTGGTGGAGCGTGTCGGGGCCCCAAACCTGCACCCCGCGTCCAGGAGGCGGTGTCAACCCGCCGCCAGCCAGGGCACAGGAGGACCGGCCAGAGGCCTCACGGCACGGCACACGCACCAGCTCTGGGCAGGCAGCGCCCCGTCCAGCCTCGGCCCTGGCTCAGGTGGCCCCAGTGTCACCCACTCATCGGCCAGACCCACCGACGGAGAGGGCAGCCACATGGCCCCGGGGCCAAGGCCTTGTTGGGCGACCTCGGGCCTAGTGCTCACTCACGCGTGGAGGGCCACGCCGAGGACACACAGGGCTGCTGGCGGTGGAGCGGCTCCGCACAGGACGTCGGCCCTCCTCCTGCTCTGATCACCTGGCGGCCATTGAGCCTCTTGGCTTTGGGGACCAAGACAGAAACCTGGGCCTGTGAGGCCTATGGACACCGCACGGACCGTCCTGGACCCCCAAAGGCCAGGACCCAGCGTGGACACTCCCTCCTACACCCACCCGCCTTCTGGGAACAGGAAGCGCTCGAGTTCAAGCCGTGCTCACCCTATTTATACAAATAAATCGGGCCACGGCCCAGGAGAGGAAGGAGTGGGGTTTACTCCAGGTGGGGGAGCTCCCCCAGCAGCCAGGCTGGACCCAAATTCTCAGCCAAGGTCGCCAGGGCCTGCTGCCCCAGGCCACCTCTCTACGGCCCCAAGCTGCCCACAGCCAGGCAGAAGGAAGAGGCAAGGGCCGTGGGCCCCCGGCCTTGGGGTTCCAGCCCCTCCTAGCTGTGCGAGCTCGGCCAAGCCACCATCCTTGCCTGAGATGCTGGGAGCAGGCCGGCACAGGGCCAGCAGCATAGGGGACCTCGATACCGTGGCAGTTACTCCCGGGGCTGGCCCCTGCTCAGCCGGTGTAGGGTCGGGGCATCCCTACCGCTTACTTAGTGGCCCGGAGGGAGACGGTAACAGGCTGACCACGCGGGAGACCATACAAACCGCTACCAGGCTTTATTGCTCAAAACGCAAGCCAAACACAGAGTAAACAAGGACCAGGAGAGGACAGAGCCCAGGGCCGCAGAGGAGGGAGGGCCCTGGCGGCCCCGCCCCTCCACCAGCCGGCAAGGTGGGACCCGCCCCCGACTGCGAGACAGGATCGCAGCGCCAGGGCTGCTCGGCTACGCTCATTCGGAACCTCGGCAAGTGACCTGCCCACTCTGGCCTGGGACCGAGGGGTTGGAGGGCCCACCCAACTTCCTCACAGGGCAGAAGCGCAAGCTTCCTCAACACACAGCCAGCCCTTCTCCTCCTGCAGCAAGAAGACCCCCACCAGCAAGGCCCCGGAGGCAGGGGTAGGAGTGACCCAGAGTCCCACTTCCTGGGTAAGAATGAGCCAGGAGGGGCAGGCAGGGCCCTTGCTCCTCCTGGGAGGTAGACAGGCCTCATTCACGGCACACGCAGGAGAGAGACACACACAAACACGCACACACACACGCACACACACGCACACACCCTGCTGGCCTGGAGAGACCTACAGCCCACAGCCCTTTGAACCCAGTGCTGGCCTGAGGAAATTGGTCCTGGAGGACCCCTGAAGGCACGTGTCGGGCTCCCTGCACAGCTGCTGGGGGACGCTGCTGTGCCCGGGACAGTGCCTGCCCTCCCAGCCTCAAACGCTAACAAACCCCAGAGATGAAAAGTCCCTCTGGGAAGCAAAGACCGGGGCGCAGCCCTGGGGCTGGATCCACAGAGCAGGAGCTGGCCCCTGGGCTCTGGGCGCCCAGAGCAGGCCCAGCCTGGGGTCCCGGGAGGGGCAGGAGCTGAGCCCCAGGCCACCCGGGCGGGCCAGGCCTGTCACACACGCCAATGGCTGAAACCAGTCCAGCAACCAGAGCGGCCGGTGGGCAGGGCGGAAGGAAGGGACGGCGCACGGAGGGAGGCTGGGGAGACGACGCGCACGTCCACACAGGCCCCGCTCCCTGGTGGCCTGGCACCCAGCGCAGTGGGGCAGCTCACAGTGGGAGCAGGGGCGGCTCTAGCCTCTGCCCAGCTCTCAAAAGGCAGGAAGCTCCCTGAGGACAGGGCGGGGGGTGGGGTCAGCAGGTCCACACCAGAGAGGTGGACGGGCAGCCCCGCGGGGCAGGGGAGAGCCTGCCCTCCGCACGTCCTTAGCACCGGGCCTGGGGGATGGGGAGAACCTAGGGCTGGCCAGGCCCACGGGAAGTGTCCTGGCTCCGTGCTAGTCCAGGCTTCCCGGGAGCCGGGGGAGGGAGCACACCCCAACCAGCGGCTGGGTCACTACCCGGGCTGCCATCGCAGGTCGGGAGCGCTGTGGGCTCCCATGGAGAACAGAGTGGCAGGGGGTGTGGGCAGCAGGACACCGCTCCGCCCTGATGACAGGAGGACAGAGGCAGCCCAGGTGGCTCAGCTTACGGGATGCTCTCCTGCCTGGAGGGCTGAGAGGAGGCCACTGTGGCCAATGCCCAGGCCTGGGTTGATGGACCTCCCACCTCGAGACGGGACCAAAGTCCCCAAAAGCAGCTCCTCGCGGGCCTTCAGCAGGTCTCGGGGGTCCCGCCAGCTGTGTAAGCCTGGAAACCCACCCAGGGACCTCTTGCCGGCAGGCCACGCGAGCTGGGAAGAGTGGGGTCAGGCGGGCCGTCTGCAGAGCTCTGCAGGCTCCGCGCGGCCTCACGCCCCGAGGCCTGGATCACCCCGAGGCCCCCGCTGCCTGCCGCTACCTCCCATCCCCTCGATGCTGGCCAAGGCCCTCAGAGCCCTCACCCCAGCCCCTCGGCGCCTAGCTTGGGGTGATGCCAATCTGGGGGAGGGGCAGACAGAGGAGGACTCCAGGTGCGGGGACAGGTGAGAGGGACTGAGGGAGCTGGACACAGGCTCCTCCTCCAGGCTGCCCCTCAGGGTCAGTGCGCCTCGGGGACGTGCTCACACAGACCAGAGGGCCGACGGGGGGGCGGGAGGGCCCCCCGACCACATCACAGCTCCCCCTCCAGGGTGTCCGTGAGCTTCTCCTCGTCCGCCTGCTGCTTCTGCTGCTGGATCCTGGCGTAGGAGATCGCGTCGCCCCTGGGGAGAGAGCCAGTCAGCGCCGCACGGGGGACGGACCCCAGACACACAGCCCTCCCAGCCTCCGCCCCATTCCTGACCTGTGACCCAGGCGTGGCCCGCAGACAGAGCCTAGTGGGCCCTCCAGTTTCCCCAGGCAGAGACCCTATTGCTAGGATGGCGGAGACACACCTTGTCACCTCTAAGAGTGACAAAGGCTGCCTGGGATGCTGGGCTGAGGATTCGGATTCTCAGTCTGGGCTCCGCGAGAGAGGGTGAATGCTGACCGTGGAGCCAGGTGTGGGCCCCGATGGGAAGAGGCTCTCAGTAGCCATGCCTCTGCCACCCCTGCTACAGGCTGTGACGAGGCACGACGGGGCCACCAGGGAGTCCCGTGAATTCTCCTGCTCTCACTCCCTAGAGCTCGGACACCCTAGAGACATGGATGGGGGTCACTGACAGCCTCTGTGCTTCCGTTTCCACAACAGAATAACGGGGGCCACTCCCAGCCCTCTCCTCCCTGCGAGACTTCAGGAGGCGGGAAGTGAAGATCCCCCACCCCCGGGGGCTGGGACCAGCAGACGCACTTCTTGCCCAGAGCAGACAGTCCGTACAGCACTCCGGTGGCGAAGGCAATGGCGTTGCCCAGCAGTGTGGTCAGGGTCAGGCTGATGACGATGGGAACGACGGCCATCCTAGAGGAGAAGCAGAGGTCAAAGGGCACCACCACCCCGCGGCCACGACACCACTTCCAGCTTCCCAGGTTCACCCAGCCCCCTTCCCAGACAGCCAGGAACAGGAAGGGTCCCCAGAAATCAGGTGGGGCACAGGTGCACAGCCGGGCTTCGTAAAGTCCTCAAACACCCGTGAACTTGTCTGTAAAATTCCGTGCATTTTCTGGGGAGAGGACCCAAAGCTTTCATCAGATTTGTGAAAGGATCTGTGATCCAAATAGGGTTAAACAGCACCAAAATGGCCCAAAGCCCTGTGCATAAAGACAGGCAGACCAGAAAATGCAGTGTCAGTTCAGTCCCGTAGCGGCTTGGCGACTGGGGGCAAGTTACTCAACTGAGGAGGCTCAGCCTCTCTACGGTAAGGTGGGGACCAAACCTCAGAGGCTTTGAGACTGAACGAGATAAGGCATGTTAAGTTAAGGCATGTTAAGCACGACAGACGCCTGGAACAGCATAAGCACTAAATAAATGTTGGCTCTTATCAGCGCAGTAAAACCAGCCGCATCTCAACAAGGAAGATCCCAAAGGTTAAGGGGACGAGACACGGGGCTTCCTTATGGCAAGGTGCGCGCCAAGAACGGCTAACTGGGTGGTGAGGCAGCTCTGTCTGGTCCAGGCTGGCGCCACCTGGACACAGGTGTCCACTCTGGCTTAAGTATCCATGGGGCCGATGCCCGGTCCTGGTTGGGATTTCCAGACTGGTGGCAGTGATTTGGGTTAACACACACACCCTGTACACGAGGAAGACAAGACTCTTCTTAGACTCTTCTCGGACTCAACCAAATGAATTCTACCTGAATTTCCATTTGGGCGGGACGTGTGATCACGAGGTTTTACTGAAGTTATAAACTTTCTAAGTAATAGAAATTGCTAAGGAAAAGAAAAGACCATGGGGAAAAATCTGTAAAAACAAAACTAAAGGCAAACAACAGGCCCGAAATACATTTGCAGGAAATATAGCAAAAAACTAAGAACTCTTTAATATAGAAACACATGTAACTTACTAAGTAAAATGCTACAATGTCAAAAGGCGAAAAGGAAGCTAGACCCTTAACTACCAAAAACGAAAATGCAATTAGTAAAAAACATACAGAAAAAGATTTTACCTTAGATAACAGATACAAATGTGAAAAGGGCACACGGCCCTGGGCCAGGGGAAAGACAGAAGAAACTCAGGTACTCTCTTTGGAAAGCACTTTGGCCACATATTGAAATCTTTTAAATGATTGTAATCTTTGACCTAATAACCCCACACCTGGAAATAGATCCTGAGGAAATCATCATCAACACAGAAAGTTTTAGCACCGAGATGTTCATCACAGCCTGACTTGTACTGCAGGTTACAAATGAAGAAAAGCATGATACGTTCAGCGGAATAAATATTCCTATCATTAAAATTCATCTTATGGGGACCTCTCTGGTGGCACAGTGGTTAAGAATCCGCCTACCAATGCAGGGGACACGGGTTCGATCCCTGGTTCAATCCCTGGAAGATCCCACATGCTGCAGAGCAACTAAGCCCGTGTGCCACAACGACTGAGCCTGTGAGCCACAACTACTGAGCCCGCGTGCCTAGAGCCCGTGCGCCGCAACGAGGGAAGCCACCGCCACAATGAGAAGCCCATGCACCACAATGAAGAGTATCCCCTGCTCACCACAACTAGAGAAAGCCCGCATGCAGCAACGAAGACCCAACACAGCCAAAAATTAATTAATTAATTTTTTTAGAAAGTCATCTTACGAAGCCTTTGTGGTAATACTGAAAATATTTCTACCATGATTTTAAGGGGGAAAAAACCCAGGATACAAATGTACTTGTAATGGTTAAAACTGTGCGAAAACAGGTTTTAGAAAATGCCTGAAGACAGAGTGAAAGGACACATATCAAAATGTTAACGAGTAGTGGGGCTTTGGGTAACAACTTTTTATTTCCACATTATTTTTAATGAATGTATATTACTGTTAGCATTTTTAACTAATTAAAAAGAAACAGGAACGCCGGCAAAGGAGGCGCCGATGCGTGGTATTTCGTATTCCTCTGTGCTTTAAACACAGTGGAAAACGGCTCTAGAGCTGAGCACGTATCCTGTGCTCCGACACAACTACTGGCCTCCAGAAAGGGAAGAAACCCTTGAAATAAGAACCTCCATATTTATTTCTAAAGATAATCTAGACACAACCACTTCGGCTGCTGCTGCCGGACGCTGCTGGGGGCCTCCTGGACACCAGGCACCGCGCCGGAAGCTGCATTGAACACACCCACAGATGAGTTCAATCTCACGGCTCGGATGGGAGGTACTACGTACCGAACTTGGTGTCAGATGTGGGAAAATAAGAGAAAAGCATATTTGGAAGGCACTATTTTTTGTTCTGTAACTTGCTTCTTTCCCCGTTCACGTCAGGACACCTCGATCGGCCACAGTCCTGAAAGGCTGCACAGAGGCACATACGGATCTTCCAGAATCTGCTCTACAACTCCCAACTGATGGGCCCACAGTCCAGGCATTTCTCGCGTTCTCTATTACACGTACTGCTGCGAGGTGTACGCATCTCACGTCTGAATACTGTGCGGCTGGACCTGTAGGCCAGACGCAGAGCCCTGGACGCTGGGTCCCGTCGTAGAGCGGGTCCCTCATGTGACTCTGCACAAACGCCATCCCTGTTTAAACCTCTGCCGAGAGTAAACTAAGCAGCCGCCCGCCCAGCCCGGCCAACACTGTCACCTGCAGAAGCAGGGTCTGGGGGAGCCGAGTCAGGCCCGGCCCGCGGCCCCTCACCCGCAGTAGAAGACGGCCTTCTGCCAGGAGCGCAGCTGGTCCACCTTCGCCGCCACCGTGTTCGCAAACTCGATGAACTGGCAGCAGAAGGGCGCCTCGCACAGCAGCAGGACGAACGCGTTCATGCTGCAGAGAGAGGAACAGGCTGGCGCCCAGGCCGGCGAGTCCCCCGCCCCCCTCAGGGCCCCTCCGCCTGCTCCCGGTTGCTCCCCACGCTCTGGGCTCCGGGAGGAGCCGGAGCAGGGCAGCCAGTCCACCGCCACAGCCCGCCCTCGGGATGCCCTCGCTGGAGGAGGAACTCGGCGAGCCCTGAGCGCGGCGCGTGTCTGCGCTGGGGACAGCTGAGCCCGAGGTGGCGCGCCAAGGGTGCCTGCTCCCGCCTTTGGGTTCTCCGTGTCCGGGTCACAGTCACCGTGACCAGACACTGGGCCCTCACAGCGGGCCGGGCCCTTCCATCCACCCCCACCGTGGAGGGAAAGCACCCTCGCTATCCCCGTTGGCCCCCAAGAACCCCCTGAGCCCCAGAGTAGGAACACACACAACTAATGCCACCCCAGGTCTCCCACACACCACTGGTGCCCAGTAACCCTCACAGACCAGTCAACCCAATTCAGCTCACTCGTGTTCCACCTGGGAGGTGCCCAGAAATCCACACGCCCCAACACCCCCCGGCAGGACGGTCACACGGCTACTTACATCATCCACACGCCGGCCGCGATGTTCAGAGGGTGGATGGTAATGCAGTTGAAGAAGCCGGAGATGGCGCAAGCTTGGAAGCAAGAGACACAGGCAGGAATCAGCAGGGAGGAAGGGACCGAGCCCGCGGGCAGGCCACCTGGGCAGACGGCGGCTCGTGGAAGCACGAGACCCCTTCCGACCCCAGCACCTGGCTCTTACAGCACCCAGACGTCTCCCCACTGCCACCAGAGACAAGCAAGGCCAACACAACGACTCCATGAACAGGTGAGGACGCAGCCTCAGACAGGCCAAGTGGCTTGCCCAGACCTCACGGCCAGGGTGCGGCTGGACCCCAGAGCTGGCTCGCTCTAGGGGCTCAGCGAGGCAGCGTGGACATCCCGCCCTGTCTCTGTTCTGGGGTTGGAGAAGCCCGCCCTCTGAACCCCAGCTGTCCCAAAACCCATCCCACAAGGTGCGTAGCATGAAAAAGAGAACGTCTCTCAAGGGCTCAGGCCAGGGCAGGCGGCACCGTGCCCAGGGCAGGCCACGAGAGAAGTCCTCTGGATCTGGGTTGGGACAGGGCTGCCCCTCCTGGAAAAGAAATCAGGACCAGGTCGACCTGGACCGCAATTCCAGCTCTGCCTGACCCGCCAGCCCAGTGACTTTGCGTATGTTCTTTTCACCTTTCCAGGCCTGTTTTCTCTCCTGCACACAGGACAGCCCTACAGCCCAGCCCACCCACCCTGAAATACCAAGGGTCTGCAGCGGGGAGGGTGCATCCTCTCGTACCCCGGAAAGCGGTTTCTCTGATGCCCCAAATGCGGAGCCTCGCTCACCCCTCCCGACAGCATCCCACCGAGGGGTCCGCACAGTCGCCTGCCTCCTCTCTCACAGCCCCCAGCCCGGCTCCACCGAGAACTCCGGGAGTCTGCCCGGCGGCGCCTGGCCGCTGGGCAGGAAGCCGGGCAGGAAGCTGGGCCTTCCGAGGCAGCGATGAGCAGCCAGTTCATTAAACTTGCAGCAGCTCCCTCTGCACCTGACCTGGAATTCTCCGGTTTTCCCATGTAACCCTATGCAGACAGCAGACGACGACGGAAGAGGAAACCAGATGCAGTGAACCCAAACTGCAACGGGACCGCCCTCGTACGTCCCCCGCCAAAGCCTCCTCCAGCGACAGATGTACTTCCCGCCTACTAAAGGCGGCACCTGTCCTGGGACAGGTCACACACACATTCAGGCAGCAAGGCTCCCCAGGGCCACGGACGTGAGCGCCCACGATACAGTACTGCCCCTGCGTGACGTCAGCCGTGCCTGGTCTCACCTGACAGCGCCCCATACTTCCTGCCGCAGGTGGCACGTCACCTGTGCCCCACTATCTACCAACAGCCAGCCCTGGGGGAGGACCAGGCTTCAACCCAGACACACAGGCTCCGGCCAGGAGCCCTTTAACCATCAAGGGCTGGAAGGTGTCCCCTCGGGGTGTCCAGCACTCTTGCCAGGTGAGGGAGGTGCCCCGTGCCAGCCTGTCTCCTCCCAAGCTCTGGCCTCGAGCTGATGCTCAGGACCCTGCGGAAACGCCTCTCCCGAGACCCCCCCCTGCGTCGGAAGGTGCCGCTAGGCCACAGCCACCAGCCGCTCACGAGGCTTAGCTGAACTCCAGTCCCATCTCTACAACTGCTCCGTGCTTCGCGTTCTACTCTGTACTGTGTACTATTTGGGATTCACACAAGCACTTTCCCCAAATCTGCAGGTAAAACGGACATTTCAGAGCGACGTCACAGGTTTCTCCTGAAGCGTCATCTGTAGCCCCAACACCATGAAGTCCTGGGGTGGCCCAAGAATCCCACTTCGAAAAGCGCAGAACTGGATGCGACGCCAGGGCTAACGAGGGAGTTGGCGGGGCAGCTGACCCCAAGATGGAGGGAGGAGGGTGCCAGCCCACAGGCCCCGCTCAGGCCCCTTCCCTTCTCCCCCCCACTCCGCCCCATCACTGTCACTCCCACAGCAGCCTCACTCTGATCTGCCAGGGAAACAGCTACCCAGACTCCAGAGGATCATGTCTAAGCCCTGACCAGTCTCTCCTACAAAGTCAAAAACACGCTCCCTCTGAAGAGCAACGACAGGGACTCAGAGGCCTTTTTGTGACTGGAGGGAGGGCCTGTCCCGTTATCACCGCTGAACTTTCGTCCAGCCTCCCTCCACCTGCGAGGACCACGAGACTGGAAGGGGAGCCTAAGGAGGTGCTCCTTCGACATATCCGGTCCGGGTCTGCTTGCCTCTGGAAGACCTGCCTCTGGAAGGATCTGCCTTCCTACGTATGTTCTTCGGGGGACTGCGCTCAAAGCGCCTAGCTTTCCAGGAAACCTGAGGTCGGGGTGTGCGTGTCCGCGATGCGGGGTGGGGAGTAGAAGTAGGGGAGATGAGGGACGGTGGAGGCAGCGTTGACAGCAGGAGGGAGAGGTGACATCAGGGGAAGCGCACTGCCTCCAGTGCGGACCCAGAGGAGAGGCCGCCTCCCTCAGCTCACTGCCTGGCCCTCCCGTGGGGACCGCCTGGCCCTCAGGAAGCCTGGCCAGCACCTGCCCCACTTATAAACAACTTTCGCCCAAAGGTTAAGGCGCCTGCCGCCCGCACCCACACCCGAGTCAACAGGTGAGGCGGCCTCCGGACCAGACTGAGCCCGGGTTTCAGCACTGGCATCTGGGCAATCTCGGAAGGCCCCCGGAGTAGGTGCCGCACTGCCCTCACGCTCAGAGGAGCCGTAGAGGAGCAAGTCTCGGCCGCGTCGTTCCCTCCTGGAACGTCCCTTGAGCTGCTCGACAGCCCCGGACCCAGGAGCCCAGGCCGCGGGCCGGTAACCACAGCAACCGCAGAAGCGCCGGCTTCCCTCCGCCCCCGCCGCGGCCCAGAGCCGCGCGTGGCCCGGACACCCCGGCCCCAAGCCGGTCTCTTCCCGGGGGGAGGGGGGGCCGCGGGGGGAGGCCACCGGGGGGGGGGGGGCGGGGCCGGGCGCGCAGGCGCAGCGTGCGGCAGCGCCGGCCCCTCCCCCAGGCTGGGTACTCACAGACGGCCCCTAACACCCCCGACAGGCGACACAGCCAGCGGTACCACCATGTCACGCCCTCCTCCTGCTCGGGCGGCGCCGAGCTCACGGACGCCCCAGCCGTTCCGCCCGCACCGCTCATGGTGCCGCCGTCCGGCGCTCCCGCAGCCCTCACAAAGGGCTCCGGAGCCGGCCGCGTCGTCCCGGCGCGCTGCCTTGTGGGAGAGGCGGCCGCTTATTAGCATAGGGGGCGGGGCTCTCGGGGTTGGGAGAGGGGCTCCCGAGAGGCTCGTGCTCATTAGCATAGAGGTAGGGCCGCGGGTAGGTGCGCCCGAGCGGGCCCGTGTCATTAGCATAGGGGGCGGGGCCCGCAGGGACCTGGATATGGAGGGCCCTAAGGGCTCGCGCTTATTAGCATAGGGGGCGGGTCCTGGCGCCGCAGGACTCCCAGGCGGTCAAACATTCCCACCCAGACTAGTATAGGGGCGGGGCTTCGATGAGAATTATCAGGTGCGCCAGCCTCAGGGCCCCATCGGGACTCCCAACTCCCTCGCCTCTCCTCCCTGGGTAGGAAGACGACCGCTAGGGGTGGCCAGGGGGTTGCTCAGATCTGGTGTGGATCTGGAGCCCGACCGCGGCCACGGAAGCCCTGCCGTGTGGGGAGGTGGGTTTTCAAGCCATATTTGGACAGGTTATGTAAAGAAAACGCCACTCAGACCTCACGTTCCGTTTATTGGTACCCGAGGGGCTGGGAGCTGCTTTTCCGGAGAGTCTCCCCTCCCACCCTCTAACGTTTTGCACGTTGGAGGAAGCCCTAAAGGAGATACTTAATTTTGGAGGGAATTCGAATTGGAAAGCCAGGCACCTAACGGGTGCTCATAAATGTCAGGTTCCTCCTTTTCCCTTCCCAGACCGGGAGGAGGCATCCCACTGTGACCGCTGGTCAACTGAGGGATGTGCTTGGAGATGCGGGGCATCGTCAGGCTGATGAGCTCTAGCCTGGAGGGTCCAGTACTGGCCCCGAAGGCTGGTGTGCGCCTCCAGGAAGCCCTGGCTAAACTCCATCTCTGCCTGGCTGCCCTCTGACTCCCAGTAGAGCGTCTGTTGCCCACGAAATGTCGTTGTCCTCAGGCTGTGGATATCCCGGATCTGGGAGGAAAGGGGCAGCCCCAAGGGACCGACCACAAATGATAATTAGCTAGCATTCACGAGCCCTTAATATACAAGGTATCATATACCCTGGGTCACATTTAATCCTCACACAACAGCCCTATCAGGAAGACACCATTATTCTGCCTAGGAAACTGAGGCTCAGAGAAGTTGTGCTCCTTCCCCAGGGACGCACAGCCAGGACGCCAGAGCTGGGATTTGAGTCCAGATTAGTTTGATTACAGAGGCCAGGCTGCCTCCTCCAGGGAGCTGATACCTTACAGATGCCAGTTCTCCCAGAACACATGAAAACCTCATCGGGGAGGGCTCGGCCCACTCTTCTGGCAAAATTATATCAGGGTCTAAAATCAGGCTTCAGTCCTGGGTGAACTGGCAGTCTACATTGGAAAAGGTCTCTTCTATTTCATTCTTGTAGGGAACTCAATAAGCATTTGTTGGTGAATAAGTGGAGGAAACTTCTCTCCCATTCTCTCACTAACGATTTTGAGGGGTTTGATCAGAAGTAAACTCAGTGGGTCCTATAGCCCAGCAACCCCCAGTCCCTGTCCCCAGAGATGGATGTCCAGAATTAGAGCAGAAATCATCCTGGTGGCCTCACCAAGATGTAGCTGGAATCTGTTCCCTCGGTTCTGGTGCCCGTGTCCATGGCCAGGGCACGGATGGCGATCCGGGCCTGTGGGGCCACGTCGATGAAGATTCGGCAGCCCCCCATGTTCCTCCCATCCGGACTCAATGATGGACTCACGATTTCACCCCGGGGTCCAAAGAGCTGCATGTCACATCCTGCAGGGGGAGAGCAGGCGTACAGACTGGGTGTGGACCACCTCCGGAACATAGGAGTCCCCCAGAGTGACCACTCTTGCCAGAGGCCAGGGCAGCAGGGCAGCCGGGGAGCAGTGGGGGATCAGTGTGGCACTGCGGTCAAGATCGGGGCTCCCAGGCAGAAGTCTCCACCGAACCCCATCTCTACCACTTCCCGGTTGTGTGACCCTAGGTGAAGGCTTTAAACGCTCCGCGCTTCAGTTCCTTCCTCCGTAAAGCGAAGGGAACGACAGCACACACGGGGCAGGGCAGTCTTTAAGAGGAATCAGCGAAGTCACACGTGCAAAAGTGCTTCATGCTGCACCCGCCCCAACCGGGGCAGCCCTTCCTGCCTGCGCCTCCTGGGCCTCCCTCAAAGCAGGTGCCTGCATGTGGGGAGGCTGGGAAGTGAGGAGTGATGACCAGGTAGGAGCTGGTGCCGATGCGCTGCACACTGAGGGGCAGAGGAAGAAGCCCCCCAGGGTCCCACTTCTCACCTGTGGCCTGGGGGGACCCCTAGGGAAGCCACCTTCAACAAGCTTGGGCTGTGGAAGAGGGCAAGCCCCCTGAAGCAACCTAGACAGCTCTCCGTGGATACGGATGGGCCCACGGGCTAGCAGGGCTCTCGGGGACGCCATCCTCCGCACGAGGTGTGCACGTGCACCCACGCCCTGCTGAGCGGAGGATGAGCCAGGAGGACAGTGCACCCAACAGGACTGAGGAAAGAGGCTCGCAGAAGGACCTTACAGGATCCTGAAGGACCTGCGTGCCGGGGCCAGGGTGTGGGGCCCCCGACGGCCTGAGTGAGGGAGTGAGGATGTCCGCCCATCTCGCGCAGGGCCCCAGAGAGGAAGGAACACCGTGCGCCTCCGGGACCTCGTCCTGATCGCACATGCAGGGATGGGGGTGTCGGGGGGTGTCCGGGAAGGCGCTGCTTTTCATTCTCAGTCAGCTCAGCTCCCTGTCTGCCTTGCCCGCTGGCCCGTCGGGACTGGCCCCGTTGGCAGCAGCACCCAGCCAGCCAGCCTCTGGGGAAGGCGGGGAGGCTCCAGGGCCTCGCCATACCTCGGTGGAAGGCTCCCGGGGCAGGCTGGCTCGAATACCGAAGCAGCACTCCGCCTCGCAGCTGCACAAGACGCTGCCTCACCACCAGCGTGTTGGCTTTGGAGCTGAAGGTCATGCCGGGCAGCTTCCTGCACATCTTCCTCCACGTGAGCCTCCCCCAAAGCAGCAGCATCTCCCCTGGGAAGTGGCAGTGAGGTGAGGACCCAGCACCCCGAGCCCAGGTCCTGACTCTCCCACTTGCTGGCTATGCGACTGTAAGGAACTGGACGTGTGATAATCTCTCCCAGCCTCAGCTTCCTCATCTGTGAAATGGGGACAACCGCACCCCAGTTATGAGCTGGCTGCGATGGTTACACATGGGGATGCACCTGGAGGATCCCCCCAGGAATGGGGCGCCCTGGCGTCACACTCACTGGCACCTAGCAGATCCTGTCACTGGCAATAGCTGCTCACGTGGCCCTAGACATACCGGCACTGCAGTTGAGGGAACTGTCGAGGACTCGGAGGGTCACCACCTCACCCAGGGGCCGCCCGATGGCCACTGCACAGTCTGCCCGCGCTGGGCCTCGCATGTCAATGGTTCCTGTCGGCTCAAGGTGCTGCCGGCCACAGGCGCCTGGAAAGAGGGCGGGAACTTCCAGGTGGGGTATCCCCAGCAGGGCAGGGCTGGGGGCTTTCCGTGCTGGGGAAGGAGACTGGGAGCTGGGGCGGCTGGCGTCCTCCTAGGCCCCGCCGGAAGCTTTCTCAGGCAAGGAGGGGGCTGCGTGGGCCAGAGCATCGCCACCCAAGGCAGACATGCCAGCAAGAGGGAGGCAGCGTGTACAGTGGGTCACACAGGCAGGGATTCTGACTCTGTGACACCCTCCCTTGATGATAATAAGTGAGCTTGCACTTTACCAGTGAGGAAGAGGCCCCCCTGAACCCGGCCTCCAAGCCCATCCCTTCAGCCCGACCGCACTCATCCCAGCGTCCCGGGCGCTGCAGCCACAGGACCACCCCCAGGAGGTCCCCACAAGGAGTACGGCCTGGCTCTCCCAAGTGAACATGCCTTTGCCCACACCTCTTGCAGCCAGTCAGCCGCCCAGACAGAAAGGAGGAAGGAACGTAACTGGACTCTGCTGGGCTTTCCTGGGGCCCGGGCGGGAGTCCTTGCGGCCGGGGAGCTGGGGAGAGGAGGTGGGCCTGGGGCTGGGGCCACTGCGGGGAAGCGGTGGCAGCTGTGGTCTGGCCAGGAGCAGTGGATTCCTCGTGGGGCACCAGGCTGGGTGTCCCCTGCCCTGCACAGGGCCCAGCCCAGCAGCCCCGCACCGTCACCGGCTTGGGCAAATGCTGGCAGAAGTCGGCTGGCACGGGCACCCGGGCCTGGGGTCCGAGGCAGGCGGCGTGCCGGCGCTGGATGCCATCCCCACACGAGACAGAGCACTGCCAGGAAAGATAGGAAGGAGTTGGGACTGACCCCGCTGAAGGGTGACAAGGACAGCGGCGACCACAGGCCGGGCAGGATCTGATATAATCTTTGCACAACACGGGAGGCGGGCATGGGTGTCCACGCTCCTCAGAGAAGTCACCTTGCAAGGATCACACGGGGAGGAGGGGCAGGGGTTCAAGCCCAGGTCTCTCCCCGTCGCCCTCGAGGTCTCTCTGCCCTGCAGCCCCTGGAGCGGGGAGCAGGCAGTGCGGCTTCACCCTTCCGCCCTCCATCACTCGTCACAGCCTGGTGTCCACCCTCCCCTCCCACCCCGCACTGCCCCACCCAAGGGATCAACTCCCCCGACCCAGATGCCCAGGGTCCTCCTGACGCAGGCAGCGGTGGCCATCTGCTTTGCCTCTTCTCCCTCCGCACCGTGAGTGAGCCCCTCTGCGGGGGACCTGGCCCTGTCTGACTTTGTCTCTCCAGCGCCTTGTGAGGTGCTGGGCACGGGGTGGCATTTGCTCATCTGTGGGGAGTTACCAGCCCTTCATCTTCTGGAGTCTTCAGACCTCAGGGCCTCTTAAGGCTTACCTGTCCCCCACGTCTCTAGGCCTTGCTATGTCTTCCATCTCTAGGTGCCCCGGCTGCCCTCTCCCCAAGAGACACAGCTCTCCCCCTGCTTTCAGGGGACCACAATGAATCAAAGCCCCCAAAGGTCCCCATGTGTGAGGACCCTCGGCCCGTGCACTCACCAGCCCCAGCTGCAGCACTTACCTGCATCCAGGCGCTGACGTGCCACCGGTAGGTGCAGTCGGCGATGATGCAGGGGATGCTGGCCTGCGGCCGCACCAGACCTACACAGGCCGCCCCATCCACCTCTGTGTCCTGGCCTTGGTCCAGCTGCACACAGGCCACCAAGCGCATGGCAGTGCCGAGACCACAGCTGGCTGAACATGGGCCAAGGGACGTGACCTTCCACCTGCAGGAAGAGAAGACCCCAGAGAGAGGCTAGGCTTCCCTGAAGGTGGCACTGCCCCGGTGGGCTCCATGGATGGCCAGCCAGGACAGGTTCCAAGGCCACTGGGATCCAGCAGTACAGCCCCTGCAACCCTCCTGGCTAGTCACAGGGCTGAGTGGCAAGGGAAAGGCTCTGCGGGAAAGAGAGCTCTTTTCCCTTAACAAGGTGCCCCCTTTCTTCCCCTTTATCACAGGACACCCGTGGACACCCAGCTGCTTGCTAGTCCGAGTAGCAGGGACAGGGGAGCAGTGACCCAGGATGAAGGAGAACAGATCTCCACATCAGTCAGTCCTGCCCATGTTAACTTATCATGTTTCAACAAACGATAATGACCGACAGTTTTCAGAGCCGAGACAGAAGGCAGGTAGGCCGCACTGGAGCCTGGAGCCCTAGAGTCCCCGCGCTATGCTGCCCTCCCGGCCCGTGATGCCCCCTCTCAAAAACACGCCTCTGTGGGCCTGGCGCTGTTCTAGACTCCGGGATACGGCCGTGAACCAGACCAAGTCGGCCGCCTCGCCCCGGCCCACCGTGGAGCATATATGGTTCTCTGCCTCGTGACATCTGGGGCCCATGTATGGGTCTTTCTCGTGGGGGCCATCTGCACAGCGTAGGACGTTTAGCAGTACCCCTGGCCTCCACCCACTAGATGCCAGCGGCAGCACTCCCCACCCCCAGTTGTGACAATTAGAATGTCACAGGGGGGACTTCCCTGGCAGTCCAGTGGTTAAGACCGCACACTTCCAGTGTAGGGGATACGGGTTCGAGCCCTGGTTGGGGAACTAAGATTTCACATGCTGTGGGGCACAGCCAAAAAAAAACCAAGTCCCAGGAAGGACCCCCCGCCTCTCTGTTACGGCACCCTGAGCGGAGCCTGGGAAGGGATGTCCAGAGCAGACACATTCAGGCAGCGGGAAAGGAGGTGCAAATGCCCTGAATCAGAAGCACTGCCTGGAATGTTCCGGAACATCAAGGAGGCCAGGGTGGCCACAGTGACGTTCCGGGGTAACCAGAGCTCCTGTGCGTGTGAAACTCCCATTAAAAAAAATCCCAGACCTTTTCCAATATGATGTGGGAAAATAAACGGGGTGCACATTTAAGCACAGGCAGGGAAATCAAGCGACACGGGTGTGGATGGTGAGCGGATCACAAAGCTAGAGCGATGAAAACAGTTTGACTTGGGGGTGGGAATAGGTGGGGGAAGTAAAACAACAGAGCCTGGTAGGAGCCTCGGCACAGACCCAACCCACACGAGAGTTTAAGATGCGATAAAGGGGGCACCTGGGGGGACGCAGCAAATGCTGTTGCTGGTCAGTGATTTGGAAAAGTAGTTTGCTCCCCGCCTTCGTGACTGACCCCAGGTAAATCACAGACGAGTTAAAGGTTTAAGGTAAATAAAGTCTTATCTGTAGTGGTGTATTTCTTTAAAACCAAGGAGACATATGAAGGAAACACGGAGATATGCTAGCATCTATTAAATCTGGTCGTGGGACAGGGGTGACTGTTACATTCTTTTCTGGATGCTTCTGTAGGATACAGAAGAGCACGGCATTATTTAAAATGCAAAATTACAAAGAAGAAACCACGGGAGAACTGTGAACAAGGCAGGTGAATATCTGCCCTTCCCTCTCGGGCTCCAGCCTGTCCCCGGACCCTACTGGTGTGAGCTGTCTGTCCCCGAGGCTTTGGCGGTGCTGTGCCCCAGCTGGACCACTCTCAGGCTCCACTCAGATGCCGCCTCTTCCACTGGGAAGTGCCCCTGCCCTCCCCACCCCGTCACCCCCATTAGAACCAACAGCACTGCCTGAGTTTGCTGGAGTGTCTTCTCTGACACCGAGTGCAGCCTGCCGGGTGGTCCTGTTTCCTGTGCCACCGAGCTGCCCTTTAACCCCCACGGGCCTGGCCCGGCGTCGGCACAGGCCAGGAGTTCAGGCTGCCTACTGCACACCCTGGGGCTGCTGACCTGGGCGGGCAGGGCTCTGGGCTGCAGGCCTCCTGCTGCTCCGGGCGAGGCAGCCCCTGGCACTGGGTGTCCGGCAGGATCTCCTCGGCCTTGTCCTCCCCGTGGGCCCGGGCGCAGTACAGGATCCTCTGCGCGACTCCTCCCCCACAGGTCACGCTGCAGGCCGCCAGCTGGTACCGCCACCTGGGGCAAACCAGAGTCGGGGGGACCCCGAGGAGTGGGGGGCTTCCCCTCACTTCCCCAGACTGGAAAGGGCCTGGAAAGGTTCTCTTTCCAGGGGTCACTTCTACGTCTCCACTGAGAGGCTCAGCGCAGTGGACAGAGAATGTTCAGAAGCCCCCATTTTACAGAAGGGGAAGCTGAGGTCGCAGCTGGAGAAAGCCCGCACGCAGCCATGAAGACCCAACGCAGCCAAAAATAAATTTATTTTTTTAAAAAAAAGAAGGGGAAGCTGAGGGTGGACGTGTCCAAAAAGCAGTGGGGGGAGGGGCAGGGCACCCAAGGGGCCCTGCCGAGATGTCTGTCTCCAGTGGGAGTCCTAGCTCCATCGTCACCTGAACCCCGCCCCTGCCGGCACTCCCAACCTTCCTTCCCACTGTGTTTGCCATGTCGCACCAACACCATCCAGCGTGAACTGTACGTCTCCCCCATCAATCTTATTTCTCATCTGTCTCTCCCTTGCCCCCAGCGTCTACTCCAGGAGGGCAGGGATGCCCGTCTGTCTTGTTCACTGCTGTGTCCCCTTGTGCCAGAACAGCACCTGGACATACTTAGTAGGTGCTCAGTAAAGAGCAAGTGATGAAAAAATGACCCATCAACCACCTGCGCCCTCAGCATCCCAGATCCCGTGCGATGCACGTCACACACTTTAAAAGCCCTACAGTCTTCCGGGCACCAATACAATCCGCTCCTGCAGGTGAGGACGCCAAGGGTCACGAGCTTAACGGGAGGTGATGATGCCACCTCCAAGAATGCCCGCCTAGGACCACCTGTCTCCTTGGGAAGGGACCCACCTGGCAGGGCAGGGCTCTGGGCTGCAGTCCTCGAGGGGCCTGGGCCGGGGCACCGGCCAGCACTTGGAATGAGGCAGGGAGACAAAGCGGCCTTGGTCCAACCTCACACAGCGGACAGCCAGTGGCACCTGCCCCCCTCCACAGGTCACGGGGCACGGTGCCAAGGCTCGGGTCTCCCACCTGTAGGAAGGAAAGGCCAGTGCTCCGTAGGTAGCCACAGCCAGGGTAAGACTCCTTCCTCCCTGGGGGACCCAGACTGCTGCCCCTCCGCACGGTCTCCCTCCCCCGGACTCACCAAGCCGGGCACGGGGCAGCCTGGCAGACCTCCTGCCGGCTCCCAGGCTTGCTTGCCAGGCCACACAGCTCTTCCCGGACGGGTGTCCTGAGGGCAGAGTCCATGCACACGAAACGCAGCTCCATCAGGCCTGCTGGGAGGAAGGAGGGACCCCGTGCCCCAAGAGGGGGGCTCAGCATGGACCATGGGTGCCCCACTCTGAAGAGCTCTAGCAGACGAGGCCCACGTGGATCTGAGTCTCGGCTCTTTCACTTAGCAGCTGTGTGACCTTGGACAAGTGACTTAACCTCTCTGAGCCTCAGGTTTTTCATCTAACGGTGCCTGACTTGGAGGACTATTTATAAAGATTTTTCAAGGGGAGCTATACAGTGCCTGGTGCATAGTAGGGGCTCAAAAGTGGTAACTGCTCTTATAACTTGAGGGGCATTATAACAGTTGCTATATGAAAATCTGTTACTGTGTTTATCACCAACATGTTATTAGGACCGTGTCCTTGCATCTCTCTGCAAAAGTATCCTCAAAAGAAATCTCTGGCCTCAATTCTAAACATGCTGGAGTTTACCTGAGCAAGTGATTAGGGGTTTAGTTTGCTTATTTATTTATTTACTTATTTACTTATGCCACACAGCTTGTGGGATTTTAGTTCCCTGACCAGAGATTGAATCCGGGCCATGGCAGTGAAAGTGCTGAGTCCTAACCCCTGGACCGCCAGGGAGTTCCCAGGGTTTTAGTTGAAAACACCGTGTATCTTAAAATTAATTTTGTTTCTCTGGGTTGGCCTCCAGGAAGCTCAGAGCTAAGTTTGGGCCCATCTTAGACCTTAAGAACACGCTCTTGGATGCCAATACGGCCAGGTTTTATCCTCACTTCCTACCTTCCAGCCGGTCAGTGAGCACATTCGTGTGGCTGTCCGTACTTGGCCCCGATCTCCTTGCTTATAATGTCATGTTCTTGTGTAGCTGGATTTTTTTGTAAGCCACCTCAAATGCTTTTTTTAGAATTAGCTGACCCTCAGGGGCGTTGGGGTCCTCACCTTGACCACAGGAGACGGAGCACGGTCCCGCCAAGGGAGTCCACACGTGTGTGGCATGAGCCTCTGGCCTGGCACTGCCCGCTGGGGATGCAGCATTCTCCCCTGCAGACGGGGCATCTGACTGCAGAGGGCAAGCAGCAAGGTGGTGGGTCTGGGCTTCCCATCTCCACACCTCTGGGCACCTGGCCCTCCACTCCCACCTACCCCAATCTCTTCAGGAGAGAACAGAAGTGGTTACCAGCACCCCAAAGGCCTCGCCTCCCCGCTGCTCCTTTCCCGGGAAGCCTGCTTCCTGGCCTGCAGGGGATGCCCTCAACACACGCCCCACCTTGGCCTCTGCGTCAGCATCAGTGGTCAGCGCGGGGCACAGCCGCGCTGGGGCTCTGGAGCCAGAGCTGCAGGCACGCTTGACCCTGCCGTCCCCACCAGCCGGGGGCGGGGCACGGGGATAGGATCGGCCGGCACCCTTGTCCGAAAGTAACGTCACCCAGCCTGAGCCCATGGACGCAGGCAGGAGCGTGGCAGCGTCTCTGCGCAGCAGACAACTGACAGCATTCCATCAGGGTCTGCATTGCTCAGCCTGCTTGCCAGCGGGAAGGGGCCTGCCCAGCAGCTCTGAGATCTGTCTCTAGGGTTGTCCTCTGCCCAGGGCCTCCCGAGGACAGCAGCCCTACACAGGGCAGTCTTCTAGCACCGGCAGGAGGCCAGTGGTAACCAGTGCTCTCCATTCTCCAGTGCCCAGGATACTCACATGGCCCCAGCCCGGAGGACATGACACCTCGATACAGGGCTCAAGGGCAGGCGGCTTCTCGTCTGCGGAGCAGGGCCCAGCAGTTGCTGGCGCCCCCATGCCATCTGCCCCCTGCACACACGTCGTGTTCTGCATGGCCGGATCTGTTCCACAGGCCGACGAGCACGCATCCGGCATCTCCCTGAGGACGGCACAAGACAGCCATTAGGCCCTGCCTCTGCTCCTGGGGCGGAGAGGTAGGGAACCTGCTCCCCCATACCCAAGAGCCCAAAGGGGGATCCCCGCCGAAAGGCAGAAGCCAGGGGCCTTTCCCTGAAGCCTGGATGAACGGCTGCTGGCCCTCCACTCGGCACCCAGGGTGCAATGACACCGGCCCTGACCCTCCCGCCTTCCAGAGGCAAAGGTGGGCCTCCAACCAGACAACCTAGCAGGTGCTGGGAAACAGGGGCCAGATGCAGTCGATCACCAGTTCAGGGACAGCAAATGCATCTCCCGTGGCAGCCTTGAGAGGTGGCGGCTGCTTGGAGTGTTGTGTTGAGAAGGATTCTGAGGCACGATTGGCCCCCAGGAGGAAAGAGTGGTGACTGCTACGTCTGCCACGGATGCGGGGCGTGTGGGGGAAGACGCCCAGAGCCACGTGTGGACCACCAGTGACCTAGGCCACCTCCCTCCCCACTGGACAATACTGGGGCCCGGAGAGGGAGAGGACTTGCCCGGGCCACCCAGGCAGTTAGCAGCAAATCAGAATGATATGCCTCTATCAGCTGGGACACTGTGGAAATGACAATAGCAGTGACAAAGTGACATGTATTGCTTTACATCCGTGGTTTTGCTTGATCCTCGCAGCCCTCCACGAGCAGAGACTTGGAAGTTCAGAGGCGGAAATGGCCAGTCCAGGGCCTCCGGGATAGGAGGTGATTCCAAGGTCGGCACTCACCCAGGGTGGTGGGACTTGGCCAGAGGCCTCAGGAAAAGGGGACACTCAGAAGGGGCAGGGCTCAGCTCAGGGATAAGCCCTGCCAGGGAGACTCTGCCTGGACCTGCCTGGATCCGTGCTCACCTCCGGGGGCAGGGCTGGGGATTGCAGGTCTCCACGGCCGCTGGCTGCTGGGCCAGCGCTCTGCACCGGGAGTAGGGCACCGTCCTCAGGAGGCCGCCCTGGGCCTCCACGCAGCGCACCACCCGCTCCCGCAGGCCCCCTCCGCAGGAGGCACTGCATGGGCCGAAGTCTCCGGCCGCCCAGCTGAGGAGAGGAACAGAGCATCGGGCCCCTGGCCGGGTCCCCAGGCTGGCTCAGGGGCGGGGGCGGGAGGCTGGCAGGTCTGTCTAGGCGAGTCACTTCCCAGGCCTGGCTTGGGCCCACTGTCCCTTCAGGTACCTGGACACCGCGCAGGTACAGGCAGCCCAGCCCTCCACCTCTCCAGGTGTCCCCAAGCTGCACCTGAGCCTGGGGACCACTGTCTAAAAGTGCCTGTGGGCGGCTGCCCCAGCCCTGCCCCCAACAGGGACGGCTCTGTGCCTAGCCCTGTGCTCCTGCCAGGGGGTGGGCCCCTCCCTCAGCCTCCCAGGCGGGGCGGTCACCCCCCTGGAGCGGTGAGCGCCTGAGCCCCAGGCACACTCACGACGGGGGACAGGGTACGGAGGTACATGACTCGGACCACGCCGCCGGCTGCCGGCTCCCTGCGCACCGGGCAGCCTCCACCCACTCGTTCGCTGCCTGGTCCCGACAGCTGTGGGTCACCCAGCGCAGCCCTGCGGGGAGAGAGGGGGGCTAGACCACCTCCGTGCGGGGAGCAAACCAGGCTTTCAGGCGAGCCCTGCCCCGGGCCTCACCTGCCCCACAGCTCACCGAGCAGGCCCCCCGCACGGGAGCCCACGCCCAGGCCGGCCGACGCTTGGGCTGGAAGTAGGTGAAGGTGATGTCTGGGCGGGCGAGGCTGCCATACTCCTCACCGTAGCGCCTGTAAACCTGCACGAGACACACGGAGAGCCGGGGCCAGTCCAGCGGGCTGTCTGAGGGCCACTGTCACGGCCACCTCCTCCGGGAAGCCTTCGATATTTCATTCCTCCATCTCTATACTCTTTCCCTCGGCAAGCCATCACCGACACTGACCCCACGCCACGCTTCGAGGACGGCCCGGTGACCAGGACGCTGCCCCAGGCTCACAGTGGGGTGGGGGAGGGTGGGCTGGTGGTAGGTGTGGGGATAGAGGTTCGCACAGGGGATTATGGGAGCACGAAGAAGGTGCTGAGGTTGACCAGGGTGCAGGGAGGCGTGGAGGCGGGTGAAGGGGTGTTCCAGCAGAGGGGAGCCCAGCCCCAGCCTGGTGTGAGACCAGCACAGCTCGGGCTTCTGCAGCAGGAGATGAGACCCAGAGGTGGGCAGGAAGGGGCTGGATCAGGGGCCCTGTAGCTGTCTGGCAGCTTGGCCTCGAGCCTGAGGACACAGAGAGTTAAGGAAGAGTGTCCAGCAGGGAGCCTGGGTCTGTCCGTACTTCAGGAGGGTCACTGGGTCCTGTGAGGGGCCAGTCTGGTGGGCAGAGGCCAGGAGGACGCCCCCAAGGTTCCAGCATCTACTCCCACAACACCTCATCTGGCCACCCGTCACAGTCCTCTGCTAAAATGCGGGTTCTTGGCACACACACACCCCACAGCAGGTCCTGGTTGAGTGTCTCTGAGAGGGGCCCCGGAATCTGTATTTTTTATCCTCACCGCAAAGGATGACAACAGAGCTGCTTGACACCCAGCCCTTGGAACAGCGTTCCCAGGGGCGGGGAGGTGGGTGAACTGGGCCACGTGGGGAGGTGGGGAAGTGGTTAACTGTTCACTGGTGGGGCTCGCTCTGGCCTGGCCTGGACTTCTGGGGGAGCCCCTGCTGCCTCCCCAGCCGTGGGAGCAGAGGGTGGGGCTGCTAGACCAAAGTGAGGGGCCGTGGAGACTTGGACTCCCCCACAAAGGCTGTCAAGGGCTATTTCAACGTCCACTACTTCCCGTCCTCCCTCCAGCACCTTCCTCAGCAAAGCACACGAGGCGCCGCTTGCAGACGAGGTTACAGCGTGCGGGACACACCCAAGCACAGCCGGGGCTCCCAAAGAAACAGCGAGGACCCACATGCACCCAGAGCTGCCCCTGGGCCAGGGCCTGCCGCCCACGCTGCCCGCCCACGACCCCAGGAGGCGGGACTGCCATCTGGCCCCCACTCTGCAGATGAAGATCTGGGGAACCCAGCATCCCCGCCAGAGGACAGCGAAGCGCGGGAAGGGGATATTCAGGCTCCAGTTCCGGCCCTCACAGTGCCCGCCCCTTTGTCCCGGAACTTCTGGGTGTCTCATGCCCGCTGCTAGGATGGGGCCTTGGGCACTTGGAGAGGCGAGTCCGCACGCACTTATGCAGCCTGGCCACCCTCCGTGTGCACGTGTGGGGCACCAGACAGTCTGCCAAGCGCTTGCTGTGCGTCGTTTTGAAGAAAAAACAAACGCATCTTCACGTCACGTAGGTCGGCTTAGTCTCATTTTGCAGACGGGGAAACTGAGGCTCAGAAAATTAAGTCTTTTGTCCAAGTTTGTGCAGAGCCAGGATCTGAACTCTGGGCTGAGTCCCTAGCCTGGGCTCTTGACCCCTGGGTCACCCTGCTTCCAGCTCTCGGGCTGCCTCTGCTCCTCTTGCATTAGATGCCCCCACGGTGGGTCTCTAATCTGGGCACTGGCCCAACCAGCCTCCCCCACAGTCTCGTGCCCCCCACCCTCCTTCGTCCGGGTCTGACGTAGCCCGACCCCAACTCCGCCCTACACAGACCCCCAGCAGCTCCCCAGGCCCCCAGGAGGAAGCCTGAACTCCTCACACGGCCAGCAAGGCCCCTCCAGGTCTGCCTGGCCCTCCAGCCTCCTCACCTGGAGGGTCCCCTTCCTCCCTCCCTCCTAAGCACCTCTCCTGGGCACGCACTGCTCGCTCAAGACACTCCCCTCCCTGCTCGGCCTGCAGCGTCAGCTCATCTCAGACCTCGGCAGCACAGCCCCTGTCCCGGGAAGCCCCCGACCCCTGCACAGGGCTCTCCCTCTGACCCACTCCCAGCACGCCAGAACTCCCGTGGGCTCTGAGCACGGGGACCCCAGGCCCCCCGGCGGCCGCCGAGAGAATGAAGAGGTGTGCGTCTGAGCTGACGGACCAGCGGACGCCAGGGGGAGGCCCCCGGTCACCTGGATCTCCATGTCGTCCTGGGTGGGGCCCTGGATGCGGATCTCCTCCAGGCGGGGCAGCCGGTCCTCAGTCAGGGTCACTTTGTACTGGATGCGGCTGTCCTCCAGGAGGGAGGGGTAGGTGGTGCTGGGAGAGATGCTCGCATTTCCGGCCACGACGTAGCGCCCACGGATCCTCACTGCTGTTGGGGGAGGGGCCATCAGCACCACAGAGAACCCCCACCTCCCACCGTGGGAGCCAGCACCGCGCCCCTCACAGACAGGTCCTGTTTAAGGAGAGGTGACAACTGGGCCAACGGGGCATGACTTCCACGGCCGCACCTGCCACTCCCGCCCCAGGATCCCCAGCCTTCCCGGGGAGCAGGTCCTCCTGGTATCCCACGCTCTGAACAGGGTGTCTGACCACGGGAGGCTCCCCACGCGGTGACTCTGTGCCTCTTCCTGGAACCTGGTGAGTGCCGTGGACCTGCTCCCTCACCAAGTGCACTCACACCCCACTCTACGGGGGCTCAAGGACCCCAGGGCAAGCACCCCACCCCAGATTCCAAGGTCAGGACAGGGCGCCCCCTGGAAATAAAGCCCCACAGCGGCGTTAAGTAAAGAGGTCAGCCTTGCCCAGAGACAGGTCTGACCTGCGCCCTGTGTCTGACCTGACCCAGACCGTCTTTGTTTAGGGTGGGAGCTGGCCACGCCAGAAAGACCAAACACATGGCTTAGGGTGGCGGCCTTGAGTCACCAAGCCTCCGCCAACCTGAAGACTGAGATCGTCCAGGGGGCGATCAATCCATCCCCTAATCGTGTCTACATAACGGAGCCCCATAGCACCTGGACCCTGAGCTCAGGAGAGCTCCCAGAGTAGGCGGTACACCGTGCGTGTGGTCGCTTTTGAGCTGGACACGGCGCCCTCCCTGGCGCTGCCCTAGCATCTCTTCCTTTGGCTGCTTTTATTTTGTATCCTTCCCCTGTAATAAGCTGTAACGGTGAGCGTAACAGCTCTCAGAGTTCTGGGAGTCCTCCCAGCGAGTCGTCCAACGGACGGCAGCTTGGGGAGCACCCGAACTTGCAGGTGGCATCAGAAGTGACGGCACGTTGGGGCTGCGCCCTCGACCTTCACGGTCTGGTTAACTCCTGTGGGCGTCCTCTGGCCAACTCACCCAGGTGCGTGAAGAGAGGCCTGTGGTTGATGACGTATATGCTGGTCAGGTTGGGGGTAATGGTCAGGAATGTGACATACTCTAGGAGGAAGCGGGGGGGGAGGGGTGGTCTCAGGTCACTTAGGTCACAGTCAAAGGGAGCAGATTTCAGCGCCAGAGGGAGGTGGGACTCAACTCCTCGACTGACTTTGCAAAAGACCTGACCTGTTCTATAAATGGATCAAAGTCAAGGATTTTCCGAGCATAAGGTCCCTCCTGCTAAGAGTCCTTGAGCAGGAGAGGAGAGGACAGCCCACCACAGATTTCCCAACGTCTGTATTTTTTCTGCACCACAGGTACACGGAGCAACCATTACCGATATGCCGCAACCCCAGCAGGGGCCTCATCACCAAAAGCTGAGCCTCATGGGGAGGCTGGCAGAGAGGAACGCGGAGGCTGAGGCCGCTAAGAGGGCCCAGGGCTGAGCCAGAGTGCGGGCCCCGCCACCCAGGCAGCCGGCACCCAGGCTCTGGGCTGTGGGGTTTCTTGGAGGCTGGGGGGAACCGGCCCTTCACCCCCAGGGAGGGCCCTACCTCTGGCTCTCCCGGCCGTGAAAGAGCCGTTCTGAGGACGGCACGTGCTGTTGTCCCCGCCACACACCTGGCACACATCTCGCACCTGCCCGGAGGCCATCCTGCCGTCACAGCCAAACATCTGAGCAAAGGAGAGTGGCAGGTGAGACCCGGGTGACGTCATGGGACGGTGCTGGCCCACTGACACCCACAGCTCTGAGGTTCACACAACCAAATGGGGCATTTCTGCAGCTTCTGACATCTGTGCAGGAGGCAAGCTGAAATGACTTGTCCAAGGTCACAGCAAGGCTCTTGACCCCAAGCTCGGCCCTGTATCCCAGCATCACCCAGTGCAGACTCTACTGCAGCTTCACGGGGGCAGCACCCCCCAGACCTGACCCCTCGAAGGCCCCTTAGCATCTTGGTTTCTGATGCGAGAGGCCTCGGGGCCACAGTGGATAGAAGGGCACCTCCACTGCCCGAGCACGCCTACCTTGCAGCTGCCCGACACGCACAGGCTCAGGGTCCCATCCTCCTGAGGGCTGCTTGGCACACACCGTGTCCCATCCAGGAAACTGTCCCCACGCCTCACAATGAAGCTCTCGCCAATGGCCCGGCACAGATATCTACACAGAGCGTCCCCTGGGAAAGCAGAAGGACAAGAAACCCGGATGGGAGGGTGGCAGGGAGCAGGGAGGGCAGTGACCCTGTGAAACACGATCCAGGTGGGCCCTCACCGACCCCCGAGCGCCATCCCGCTTCGCTCTCTGCATTTGAGGCCAGGTTTCTATTTCCCACCTGTCCTGCCTCCTGAGGCAGTAATCACACGGCGATGTAATAAAAGTTACTGAATTACGAGCCAGGGAGCACGCTCGGGGCTTCCCCTGTGCCATCGCACTGACTCCTGCCAGCAATGCTGGCAGCAAGCTACGCCTCTTACCTCCATTTTGCAGATGGGGAAACCGAGACTCAGAGATGAGAAGTCGTGGCCTGACCTGCTAGCCAGGGTGGGAGGCGTGACATGTCTGATGCAGGGCCGAAGCCTGCTCTCAACAGCATCAGAGGGATGGTGGGTCTCCCCCAACGACTCTCCCTGCCCCGGGGTCTCAGGCCTGGCTCGCCCCGGCACCCCCCGGGACCCACCTCGACTGTACTGCTCGGCCGTGCCCCAGCGGTAGAAGGAGGTGCTGCCCGGGGAGAGGCGCAGGGGCTCCCCGTTGGTCTGCGCGCACTGCTCCGACATGAACTCCAGCTGGGTCTTCTCGCAGGCCTGGTGGAAGGAGGCAGAGGACGGGCACGGGAGGGGCCGGGGCAGGGGGCCCGGAGCAGGGGGCTCAGGCAGGGAACCCTCGCCCCGGGAGACAGCAAGGCCCCCGGCAGTGCGAGGGCCAAGACGTGGGCTGGAGCCCAGCTCCTGGCTGCACCAGTTCCCTGCTCTGTAAAGTGGGGATGTCGAGCCTTCCTCCGCTGATGGGGGCCTACCACCCAGCAACGCAGAGGAAAGCCAGGCAAACAGCACTGCGGGCGGGAGGCCCCAACTTCAGAAAACGGGGCTGAGTATGTGTATTCGCTATGTCTGCACCTCCAGAGGCAGGTAATTGGAAAAGTCACAGGAGTCAAGAGCAAAGGGCTTCCGCACAAGAACCTCCGCGGGCGGGCGTCCTGGCCTTTTTTGCACTGGAGTCAAGAGGAAAAGAATCCGAGTGGCCCTGCCGAGTAGGTGCGGGGACCACGGCTGCCCTCCTTGCAGGCCTGGCCCTCCCCCACCCCAGGCAAGGACTCCTTTCTCCTGGTCTGGGGAGGCCTCGGAGTCTGCCTGGAGAAGGTGGGGGCGGGGGGGGGGAGGGAGGGTCTCAACACGTGCAGATCTTGAGTCAAGGCCAGAGGAATCACTCCACGCCTTCACACCCACTCTGATGGCCGTGTGGGAAACACAGGTAAGTGCTGGAGAGGGTGTGGAGAAATTGGACGCCTCGCACGTTGCTGGTGGGGAGGCCAAATGGTTCAGCTGCTGTGGGAAATGGCTCAGAGGTTCCTCAAGGACTTAAACGTAGAATCCCCATGGGATCTGGCAATTCCACTTTGAGGTGTACACCCGAAAGAGTGAAAAGCTGGCGCTCAAAAAATCCACGGGGCTTCCCTGGGGGTGCAGTGGTTGAGTCCGCCTGCCGATGCAGGGGACACAGGTTCGTGCCCTGGTCCGGGAGGATCCCACGTGCCGCGGAGCGGCTGGGCCCGTGAGCCATGGCCTCTGAGCCTGCGCGTCCGGAGCCTGTGCTCTGCAGCAGGAGAGGCCACAGCAGTGAGAGGCCCGCGTACCGCAAAAAAAAAAAAAAAAAAAAAGTCCACGTACGCACATATTCATTAGCGGCACTATTCCCAACAACCAAAGACGGAAACAGCCCCAATGTACGGACAAATGGACAATGGATGAACAGATGAGCGAGATGTGGTCCATCCATCCAGTGGAATACTATTCAGCCATAAAAAGGAGTGAAGTTCTGGATGGGAGGGAGGTTCTAGAGGGAGGGGATATATGTATACGTATAGTTGATTCACTGTGTTGTACGGCAGAAACTAATACAACATTGTAAAGCAACCATAACCCAACAAAAAAATAAGAAAATATAAGAAGAAAAGAATAGGGACTTCCCTGGTGGCGCAGTGGTTGAGAGTCTGCCTGCCAATGCAGGGGACACGGGTTCGAGCCCTGGTCCGGGAAGATCCCATATGCCGCGGAGCAACTAAGCCCGTGAGCCACGAGTACTGAGTCTGTGCTCTAGAGCCCACGAGCCACAACTACTGAGCCCGCGAGCCACAACTACTGAAGCCCGCGTGCCTAGAGCCCGTGCTCTGCAACGAGAGAAGCCACCGCAATGAGAAGCCCATGCACCGCGGCGAAGAGTAGCCCCCGCTCGCCGCAACTAGAGAAAGCCTGCACGCAGCAACAAAGACCCAACGCAGCCAAAAATAAATAAATAAAGTAAATAAATTTATAAAAAATAAATAAGAATAAACCGTAAAAAAAGAAAAAGGAGTGAAGCTCTGATACATGGTACATGGCTGAACCTCGAAAACAACACGGTGAGTGAGAGAAGCCAGCCGCAAAAAGTCACATATCGTATGATTCCACTTATATGAAATGTCCAGCGTAGGTAAATCCACAGAGGTAGAAAGTAGGCTGCTGGTTGGCGGGCGCTGGGAGAGGCGGCACGGGAGCGGCTGCTTGATGCGCACGGGGTTCTACTCTGGGGTGACGGAAATGGTTTGGAACTCGATGGAGGTGGTGGTTGCATGATATTGTGAATGTACTTCGTGCTCCTGAACTACACAGTTTCAGATGGTTGATTTTACGCTAGGTGAAATTCACCTGAACTTATAACTAAAAGAATCGCCCGTGCTCTCGCGGTAGTGGACTTGGCTGCCGGAGAGGAGGGTCGTTCTCAGCGCAGAAACGGGCAGCCCTGCAGGGCAGTGGCATCCAGGGAGGGAGGGGGACTCTTCAGGGCGGCTGCTTTCAGGGGTGGGACCCTCCCGGTGAATGCACAGTGGTCCCAGGGCAGGTATTAATAGCATCACCTTCACTCTCAAAACGCCGTATGTGAACCACAAGTGACAGCCGCCCTGGCCCTTGGGCTCCTCCAACGGCACCCCCTCACCCTGCCCGGGAAGCAGGCCTACCTGGCTGTTGCACATCTCGGCCTGGAGGTCAGCACCTACGCACGCACGCCCCCCAAACGCAGGTCTGAAAATGCCCACGAGACACGGGTGAGAGGAGGGTGACCCCCAGCCCCCCGCCAGGGAACGCGGAGCAGCCACCCCCCGACCCACAGACAGAGCCCTCCACGCGGCACCTGGGGTTGCTGCACTGCCGCCTCCTGGTGACCACACCTCCTCCGCAGGAGCGGGAGCAAGGACTGGCCGGACCCCAGCTAGACCAGTGCCCGTGCACCGCCCCCACGGGGGCCAGCTCCGCCAGGGAGCGGCAGTGCCCCTTGGAGCACCACTGCAAGAGAAGGACGGAACCACGTTCTACACCCAGGGCATCCCACACCCACAGGACCGCACACCCAGGGCATCCCACACCCACAGGTGCCCACACCCAGGGCATCCCACACCCACAGGACCGCACACCCAGGGCATCCCACACCCACAGGACCCCACACCCAGGGCATCCCACACCCACAGGACCCCACACCCAGGGCATCCCACACCCACAGGACCGCACACCCAGGGCATCCCACACCCACAGGACCCCACACCCAGGGCATCCCACACCCACAGGACCCCACACCCAGGGCATCCCACACCCACAGGACCCCACACCCAGGGCATCCCAGACCCACAGGTGCCCACACCCAGGGCATCCCACACCCACAGGACCGCACACCCAGGGCATCCCGCACCCACAGAACCCCACACACAGGGCATCCCACACCCACAGGTACACCCCCCACAAACACACGCACACACACGCACTGGACCCCCATCCGGCTCTGGAGCCAGGGCTAAATAGAAGAGGGCAGAGCCCCTCCCGCAGGACAGGGACTGGAGGAAGGGCTGGCCATGCAGGGCAGAAGGGAGGGCAGGGGCACTGGGCCGGGAGCAGGACGTCAGGTGGCCGCTGCAGGCCGGCAGGGGGCGGGGGGGTGGTCACGCAGCCACGGGAAAACTTTGCCTCCTCTGGGTGGCGGGCGACAACCCAATCCCTGTCTCCAGGCAGCCACACCGGGCCCAGGGTGGCCGTCCCTCAAGCGCCCGCTCTCTCTGGAACAGCGAGGAGGTTGACGGGGCAGGCCAGATGCCCCGCCCGCCCCGGCAGAGTCAGGCGCAAGCCTTCGCCGTTAGCTGTTATGAACCGCCTGCAGAGGGTGCACGCAGGCATCCTGCTGCCCACCTGTCCTGACGGGACCCAGAACAGCTCCAGGGCCCTAAGCCCCTGCTTCCTGAGGTCCTCCTGTCTCCCACCCCAGGGTGAGGGCTGCAGGCTCAGGTCTGCGTGAGCGTGTGTGAGCGTGCACACACGCACACGCGCGCGCGCGCGCGCACACACACACACACACACACGCTCACACGCTCCTCCAGTCCCCGCTCTGACCTTCCCCGCGCCACACTCTGTCCCATCCAGGACAGGAATAAGGAGGCGGCTACAGCTGCTTTGGTCCAGGGGGTCTGTGTGGCAGAAGAGAGCCTGGCACATGTCCTAAGAGGGGAGACAGATGGCCAGCCGAGGGGCCACCAGGGCCTGGGGGTCAGTGTCCGGCCATCACTGCCCCTCCCAGACCACAGCACACGGTGACACAGCCAGCTCCCTGGGCAGTGGTGGGGGGAGAGGACAGCCGCGGAGGACTCCTCCACCAGGACAGGGACAGTGCCCAGGGCCCACAAAAATGTTTTCATCTCTTTTAAAACCAGGAGAAAAAAGATGATCTTCTAGATCAGAAAGAATATGCTAATACATAACATTAACACTGCATTTATAAGGACACACGTAAAGTTCTATATCTCACGAAAACACTAAGATATAATTCCTAATGTTTTACGAGGGGGAAGGGGCTCACCAAGGCGAAAGTGCCTGCAAGTCCTGTGCGGTCCTGGGAAGGGGGTCTGCCTGCCCCCCTTCAGCTCCCCTCCCACTGCCAGCTCCCACCCCGGCCGTAGGGTTCAGCTCAGAGGTCACTTCCTCTGGGAAGCCCTCCAGCTCCCATCGGGTGGGAAGCCCTCGGTAACTGCCTAGGTAGGATCAAGGTTCACGGGCTCGGGGGCCCTATCGGGACCAGCTCTACCTAATTTGTGGGGCCTCGTCAAGAGGAAAACGTGGGCACCCTTGTTCAAAAGTTGAGAATTTCGAGCGGCACCGGACAGTCTGGGCCAGTGGGGTCTCACAGCGCGCAGGGGGCAGGAGCGGATAGAGGGATGCGGAGGGGCGGGGGGCGGGGGAGCGGTGCGCATCACCCACTGCTGGACTCACTAGGTGCTCCCTGCGGAAGGTGCAGGCGACCGCCGTCGGGCCGAAAGCGACGCGGCACTGCTCGTCGGCGCCGTAGTACAGGCCGGGGTGCGCCTCGGAAGGGCGCCCCGCGGGCTGGGACTGCGGCCCCGGCGAGTCCCACACGCAGCGCGCCCGTCCTGCGCTGCGACAAGGCCGCGGCTCAGGCCCGGGGCGGACAGCAGGTGGGCGCGGGATGGAGTAGGCGCGGGAAGCGGGGGCGTTTAAAGCGGCGGGTTCGGGTGGGCGAGGAAGGGCGTTCTCAGCCCGTGTGCCCCACCAAGAGCTGACCCTGGGCTAGGACAAGGCTCGAGCCTAGGGGAGGAGAGGGGGTGGAGGGGCAGATGCAGGGGGCGGGGGAGGGTGGAGAAGTGGGTCTGCGAGGGGATGGAAGTGGACAGGGGAGAACCGAGCGGTGGGCACAGGGGCGGGAGGCGACGGAAAGGAGGGAGGTGGCGCGCGGGCGGGATGGGCGCGGCCAGAGGGATGGGCTGGCGGGGGCGGGGCGGGGGCAGAGATGGAGGGGTGGACGCCGCGAGGAGGTGAGGGCGGGAGGGGTGGGCAGAGGCGGGATGTAGGAGTGCCTCCTGAGACGTGCTGGGAGCCCGTGGAGAGGTGGGCGCGGGGACGCCACGGAAGTGGGCACAGGGTTGAGGGCAGATGGAGGGGTGGGTCCGGGCACGGGAAGGAGGGGCGCTCGGGGAGGGGCGGTGCCGGGGGGCGGGGGGTGCAGCTACCTGAGCAGACTCAGCAGCTGCCGGCGGCTGCAGGGGGACCACGCCGGGCCCCCGCGGGCGGGCGCGGCGCCGTCGGAAGCCATCACGTGGCCGCTGGGCCCGCAGCCGCTGCCCGGCGCGCCGTCGTGCTCCAGGCCGAAGCTGCGGAGGCGGCGGCGCTGAGGCCGGCGGTGGCCAGGGTCCCCCCACCCTCGCAGGAGTCGCCCTGACCCCGCCACCAGCTAACCCGGCGGTGGGCCGCGTCGCGCAGGCGCCCAGCCTCAGTTTCCCTCCCGAGGGAGCGCTGGGCCGGCCCGGTGGCCCCCGCCTCTTTTGGCTAATACATATCAAAAGGCTTGAAAAATGTGCAGGCCAGACTCATCCGCGGTGTTCTGAGCTTGGGAGGCCATGGCTCGAGGGCCTTTGGGGCTCTACTGCTGACAGCTTTCTTGACCTGGGGGCGGCTCGGTGTGTGAAAAGCACCAACTGAATGTGTACTGGTGACGTGAAAAGGTCGGACCTCTGGCCAAAGTTTCTGCTCCCAGTGGAAGGCAATGGTTTTCAATTCCTCTTTCTCCTCCAAACAAGATAGATGGAGGAACTGTGATGGGTGGTGGGCCAGATGGGTGAGAGGTCAGACGGAGGGGCAGAGCTGAGAGCGAAGGTGCGCACCGTGGGCTGCTGTGGGGGTAGGAGCCCCAGCCTTGCCCGTGGAGGTGGGTGTGGGAACCCCTCAGCACTCTCGGGGTGGGGGGGCGAAAGGCCTGCGGGTGGGAGCGGGGCTGGTGGGCAAGGAAGTTAGACACCCACTTTTCACTTCAGGAGTCTCTGTACTCTGAATTTTTACAGCAAGCAGGTATATACTTTCATAATTAAAAGGCTAAAAATCAAAAAGGAAAGAAACCCTCCACTCCGGGTGAATAATACATAGCAGCACAGATTTGCCCGCAGAATGTATAGCAGTCGTAGCAGGAAGAGTCTGGAAACAACCTAAATATCTAACAAGAGGGGAGAATTAAGTAAATTCTGGTGCGTACGAAAAAAACCAACATATGTTTTAAGAGACTGTTTGGGAGAAATGTTTGGGATATATTGTTACATAAAAAAGCAGTTAACCAATATACAGCATACTCCCAAATTTACAAATAAAATATTATGTGTGTGTGTGTAAAGAAAAGATGGACGTTTTCTCTAAGTGGTGGGATTTGGGATAATTTTTGCAGCCGGCTTTTCCTTTACCTGAATTTCCTACAAAAATTACTTTTTAGCTCCTAAGTTTGTTTTCCTCGTATTTTGAAAAAAAAATTTTTTTTCTTTTAATGCTTCGGTAATGAAGAAATATCAGATTTCCCAGCCCTTGCCCCCGCCCACCCTCCCTAGTCCGTTGGGGTCAAGAGTACAGGCTCCTCCAGTTGGCTCTTCTAGGGACCACTGCCAGCCATGACCTCCCCTCCTGGGGGCCCAGGTCACGTCCTTGTCCGGAGCTTGGGGACAGGGGTTGGGGCCTCTTACCTGTGCCCAATCTCATGGGCGATGGTGACCCCCAGATCGAAGCCGGTATCCTCAATGATAAGGCAGCTCCAGGAGGGGGAGCAGACGCCACCCAGCTGGGTGACCCCCCGAACCTGCCGGTTCCCATCAGGCAATTCCAGGTCAAACCTCAGGAGGAGAGAACAGCTAGCTGGGCAGTGCTAAGGTGCCCGCCCACCACCGGGCTACCTTTGCAGAGAGTGGGAGCAGCTCCCCGGCAGGCTGGCACGCCAGTGGGGAGCTCGGCTACCTGGTGATGTAGAGGACCAGGTCAGCATGGGCGGGATCCGTGTCATCCTCAGGGTTGACCGTCCTGCTCCACTCACAGACGCTCAGCAGGGATGCGGTGATGTTGGCTGTGATATTCGGAGCATCCTGAGGGACCGGGAACAGAGCGCACATTCAGGGCATCCACCCCAAGCAGGGCGCGGGCCACCGCTGCCACCTCAGTCCTCATAACAACCCTATTACTGTCCCATGTTACAGATGATGAGACTGACGCTCAGCAGTGCTGCGTGCCAGGGCAGAGCCGGAATTCAGGTCCAGGCCCGGCTGGCGGGAAGCCCTGCCACCACCCCCACGGCTCTGTGCGCATCCGCAGGCGGAAACCGGTTTCCCAGTGACGGGGGTCCAGCTCAGCGCCTACCTCGGGCTGCGTCAGGATGACCGTCTTCACCAGGTGCACTCGGAACTGAGCTCCCAGGGATGGGTCCCTAAGCAGCTCTGACCCCTGTGGAAGGGCGGGCGGGAGAGGTGATACGTGTGCGTGGGCGCTGCTGACTTCCAGGGGCCCGGGGCGGGGGTGGGGGTGGGGTTGCCTGGAGAGGATGCTTCATCAGCAGGGAGGGCACCCGAAATGCTAGTTCTTGGGCCTGGGAGCCAGCCATAGAGACAGTCAGAAGGAAGGTTAGCCGACACAGAGAAACCCCAAAACAACGGGATGCGAGTAACTGCCATTAGTCTAGAACGTTCCTTTCAAACACTGCTTCTCTCGGACTGCATTTACCTTGTCCTTTCTCATCTGTCCAACTGCCTGAAACACCTCTCTCACCTCTGCTCGCTTAAACTGCTCATTTCCACGGGGCAGCCCCACCGTGAGCCCTTTCCCGGGCACCCGAATGAGAAGGCTCCCCCCACCAGGCTCCCAGCTCTCCCAGTACATCTGCCGAGACGCTGATTGTGGTCGACTTGCACTGCAGCTGCTTGCACCAGCTTGTCCTCTAAATGAGACGTGGCGCCCGAGAGGACGTGGTACCACCGGCCTCAGCTGACCTGAGTCTGAACCAGGCTCCGCCCCTTCCTACCTGTACGCTCGGGATCCCGTCTACTAAGCTCAGGACCCCAGTTTCCTCACCTGTAAAATGGAGAGAAAGCCTTCCATGGTTGTTGGCAGACTTAGGAACAGTGCGGCTGGCACGAGGTGGGTGCCCAGTCATGCCACTGGCCATTACCACGACTGACACCATCTGGGCAGGAGCCAGGCTGCAGTCTACCACCTGACCATCCTTGGCCCTCATAAAACATGTTGAATGACCACAGGGAGTGTGGTTCGATTACCAAATTTCAGCATATTCGAGGTGGGGGGACCCCCAAAACTTGAAAACAGTAGCCTTCAAGTGACCTAGAGGGAATATTTTCCACCTCTGGAGTCGGCAGGTGGAAACCCAAGCAGGCTTGTCCTGGACTTGAGCCAGCTTTTCCAGGGGTCCGGCTGCATGGGTGTGGCCTCTGGGACCCAGACTCCCTCCAGGGAGCGAGGCCCAGAGAACACATGGGAAAGGAGAGGTGTCGGAGGGCCTGGGGCTCTGAGATTGGGGGACCTTTTCCTTCTGTCCGGAATAGCTGGGCATACCTGAGGCCGGGGACAAGATGGTACTAAGGACCCCACGTTCTAGGATGGCTGCCTGCCCTCCGGGGCCAACTTACCGGGGGGGCAATGCCGGCCCTGCCGCTGCCGGCGGTGATATTAATCTCCTGACGTTATGGAAGCCTACCTGGCCGCCTTAGAACACGTGTATGTGTGTTTCACGTGTGAATGCGCTCGTGGCCGGGCACAGCCCGTCAGGCTGAATGTGTCATCAGATGCTGCAGTCACCTGTTTCTGTGCTGCCTCTTTTTCTCTGAGGTAATGGTTAGTGGGAGCTGTGCTTCCTGCCCCACCATTACCCCTAGAAGCCAAGGAAGGGGAGGCCTGCGGACATGGGGGGACCCACAAGAAGGGCGCTGGGAGAGCCTGCTGCCGCCGGGGCAGTGCTGGCCGACACGCCCACGGATCAAAGGGACGTGGGGGGAGAGGCCAGGCTTGAGGGTCCCCGGGCGAAGGGACCCAAGTAGCAAGAGGCTGGGGGTTGCACTCCCCAGTGGGGTAAGGGAGAGAGATCACACCCCTCCCCACCCCAGGGCCCCGAGCCCCAAGCGTGACCCCAGCCTCAGGTTCGTACTGAGCTCAGCCCCCGAGACGAGACAGCTCACTGGCGCTCTGCACAAGCCCCGGGCGCAGGGCGCTGTGTCCAGAGGCTCCTGAGGACGGGCTGGCTGTGGTCTCTGAGGACAGCCACCGCCCCCCCGGAACCCTGAGCCTCGCCGGGTCAGCGCCGCCCACAGAGCCCGCTGCCCACGCGAGCACTCACCATGTTGAGGTTGGTGAGCACGTAGCGCTCCGTGTCCTCCCGGTGAGCCCGGTGCACGTCGGGGCCCACGGCCACCAGCAGCTCCAGGTGCAGGAGGCTCCTGGCAGCCTGTCTCCTCAGGCGAGGGGCAGGAGGACGGCCTGGTGGGGCGGGGGGCAGGGCCGAGAGCCAGGGTCCTAGAGAGCAGGTGAGATGTGGCTTTGACCTCGCGGCCTCCATGGCCAGGCCCCTCCGTCACCCCGCGCTCCTGGGCTTGGGGACGCGCCGCTTACTGTGGGGATTAGGGCGTGGATGGGCCGACCCTCGCTTTCTCACAGGGCGTGTGGGGAGCCAGAGAGGGCCCGTCTCCCGGCACAGGGAGACTGAGGGAGCGGTTCCTCCTTTTTGTTTTTTAATCACTAATTGGCTAAGCATTTGGTTTATTTATTTGTTTATATATTTATTGAGGCAGAGTTGATTTTCAATGTTGTGTTAGTTTCAGGTGTACAGCAAAGTGATTCAGTTATACATATACGTATATTCTTTTTCAGATTCTTTTCCCTTATAGGTTATTACAAAATCTTTTTTTTTTTTTTTTTCCTCCATGCTGCACAGCTTGCGGAATTCTCGTTCCCCGCCCGGGGATCGACCCCGCACTACGTGCATTGGGAGCGCACAGTCTTAACCACTGGACTGCCAGGGAAGTCCAAGGTTATTACAAAATCTTGAGTATAGTTCCCAGTGCTATACAGTAGGACCTTGTTGGTTATCTATTTCATATACAGTAGGGTGTATCTGTTAATCCCAAACTCCTAATTTATCCTTCCCCCCTCCCCCTTTGGTAACCATAGCTAGTTTTCTATGTTGACTGAGCAGTTCTGCCCTGGCCCTCCTGGAGCCGGGCTCTCAGCACCCCGGTTTCACGCCCTTGGACACCCACCAACTCATCTGGGGCATCCTGGTCCTCCCAGCTCTTCGGGAGGAAACACTCTCAGAGGGTGAGAGGTCCCGAGCTCTCGCATGTCATGCACGTTGTGACCGTTAGAACTGACAGCTCGGCCAGCTTACGGGGGAGAGGCGGCCGGCTCTTGGGAGGATGGCCGTCCCAGGTGGAGACGTGTCATTCCAGCCCTCGGGCCCAGATCCCATTGCTGCCTGGGCATTCGGGGCAGCACAAGACCAGGAGACATCAGCTGCTGTGTGGCTTTTATGTCCTTCTGGCCACCCCAAAGCCCCATGCTGGGCGCACACTGGAGTAGGGGGTCACCCCGAGACGGCAAGAAGAGCCCAGGACCACACCCCGCTTGCAGCCGGGCACAGCCTGGGGAAGGCGTGAGCGGGCGTGCTGGCGGCAGAGCCGGCCTGGTCCTGCCCACGCCCTGGAGCCGTCCTGGAGGCCTGCGGCCGCCACCTCCCATCTCTGGGCCTCTGGATTCCCGTCTGCAGCATCGGATCTACCAGGAACCGCTGACCTCGGCCCGCCCGAGGCTCCACGCGCACGTCTGTGAACACGCTTTGTAAACTGTGAATGGCTGTTCAGAGGCGGGAGGTCTACCTGCCCACCAAGCAGACGGCCTGGGGCCACGGCTGGTGGCCACGTGTTCTCCTGGCCTGCCCCGTGAGCTGGGCACTCCCCTGCGTGCTAACAAAGGTGGCTGGTGGAGCTGGGCCCAGGCATCAGGAGAGCTGGTCCCTCCTGCAGAGCTGTCCTGGACACAGCTCCACCCTCCCTCTCTCAGGAGCTGTACCTGGAACCGTGGGTGCCCTGGGGGCGGGCCTGTGGAGCAGGTGGGGCTGGGCACCACCCCAGGGAGGCACCAGCTCCCGGTGCCACCTCCTCAACGGCTGGATATAGAACCCGTCTGCACCCACCAGGATGTCGCCCTCCTGGAGGAGACAGAGCTGCCTGGCGCACACAGCCCCATCCCCCATGCAGGGCCATCACAGCACCAGGCATGGACTTGCCCCCTCCAAGGGCTCCTGCCCAAGTCCAAGGTCCGAGAGCCCATCTGTGTGGAACAGCGGGGGAGCCATGCCCTCTGTGGGCTGCGCTCGCTGCCCACCACCTGCTGCCAGGGCCCCAGCCACGCTTCCAGTCCCCGTCACGCACAAGGCCTCCCGGCCCCAGTCTGCAGGGCCTGGTAAGGATCCTGGCGGGGCCCCACGTGTGCAAGAATGGAGGGGGTCTTGAGGGACCAGCTAGGCCTGCACTAATGAACAGCACTGCCTGTCACCAGATGGGCCCTGAGCGGCATCTGTTCCAACCCAGGCTGGGCCTCCTGACCCCGGAATGGGGCGGGAGGCGGGTGGTTGCGACATAACCGGCTCTGGCTCGTTCAGTGGTGCATCGTGGCAACGCGCGGCAATCCCCAAAGATACCCAAAAGGCCACTGCTGCTGCCTTCACCACTCCTTTCTTTCTTAATCTTTCTTTTCTTTTTTTCTTTCTTTTTTTTTTTTTTTTGGCCTCGCAGCTTGTGGGATCTTAGTTCCCCGACTGGGGATCGAACCCGGACCCCCATTGTGAAAGCGTCAGGTCCTAACCACTGGACCACCTGGGAAGTCCCATCAGTGACGACGCTGACGTCCAGGGAGTGCCTGGCCCAAGGTCGCCTGTACTAAGGCGCAGAGCTGGAGTCTGAGCTCAGAGGTCTGACTGCAAAGCCCACCCTCTCTCCGTTCCCTGTTCCCCGGGCTTGCCGCCTGCTAGCTGGGTGGCCTTGGGAAACTCAGCTGGCTTTTCTGAGCCTCCGAGGAACAGGCCCCCATGGCGTCAGAGTCTGGCTAAGTGGTGTTGCGCTCACGTTTGGCTGTGCAGCGGGGGCTCGGAGGCATCTCTGCCCCACTGGGGTCCCCACGGCACAACCTCCCCCTGCTGCCGGCCTGGGCGCCCACTCACCACACAGCCCAAGCAGAAGGTGAGCCTGGACGCTGCGCCTGGGGGCAGCAGGGCGAGGCCTCCCGCGAGGCAGGGGTGGGGGGCCCCCAGCAGCTGGAGGGAGGCATTGACCACCCGCTCGCTGGTGAAGGAGGTGGCAAGGAGGCCCAGAAGAGCCGTCCCAGGGCTGCCAGGGAGCAGCTCGGGGCCCTGCAGGGCAGCCCCCCGCGCCCGTCCTCGGCCTCATGCTCGGGCTCACGGACGCATGTGAGCGGGGCCACGTCAAATCAGGGCGCTGCGGGAGATGGGAGGCCCCTCACCACCCCCTGCTCGGCCCTCCAGCACAGCTCCCCCTGCCCGCAGAGCAACCCCAGCCATCGCTCAGCGTGCATCTGGCCCCGACCACAGAGAAGGCAGGCACGAGCGATACCCCTAATTCCCTCCGCTCTGCCCACTAGCCTACCCTGCCTCTGGTCCCCACCTGCCTTTGGATCACCAATGGCCCTACTTGGAAAGGGGGCTGGCACCATGGAGAAGTCCACAGACACGGTCCACGAGCGACAGGAAAAGGCTTTGGCTGGAGCTTGACCCAGCGCCCTTCTTGTGTCTCACAGAAAAGATAAATGTTTACATCCTGGCCAGAAACTGCAAGAGTTCCTGACAGTCAGTCAGCCCAAAGGGAGGCCCAGGGTTGGAAGAGACCAGCTAATTAGTGCCCGTTCCCTTGAGATACTGAGCAGAATCCCAGGGTCACAACCCCAGCCCGGCCCAGGACACCCAGACCAGTCTTTATCGACTTGGCAGGAAGTAACAGAACTAATTAACGGGGTGACAGCAGCAGCTCTGACTTCCTCTCAGCGGAGCCACTGAAAAGCCAAGGTCCCTGACCCAAGGGTGAGATGCCCCCTGCAGGCTCTGAGAAACTCCCCTCGCAAGGAAGACGCCAGGACAAGTACCTTCGGAGGCAACATCAGGGCCAAAGTAAGCGGTCACTTCCTCTGGCTCCAAAGCCTGAAGAAACTGCTGTGGGAGAAAGGATGAGTGAGGGAGGACGAGGGAGAAGGAGGTGTGGGAGAGGAGCAGGCGGGGGGGGGGGGAGGTGGGGGGGAGAAGGGGCCCAGGATGGAGAGGAGGCAAGCCACTCACACCGCCTAGCTGGGTCTGCCCCTCAACAGGTGGGTGGACAGTACCGAGGCCAACTCCCTCTCCAGTGAGCCCACTTCAGCCCCTGAACCCCAAGTTCGGATTTCCTCCCACTTGCCCCAAGGGCTGTCGGGCAGCCGCTTCTCCCCCAGGGACCCGCCCTCAGCACCCAGCGGAGCCCAGATTCCCAGCTCTCGGGGCTCCCCCAGCACCGCAGCCCTCGGGTCCACCCACCTGCCGGAAATCAGGGAGTCCCCAGCAGCCCAGGAGGACGAGGGGCACAGAGATGAGAATTGCCCGCACACATCTCCCCTGGAGGCGAAGCTCACTCATCCTCCCAGGAAGGGAGAGCGACTGCAATCTGGCCGGCGTGGAATGCGACAGACCCGCTGGGCTGGATGATGCGGCTGTGTTTACTCATGAGCGCTTCCTCCCAGGGCAGGGGCCGAGGGGCTGGGCGGCCTGCAGGCTCCTCCCGCCGCCGCCCGGCCTTGGGCTGGGCTGGGCCTTGGCTCAGAGCACAGCCACCGGTCCTGCGCCTGGGAGCACAGAGCGGGGGTGGGATTCATCTCCCATCTGTGTGACTGTGCCTCCCGGCTGGCTGAGGCACCATCACACCTGCTTCCTATGGACACCCTGCTTTCCATGACCTGTTCCCGCTCTCCTGTCCTCATTCCCTCCCTCTCAGCTATTGCCTGCTCTGTGCCTGTAGCCGACGGCTGCCCACAGAACCGGGACGGTGGCACCAGCCCTCTGCCTGCCTCCCCAGCCATCCCCACACTGCTCACAGACCTTCAGCCACTGCCCCCCCCAGCCTGCTTTCCGTTCCTCAAATACGCCCAGTGCTTTGCTGCTCTAGTTTCAGCTCAAATGTCACCTCCCTCGTGGCACCATCTAAGTGGCCCCCCAGGGAAAGGTGTCACATTTAGAAAATAAAAATTAGGACAGCAGCGAAACTTGAATTTCAGGTAAACGATGCTTTTTTTGGGGGGGGGGTTAAGTATGCCCCCAAATTGCAGCTAATATACGGGACATTTTTATACTCAAAATTATTCTTTATCTGAAATTCCTATTTGTCTGGGCGTCCTGCATTTTGTTGGGTAGCCTTACTCCTCAAGTCCGTACCACTGTATCTCACTTCATCATCTTCGTCGCAGTTACTACTATCCACAATTGTTGATTTAGCATTTGTATTTCCCTGAAGGCCCCCACGCACGTACAGAGCCTGGGATGGAAGCTTTGGGGAAGTGGAGGCCTCACCTGTGTCGCTGATCCAGGTATTGCCAGAGCCAAGGCAAGTGACCTGTTATCACTGTCGTCACACAAAATAACACAGTTCAACACTTGTTACAGTGCTTATTATTGTTATCGGATGCTGCTGAACTACGGCCCTGGGAAAGCAGGCTGTGCGACCTGGGCTGCTCCCTCCCGTCCCTGGGGCTCAGTTTCCCCGCCGCGTAGGGAAGATGGGCCGGGTTCGGACCCCGGGGCGGGAGACAGCTGCCCGGGGTCCCTGTGAGTCCGCTCCGCACCCGCCGCTCCCAGGCCCGGCCGTCCAGCGCCCCCTGGCGGCCGCCTGCCCCGCCCTCCACCGGCCGGGCCTCGGTGTTACACCAACGGCGGCCCCCCCCAGGTCCCTTCCGGCGCTCACGTTTCTCGGCCCCAGGCCGGCCCTCGGGGAGATCCCGGGCTTACCCCAACCGGATCCTGGGTCGCTGACCGCGGACGCCGCTCGCCGGGGTGGCAGCCCTTTTCCTTGGGGGACAAAGAGCCCCGCCCTGCTCCCGGCCGCGCGGAACCAGAGGCGAAGACCCGGTTTCCAGCCGGTCGGCGAGAGAAGGGCACTTCCTGGGATCGGCGCTCACGTGTGGAGACTCACGCGGGGCGGCTTCCGGGGTCCCGCGCGCTGCTGTCACCGCGGCCGGCGAATTGGGGTCCGGCGGGACCTGTGCTCGGCGGGCAGAGCTCGGCTCCGGGGCCGCGGCGCCGCCGTGGATGGGCGCGGGGGCCGGGACGGTGCCGGCATGGCGAAGGCGAGGGTGCTGGCCCCCGAGCGCGCCCCGGGCGACCCCGCGCCTGAGCCCGAGCTCGTCAAGAAGCCGAATCGGAAGAAAAACAGGAAGAAAAGATTTTGGAAGAACAAAGCGCGAGAAGCAGGCAGAAAGCCGGGAAACGGCCCCGGCGTGGTCGTGGTGCGACCTCCAAAGGCACCGGAGGACTTTTCCCAAAACTGGAAGGCGCTGCAGGAGGAGGTAAGGCCGCGGGGGCCCCGCGGATGGAAAAACGGAGAAGGGCTTGTGGGGTCCAAGGGAGCGCAGATTGGCGTGAACGCTGTGGACAGAGCGGTTCACAGAGAGGTGGCCTGTTGAGGGCGGCGGCGAGCTCGCAGGCCAGTGAATGGCAGGGACTTGATGTAAAGGATTTTGGCGACACCCTGGACCTTTAATAGGTGAGAGTTGACAGCAACTGCCGCCGGCTGCTGAGCTCTTAAAATGGGCAGACGCTGTCGGCTGAGTTACATGTGTTCTTATTTAACCAACCCTGAGATAGAGTCCTTAATCATCTCCACTTTACAGACGAGGAAATAGGCCGGAAAGGTTACGTAAGGTGTCCAGGTTTGCAGCCGGTTCAGCAGATCCAGGAGTCAGACGCCCAAGTCCCTGCTCGTAATGCCGTGTTGAACCTACTGCCTTTCTCGGAATCAGTGGCCCAAACTTACCTACAGGTTACAGGTTACTGTCTCCGAAATGCTGTTTGCTCTGCTTCATTCATAAATTCTCTCCAGTTCCGTTGAGTTGGCTGCTGTTGTCATCGCTGTTTTCTAGATGAGGCAGAGTTTAAGGAACTTGACTCAAGGTCGCATAGCTAGCTAGCAGATGGCAGACGGGGGTGCACATTCACACCGTGGGGCGTGACCTTCAAAGTCTCTTCTAGTTCCTGAAATCGGTTACGGAGGGAGCCTCAGAGTGAGAGCGGGAACGTAAGAGCTTCTGAGCTTCTTAACACAGCCGGGCACCTTAGGGCAGAGTCCAAAGCATTCTCCTGTCTTGACACACAGGCCGATGAAATTTTCCCTCCGGCAACCCCCGGGTGCTCTGATTTCTTGAGCTGTAACTTTATTTCTTTCTCTCAAGAAAGTAAAGCAAAACTAAGCAAGCAGAGGGATATTTATTATGGGAAAAACTTTGTGTTTTCTCCAGTTCATACAAGAAAGTATTTTCTTCTCTAAACATTATAGGAACAGGTAAGTAGAAACCCGCCTGATCACTCAGCTGGTTGCCACGTAGCAGGGTGCTAACCGTGTTGAGAATGGCCACACCGGGGACTTGCACGCAAGAGGAGGTTGGGCTGGGAGACCTCAGCCCTCCGTGTAGGAGAGCAGGGGTGCGGCTGTCAGCCCTTTTTCAGCCTCTTTTTGTTGGACACACTCCTCTCTTCCTGAGACCCTCACAGCAGTAGCAAACCAAGAAGGTGGCTGCCATGCACCAGCTTGTTGGCCTGAGCTGTGAAGGAGTTAACTCTAAATGTGGAAACAGGTTGCTTGTACACACACACACACACACACACACACACACGTGTAAGCCTTCTTAATCCTTTGTGCGTGTTTTCCAAATTAAAACGTGTTTCGTGTTTTATCTTGGGTTCCGTTAGTTGCTGAAACAAAAATCACAGGCCCCGGAAGAGGCTCTTGTTCTCTCTCAGACGGATTCCAAAAAGCAGCCCCAAGGTGTCCAACAAAACAGGAAAGCGATCTCAGATAAAGCAAAGAGAGATGAGATGGGGACAGAAAACACAGACCCCAAGGCCACACGGGGCTCTGTGCCCTCAGGATGTCTGACGAACAGGAAGATCCGGGCACAGCGCAATGAGAAAGGAGCGAAGAAAAGGACCAATGATGACATTTCCCCGAAACGAGGAGAAATCAGACATAAGAAGTGCAAAGCTGAGGAGGTGACCGCCACCTTGCCTCCGGCCCCGCCCACCGAGTAAGTACCCCCGGGCTGGCGCAGCTGTGATGACCGTCTTGGCCTAATCGGCCTCCCGGCCGAGAGCCGAGTCACAGCGGCTAAGGCCTGTCTCCTTAAGGAGGCCGAGGCTGCTGGCCCCTCCGTCACCTTACCCTGGTGCTGTCGGTTTCTTTGTTGACTGTTTGTCTCCCCTGGAATGTGGGCACGAGGGAGACAGCCTGTTTCACAGCTGCTTTGTCTCTGGGGCCTAGAACAGGGCTTGGCACGTGGGAGGCCCCAAGGAAGGGTCTTTGGAATGAATGAACGCCAAAGCCGCAGGGACCCGAGTGTGAAGCCGATTGCCACGTCTTGCTAGCTGGGTGGTGTGGGGCAGGTTCCCGACGTGCCCGGAGCCTCAGCGTGCTCACCCGCGGCGGGTCCGCGAGGGGCAGCGTGCCGACCCAGTGCCTGGTCAGCAGACCCTGTGGTGTCACCCACCCGGGGAGGAACAGAAGTCAGTGGCTGCCTCTGAATGGCTCAGCCAGGAGTGGCGTGATGGTAAGTCAGCCTGGCTGTGTGTTGCCTGGGGTTGAGGACACCATCGCTGAAGGTTTCAGGAAAGAACAGTTTGAGTGCCTGCCGCGAGTCACTGCCCCAGGCACGCCCTCTGGAAACAGCAGTCACGACAGGTCCCTCTGTCTCGAGGGCGACAGACGATGCACTGAACTTATTTCAGTGATTCCTTCAATGTGGTTGGGATACATCCAACGAGGGAGAAGCCTGTGGGGGCAGATGGCCAGAGGGGCGCGTCCAGTCAGTGAGCTCAGCAGGCTGCCTCTAAAGAAGTGACGTGGACGCTGAGCCCGAAAGACGCAGCCACGAGCCGCCGCTGCCCATCCCTGCCCGGCTGCAGCCCACGTCTGCAGGGCTCGGCCCGGGGGCCTGGCGCTGGGGCTCTTTGTCTGTGTTCTGCACTCACCGCGTTTCTCTGAGGTTCTTAAATGTTTCATAACTGAACCGTTTTGTAACTGAGAAGAAAGCGTTAGCAGCCGGTACACCTGACGGGGGTGGGGGCGTATTTTTGCTTTATGCTCTTCCTGTTGCTTGTAGTTCCTAAGTGTCAGCTAATGAGTGTCGTTTGTTCTTTAATTTATTGTTTGGCTGCGCCCAGGCTTCTTGCAGCATGCGAGATCTTTCGTTGCGGCGTGCATGTGGGACCTAGTTCCCCGACCAGGGATCGAACCCAGGACCCCTGCATTGGGAGTGCGGAGTCTTACCCACTGCGCCACCAGGGAGGTCCCTAACGAGTAATTAAAAGGGAAAGCAGCAGGATGATCACAGTAGCCAGAGCGGTGGGCTGGCGGCCAGGCACTTGGGGCTGGGCTGCCCTAAGAGCAGACCCCGCTCGCCTCCCCGCGCTCAGCCTGTTCTCCCCTCTGCCTTTTAGAGAAGACATCTGGTTTGACGACGTCGACCCAGCGGACATCGAAGCAGCCATCGGCCCGGAGGCAGCCAGGATAGCACGGAAGCGGCTGGGTCAGAGCGAGAGCACCATCACGCTGGTGAAGGAGCGGGCCTTCAGCGGGTACGCGGGGCGCGTGGGGCAGGGCCCCGGGGGGCGGGGCCGGGGGTCTTCAGGAAGGGCCCGCTTCCCTCTCCTCCCGTTGAGTTGGGCAGGCGCCTCTCGGCGTCCGGCTGACACCCGTCCTTGTCACATAACTGAGCGGTGGTGCCAGTTCCTGGTCCTGCGAGTGGATTAAACTGGAGCCTTGGTTCCCCTCAGCCTGACTAAAGCCTTAGCCGTGGACTGTGAGATGGTGGGCGTGGGCCCCAAGGGGGAAGAGAGCATCGTGGCCCGCGTGTCCTTGGTGAACCAGTACGGGAAGTGTGTTTATGACAAGTACGTGAAGCCAGCCCAGCCGGTGACTGACTACAGGACGGCGGTCAGCGGGATCCGGCCCAACGACCTGGCGCAGGGTGGGTCGCCTCAGCACGGGCACGCGGGCGGGGCAGCTGGAGCGCTTCCGTGTCTCCCTACGGCCCTTTCTGCTGCAGGCGCGGGCGCAGCGAGAGCCCGGCGGTCTTCCTCCCTCCCGGGCGGGTGGGCTCAGAGGCTCCCACGGCCGCTTGCGTCGGCCTCGCTGCCTGTTGGCCGCCCGACCTGAAGACCGGGACAGTGTTCCTGGACGGAGAGAGGCTGCTGTGGGGTGGGGAAGGGGTGGGGAGGCGGGACAGGCTGGAGGGGCTCCCAGGCCTACGCGAGGATCCGGAAGCCGTGGGGAGGCCGTGAGCAGCGAGGGGCCCGGTCTGGCGCAGGTTCCCTCGGGGGGCCTCGGCGCTGGGCATAGGCTGGGGCGGAGCGCGGGGGTGGAGGAGTGAGCCTGTCCTCTGTGCCCTTGGTCAGGGAGGTGGCTGTACAAGGCAACGAGCCGTGGCCCAGCTCGGGACACAGCCTGGACGCTGAGCCCGTAGGGTTTGCCAATGGACAGGCTGTTGGGGGAGGGCAGAGAGGCACCCAGGGGGCCCCAGATTTGGGACCTGGGGAGATCCTGGGAGCAGGGGCTTGAGGCGGCTGCTCTGTCGTCCTCTGGCTGCGTGCTCTCTGCACCTCTCAGGTTCCCTGGAGCACAGCCCCCGAGGTGGCCCGGCCGCTCGTCAGCCCCAGGGCCTGACCACACCTCCATCCGGGCTCTGCCGGTCCTGCTAGGGTCGCGGGCGGGCAGAGGCGTGGGGCCCAAGCGCGGTTGCTGCAGCCCTTCCCTTTGGGCGTTAGGGGAGGGCGTAGCCCCGAGGGGTCCGCTCCGAAAAAGCAAGCAGAGCTGCCTCCGGAGCCCAGGGTCTAGAGCCGGGCTTCTCACCATCTGTGGCGAGGGCCACCCCCGCCTCGTTTTCGTCTCCGGTTGGAAAGACATCAAACACATGCCCTGGCTTCTTACTGTTAGATTCAGCCGTCAGAATTGCCCTGGCAGGGGACTGTGAGTGTGCTCCCCCCACTTCTCCCCGGTTGGGGTGCTGGGACGGCCCCTCGGCCTTGGCATCGCCCTCCTGAGCAGAGAGACCCGCCTGCCAGTCCTCTCGCTCAGCACGGTAGTGATGGACGTGTCACTAAAAACCGCTGCTTTGTTTTGTTTCCAGGAGAAGAATTTGAAGTCGTTCAGAAGGAGGTGGCAGACCTGCTGAAGGGCCGGATTCTAGTCGGACACGCACTGCACAACGACCTGAAGGTGCTGGCTCCAGGCGCCTCTTACGTAACGCGGTGTCCCAGGTGGTCGCGCTCTCTCCGTGACTTGGGTGATGTGCCCACCGTGTCAGCTTGGGGGAGCGGGTCCCTGCACACCCTCGTAGGCAGAGCCGGGCGCTGTCTCTGCCACCCTCACCTGCCCGGTGGGCCACCACCCCTCTCAGGGCAGAGCCCCTCCTGTCGGGGAGCATCCCCGGCGCCCCTTCCTCAGAGCCACTGGGCACTCCCCGTGTCACAGGCCGGCCCATGGCGGCCAGCACAGCGGGTGGCAGGCAAGCTCGGAGGGTCCCCTTCCCGTGCCCCAGAGAGTGGGGCTCAGCCTCAGCCCTTTAGGGTCTCTGCTGTGGGCAGAGCTGACCCACCTGTTGGGACGAGAAGCTGGGGGCGTGCAGCTGTGGGAGACTGTCCTTCCTGGGCCTGCAGCTTTTCAAACGGTGCTTCCTGGAAGCTTGGCAGCCTCCGATGTTTCAGGGACCCATAGAAATTGGTCTTAAATGTCTTTTAAAAGTAAATTTTGAGGGAATTCCCTGGCAGTCTAGTGTTTAGGACTTGGCGCTTTCACTGCCAGGGCCTGGGCTCAATCCCCGGTCGGGAGCTAAGATCCCACAAGCCGCGCAGTCGGCCGAAAAAGAAAGAAAGTAGAGCTTGAACTGTTAAAAACCAACAATTCCTCTGCCCACGGAGACGCGTTTTGTCATAAACGTTCTCACTTCAAGAGGCCGCGGTATCTCGTGCTCCCTCCCCGCGCAGACCCGCGTTTCAGCCGCTTGCTGGCTCCTTGGTGACTGAGTCTCCCGCTTCCCCGGTTTCAAGGCTGTTTTCATGCCCATGGTCCTTCCATCACTTTTCCCATGGTGATCTTCCCTCAGAAGTTCAGGCTCGTGTCAGTGCTTGTCTTATTTGTGTGTGCACGTGTGTCATGTGTTGGAGTTTGGTAGAAGGGGTCTGCTGCTGCAGATGGACAACAAAACGCCCGTCCTATTTTTTCCTCCAGGCGTTGTTTCTTGGTCACCCGAAGAAGAAGATCAGGGACACTCAGAAGTACAAGCCTTTCCGGAGCCAAGTGAAGGTACTTGGAGCCGCGCGGCCCCGCACGGCGTAGTTTAGTTTCTCGGTTCACGTGATTGTCGGTTCTGGTCCCTGAAGGCTGGCTTACTGATGAAAGGTGTTGGGTTTCATTTGGTTTTTCCTTTTAACCTTTAAAACTAAAAGGAGTCTTAGAAGAGAAAGAGTTCTGCCAAATGCCAACTTTAAAGTTAGTGTCGCTGAGGGCAGGTGAGTTCCACTCTCTGGTCTCTGTGATTAGACCCCCGACTGCAGGCAAGAAGCCGCCATCGTGTCTGTTCCAGAGGCAGAGCTGCCCTTGAAATGAGCAGGGCAGCCTGAGGCCGGAAGGCAGACATGGCAGAGTCCTTTCCTGGTCCTCCTCTGTGGGCTGACCGGGTGTCACCAACCCGCAGGGCCGCGGGCACTTCCGGTGGGAGGGACACTGAAGGTCCCTTGGGTCGGGGCTCAGCGGGCAACTCCCCTGCCCAGGCAGGGCCTACAGAGGCCCCACCCGAGCGTGGCTGTGCGCCGCCCTCTCCCCTGGCAGAGTGGACGGCCGTCTCTGAAGCTGCTTGCGGAGCGAGTCCTGGGGATCCGGGTGCAGCAGACGGAGCACTGCTCGGTGAGTGTGTCCCGGGTGACAGGCCTCGGGACTGGGGGCTGTGCCGGGCCTCGTGCGCGAGGCGCAGTGTCAGCTGAAGACAAACACAGTGGGCCTCGGGCGGCTTCTGTTTTAGGAGCTCCTGGTCCGTGATAAATGACACGGCACAGCAGGCCTGCGAAGTGTCGGTTAAATTCTAAACGGTTACATTTAACTAACACTTCACACCAAAAAGCTACCAGTGTACTGTAGTCGGAGACAAAGGCCCCAGTCTGGATTGCAGGCCCTCTAGGACTGCGCGTGAGCCCGCTGGCCCGCGGAGCCCAGCCGTTGGGCTCTCATGCCCCAGCATCCAGTTCAGGGCCTGCCGTCCCCCACCCCGTCTCCTTCCTAATGCTGTGGTGTCTGGAGCACCCACGAGGCAGCACGTTCATCCCTCCGCTTTGGGTCCCTCCCTCCCATGAACTGGGGCGCGGAAGCACGGTGAGGGCCGTGGTGCTGGACCACTGCTCTCGTCAGTTTTCTCCTTCACTTGTCGGTGTCTGATGCCAGGACTCGGGAACTGTGGGGTGGACAGGCATGTATGTGGCCATGCTTGTCGCCCAGCGGGACAGTCATGGTGATGCCGTGTGTCCCCCAGATTCAAGATGCGCAGGCAGCGATGAGGCTGTACGTCCTGGTGAAGAAGGAGTGGGAGAGCATCGCCCGAGACAGGCGGCCCCCGGCCTCCAGCGCCCACGGTAACGACGCCTAGCAGGAGCCCCGTCCTGTGCCGCGCTCGCGGGCAGCTGTGACCAAGCCGCCGGGCAGATGGAGTCCCCCCCGGAGCAGTGACCCTGTGGGAAGGTTTCAGAATCGTGGCAGCAGGGGCGTGCGGCGTGCTTGCTGCTGGGCAGAACGTCTCCTGTCTGGTTGTGGCGTCTGAGACTCATCCCTGCACGTGGGACGGGAGGACGGGCTGTCCCTGGGGATTCCCCGGGTCCCAGGACCAGAAGCGCCTAGTTGTCCCCAGGTGTGTGGCACCTTCCTCCGAGGAGGCCCCTTTCCCTCGTTGCCTCGGCCAACGGAAAGGAAAGAATTCCGCGGACTCGAGCCTGGACCGCGCGGCTGTGGGTAGCCCGGCGGCAGCCTCATCGAGGGGTTTTCAAGGTTCCTTTCTCACCCGCTGCACACAAGTTTAAACTGCAGGTCGGGGCCCACGGCTGGCATGGGGAGCTCGGGCTGCCCAGCGCGGTGGCAACAGTTCTCCCCAGAGGTGGGCGACTCCCCGACTAGGATGGACGTTCTGACCACGGGCGGCCCGCAGCCCTCTCCCCCCGGCCCGGGGCGGGGGGCTTTCTGAGCACAGGAGCAGCCGGTTGCAGTGCGTGGAGCGTTTAGCGGCAGGCTATGCTGAGCCCCGCTAGCCGTACAGAGAGTCTGAACCCACAGGGGATGTGTGTGACATAAACGCAGGTTTTTACTTGAGCTGGAGCTTGTGAGGCTCAGTGTCTGAGGGGACTGCCGTGTCCCCCTGCTGGTCCTGGGTGACACCTCTCCCTGACCCCCACCCCCAAGGAGATGCCCTGTGGCAGTGGGCGCCCCGTCAGGTACAGCCTGAGGAGGGAGAGGCAGCCCTCCCCGGGCGGCTGCCTGCGACAGGTCTACTGCCCCCCATCGGAGCTGGGCCGCGAGGCCTCTTCCAGTTTCTGAAGCACACTTTGTGCGTAAGAGACCAGCTCCTGCGAGGAGAACAGTAGGTCAGCCGTTTCCATGGACGGTCTCTGGGCCCACGAGTAACTTCTGTTACTTAATCTGCTTTTCTTCGAAGCGGTCTCACTGCTGCTTCTCTCCGGGGTTTACTTTGGTCAGGTCGTGGACACGGTGATACAGGGAGGGCCTCTCAAAACCACACACGCGGCAGCCCCAGTCGCCTCCACACAAACCACTGCTCCGGCCCCTGGACTCTGTGCCACCCAGGTCTGGCTGAGGCAGCCCCCCAACACTCACCAGGCTGGAGGTGAAGCGCCCGTGGATCTCCTCAACGAGGGGCTGGATGCCGCTGGACACCAGCTCTGACAGGATGTCCTCTGCGGGCAGAGCAGAGCGTCCCGAGGCTTAGCATGCGCCTGGCACGGAGGGTTCCTGCCCCTCCCCCAGCGGTCATAGCCGCTAGCAGGGCGCCTCTTGAACGCTGGCTTCCAGGGAGGGCGTGACAAGGGCGGGGGGTCCTCACTGTGGGAGGCGAGGTGGGCCAGCAGCATGCAGATGTTCTCCACCACCTCCGGGTCGTCCTGGTGGAGCTGGTACGTCTCCTGGATGAGGGTGAGGCCGCTGCTGCCCTCCTCGGGCATCACCACCTGCAGGGCCGCCAGCTCTGGGTGTGGGCGAGGGGGTGGGTGGGTGACAGTAGTACTGAACACGTGGGGCAGCAAGAGCCTCAGCTGGCAGGGGACGCCATGCTGTCCTGCAGCGTGGGGACCGCCAAGGCCAGGCTTTTCCTGGCTCTGCATCTGCGGGTGTCCTCTGGTGGGGTGTGCACCCGCCTCTCTCTCCATCCCAGCAGCCCCCAAGGCCAGTGTGCTTGTAGAGAGGGTGCTGGGGACGTTCCAGGGCACCTGCCTGCCCCGTGAGGAGGCCCGTCAGTGCGGGGTTGGGCCTGGCTCCTGGGGGGCTGGGGGCCCGTGAGAGCAGTGACCCGTGATGTCACTTAGTTGTCAGATCCTCCTGGAGCCCAGGGGGAAGCTGACCCTCCAGGGAGTGGACTTAGCCGTCAACAGCCAGCAGGAGGCAAAGCCGAGATTCCCGGCTCTGGGGTCCCGCACGCTCGCTGGGTTCTGACAACCCCGCTCCTTGTTCACTGAGCCACGTGCCTTTTGCTCTTGGGGCTTCAGCACCCCACCCCGTTTGACGGTGGGATCCCGGCGGGAGTGGGGGGTAGGCCCGGAGACCCCGCCCGCTCGGGAGGTTCTCTCCAGGAGTGAAGGTCACCCCACTCCCTGCTTCAGGCCGAGTAGCAGGCAGAGACCCACCAGCCTGCACACCCAGCAGGGGCCGGACCTCACAGGGGCCAAACCACCCCACACGGCGGGCAACCTCTGCCAGGCTCCAGGCCCCGAGTGTCCGTCAAGGCTCGTGGTGCCAAGTCGGGTGCAGAACCTGGGCCGGGGGCTTAGGAACAGCTGGGGTTTGCGTGGAGGCGGAGTTCAGAGCCCTGACTCGGGCTGTTTTCAGAGCCACACCTGGAGGGGAGCCTGCGCACGCGCCAGGCTTGTGGGTGGCAGGCAAGGTGGTCACCGTGCAGAGTTGCAGAGAGCAGTGGGAAGTGAGGGTACAGGTCTGCGCGGTGACGTCTGGGCGATGGGACTGTAGGTGTTTCCCCTCCCTGCTTTGAGCGTGTGCTTGCTTTTGGTTTGGGGCTGCCGGCAGGTGTCGCTGGGGGAGTCTGCCCCCGCCTCCTAGTGGCAGCCCCGGCCGTCCCCAGGCTCACCGGACATCTTCGCGAGGCTGGCCAGCGCCTGGCAGGCATTGTTCACCAGCAGGGCTCGGTCCTGGCACGCCTGGATGCTTTGCAGGATTAGGACCACCACCTCTTCCAACTGCTGCTCGCCTACGCAGCCTGCGGGGGGCCACACGTGCCTGTCTCGAGGGCCCAGGGCCACCTCTCCGGCCCCGGGGCCCCGGGCTGCTCACCCAGCAAGGACAGCAGCCACAGGACTGCACAGCTGGCTTCAGCCATCTCCGCGTCCGTGGGGTAGGTGGCCAGCACCTCAGCAATGAGGGCCAGGGCTTTCTCCCAGGGGGCCTTGTTCGCGATGACAGCTGGAACAGGACGGGGTGGAGGAGGGGACACCTACTCCTTGGTGGCGCAGAAGCTGGGGGGGAGGGGCAACCCCAGCCTGCCAGCCAGTCTGTAGGGTAGGAATCGGCAGGGCCCCCAAGGGGAGGTCTGGGAAGCCCTGCGTGCCGGCTGTGGGCAGGCTCTCCACGGTCGGGAGCCCTCTTTTCCTTGGGGAAAATGACCTCCCAGGTGCTGGAGGGCCAAGTGGGGCCTGGAGAGAGAGTGGCACGGCCTGGGAGCACCCCCTTTCTGAATCAGAGGTCAGGATGGTTTGCCCAGTGCTAAGGCCAGCTTGTGGAACCAGGGACTGCCCAGGAAATCCCACGATGTGCGTGAGCTGGAGGGTTCCATGGGCCGGGCACGAGGGGGTCCGAATATGAACCCGCCCCTCCCCAGGATACCGGTGCAGCTTCTCCCGTCCACCCTGGCCCTTTGTCTCCCTCTCCTCCCGGCTCTCGGGTGGTTAGGGCGCAGCCCCGGGCCCGCTCACCGTCCACCAGCAGAGCCCAGAGCAGCCTCAGGCCATTCAAGCAGGTGTCCCTGTTCCTGGGGAGGGCGTCCAGGCGCTCCAGGATGCACTCGCACAGCCTGGCCCTCCGCAGCTCGTCTGTGGCCAGTCCTGCAGGTGGGCCCCGGCATTAGGACCACAGAGAACACCTGGAGGAAGCCCTCCCTGGCGGCCACCCCTTCTCTGTGGTCCTAGGGCACTGCAATCCCATGCATCCCACGCCAGTGGTGCCTCCTTGGCCAGTTTCATGCCCAGCATGAGACCCAGAAACAAGGGTATGAGCCATCCCCTGGGCCACCGTTCCAGCACCTCCCATCCCATTGCTGGGCTGGGACCGGCCTCTGAGCTTTCCTTCCAAGATGGGACCACGAGTGTGGTCCCATCGTTTGCCAGGTGGTCCCGATTTCCAGCTGCTGTCCCAACATGGCTACTCATGGCAGCCCTTTGCACTTCTCGGCGCGGGGTCAATGAAATGTGGTAAATTGCCTGGTGAGTGTAGGGTGGGCTGGGGGCTGCGGGGCTCCAGGTGAGGCCCCAGCTTCCCTTTGGAGAGAACGACGCCCACCCGGTTAGTGGCTGGAGATGGGGAACATGTGTAAAGCCCTCGGTGGTGACCCTCTCCCCACACCATCCCCCGACTGCTCGCTGGTGGCCTCTGGAGCGGGGCTGGTGGGGCAGCAAGGGCGGGAACCCGAAACACGTCGGCGTGAAGCCCACGGGGGCGCCTGGCTGCGGCCCGTGCATGTTGCCAGAGGGACACGTGACTGTGAACATGGAAGCTGGGGACGGAGCAGCTGTCCCCTCGGGGCATCCCGGCGCTGCCCGCCTGAGCCCTGCGCCCACGGGAGGGCGGCGCCCACCCTGGCTGGCGACGGTGAGCGGGCGGTGCACCGTGACCAGGGGCTGCTGCTCCTTGGGGTGGCTCCGCGCACGCTCAGCGGCACGGGGGCCATGGTGCTGTCGCTCGGCGCCATGGCCGCTGGGTCCTGCCCCAGTGCTGCGCAGGCCAGCAAAAGAGGCCGGGGAACCCTGAGCTGGGGCCACGGTGGGAAGACAGCGGGCGGGGGCGGGGGCGGGTCTCCGGGGAGAAGGCCGAGGTCGGGGCTCCAGTGCACCGTAAGTGCTTGTTGCACGACCGAGCCGAGGAGCGGAGGGCTGGGGCCCCTGCCAGGGCTGTGAGCACGTGCGGCGTAAAGCATCACGTGGAGATTCAGCCTAAATACTCAAGTGAGGAAGGCAGTGACGTAGTTCCAGTTTAAACATCGAGGCCAGGCCCTCGGGCTCTCAGCTCCAGCCTCTCCCATCCCTCCTCAGCTGCCCTCCTGGGAGCCCACGCCTGGGACCCCATCCCACCTGCCTGGGCTCACACCACAGGACCCCTATGACCAGCTCCTCGTTTCATGCCTGGAGATCAGCCAGAAGGGGGAGCAGCTGGTCCAGGGCCACAGAGGCAGGCCTCGGGCGGTGCCCCAGACTCCTGGCTGCGCCCTGCCTGTCATCCTGGGGTGGGGTTGGGTGCCCAGAGGGTCAGACGCCAGGGCGCTGACTGGCGTGGGAGGGCGGGGGCCGGAGAAGCCAGCTGTGCCCGGAGCCCACCTGGGCCCCGGGCGCGGAGCAGCAGGGAGCAGGCACACGGCTGCGCGTCAAGGACCCTGTCGTGCTGCTTCACGGTGCCGGCCAACACCTCCGCCAGCTCCGCCGGCCACGGCACACCTGGCAGCGTGGGGGGCAGAGTGAGACTCGGCGTACGAGCAGGTGGCGGGAGGGGGTGTGGACCAGACCCTGATGGGAGTCTGCAGGGCGTCACACGTGGGCCCCTGGGTGGAGAAAGTTGGGTGAAGAGGTGTTCTCCTGCACTCTTGGGAGATGAGAAAGTTGGTGCAGCGACGGAGGGCCATTTGCAGTATCTATGAAAACGTGAAGTATTCACAGCCTGCACATCTAGGAATTTACCCTGCGGAAGCACACAGAACACACGCACATGCCCCGGGGTGGGCTGCGTAACATTGCTTATGATACCGGGGAGTCGGCAACCACTCAAATAGCCAACCAGAGGGGTGGTGGCAGGGACGGGGTGGCTATTGAGTATCCATGAACAGCACGTGAGGGGGGCCCCGGGGAGGTGGTTCGGATGCCGAGCCCAGCCCCCGCCCACTTGTCTGCTCAGTGAAAGCGGCGGCACAGGAGGAAGTCCGGGCTCCTGTTCCAAGCAGGTGGTAAAGCCGTGCATGCTCATGGGAATGTAAACGGGCGGCAGAAAGTACCAGCCAGGGAAGCTGGAAGGGCCGGGGCACCTGGGGGAAGGCGAGAGGGTGGCGGCTCTACCTTGCTGGTCTTCAGACATCCCCAGGAGCCTCTCCAGGGCCCTCTGCTGGTCTTCGGGGTGGCTGGAGAAGTTCTGCAGGACCTCTGTGGGGGACAGGGCAGCACGGGGAGGTGCCTTGGCTCAGGGACCCGCCTGAGGGCCGGGGCACCAGGGGCGCATCCGTGAGCACCACTGCACAGGCCCACGTGACCCGGCGCGAGGTGGCGACCTTATCATCCTCACCTTCCCGGCCGAGCCACCTGTCCAAAGTCGAACCTGGATCTGCCTGAGAGCCCGCCCAGGGGGGTGCTTCCACTCCACACCTCCCTCAGGTAACTCCCTCCAGGGTACTCGGGGCGATGACCTTCAGCTGGACCCAGCTGTCTGCCTCCAAAGCCCATGGCCACGAGACAGGGAGACAGCAGCTGAGCCCTCACGGGTCCCCTTCTCCAGAAAGGGAGGCAGAGGTAGCAGCCCCTTATCACAGGCAGCCCGCGCAGGGAGCCACTGACGGGGAGGAGGGATGGGAGGGCGGAGCCACCCCCGAACTGGAAGATGACCTCCAGATCCATTCTCTGCCCAAGACCGTGGGGGTAGCCCCCAGCCTGGGGCACGCGGAGGAGTCTATCGTGTGTGCCTTTGTGGGGTGGGGGGTGACCAGCCAGCACTGCGCCTGGAGCCTCAGGCCTGCACATGTCACATTGCACACGGAGCCCCTGGGCCACCTCACCTTCCTGCAGGGCCGTGCCTGCTGGTCCACGGTGGCTGCTGTGCCGGCCCCAGCGTGAGCACCATTCTGGGCACGTAGCAACCACACAGGAGGTGCTGCTCATTGGGGAAGACACTCCAGGCACCGGGCCGCCGTGTGCCGGGCAAGCGAGCAAAAAGCGGGGATTCTGTGGTGGGGTGCGTGGCAGTGAGGGGCTGTTCGGTGACGTCGAGGACTGTGTAGCCGGAACAGAGGGGAAGCAGGTGGGGGCCTGGCCACAGAGATGAACTCTGCTCTAGGTAAGCTCGGGGGTATCTGAGCGGGGTGGTACCCTGAGCAAAGCAGTGCTTGGAATGGACGAGGGGCAAGCCCACCGGCCATGTGTGAGGAGCAGTCCAGGGGACTGGGGGGGGTCGCTGCCCCCCAGCTAAAGACAATGGGGTGCCGGGGCCACAGCAGCCTCTGGCGCCGCCCCCTCAGGGCCCCGTCATCACCTAAGATGCTGGTGACGTTGCTTTCTAGCAGCCTGTCGATGATGAAGTCGGGCACCACCTGCCGGTGCGGCATCAGGGCACTGCTGGAGGACCTGAAGTCGCTGCTCACAAACAAGTGAATCACGTCCCTGGGGAGGGGCAGAGAGCCGCCAGCTGGCCCTGCGTCCCCTCTGCGTCCAGCAGCTGCTGGGCCTCCACCTGTTTTGGGCACCCGCTTGGGAGCACCTCTCCCAGCATCACGGTGCGTCCAGCGGGCACCGCAGCAATTCCCGCTCCAGGAGGGGCCGAGGGAGGACAGTGCTGGGCCCTGGCGCTTGCACTCGCGTGGGCCCCTTCCTCCATAACATAGACCCAAAAATCACAATTTCTGGCTGTGTGGGTATAAAGGTGAACATAACCCAGGGTGGGTCATTTTGTTCTTCTGACTTTACATTAGAGTTAAAACGTCTTCCTGGGCCCTGGGCCATGCCTCCCGCACCTGATGGGGAAGCTGGCCCTGTTTGTCTTGCGCTCAGAGATGTGGCCACAGCTTGGGACAGCCCACACTGGAGGAGCCATGGTCCATAGATGCAGCGCTTTGTGGTGGTAAAACCCCAAGTGCGTGCACAGGCTGACAGTGAACTGCCACCCCAGGGCCTGAGCTCACCTGATGGGTATTCGATCCGACGGGTCGGCCTGGAGCATCAGAGGCAAAAGGGAACTGAAGATTTCTGCGTCGGGGACCCTCCTCTCCTCCATGGTCCTCAGGACACCCCTCAGGCCGTCGGGGGAACTCCGGATGGACTTCCGCAGAAGCATGGCTTCCGTGCTCTGGGAGGAGAGAGAGGACCACTTGTGCACCTCCTCAGCTAAAGGAAGATGGCCTGACCTCGGGCAGAGGGGAGGCGACGTGGCCGCCGCCGTCAGGAGCGCACAGAGGCCGCCTGCGCCCCAGAGTTCTTGTACGAAGAAGAAATGGAAGTTCAGAGAAAAGCAAGTGGCCATCTCACTGGCTGGAGGGAATAAGGGAACAGCCCTCCGTCCACGGCCGGACTCCCACTGTGGGCCGGTTAGTGCAACCGAACTCAGCTGTTCTTGTCCATAAGGGGGCACTGTTGGGGGCGGATTTAATGTTACCATCACCATCACCACCACCACACGAGGGCCGAGCAGGCCCAAATGCGGGGTCCTCCGGCGGCTGGGGCAGCAGGGGGGGGGGCTCCACACAGCCCCACAGGCACTCAGCGTGGGCAGGAGGGTGCCAACGGGAAGAATGCGCCCTTTTCAGGGCCGGGGGTGGGCAGAGCCTGGCTCCCTGGGGCTGTGGGGAGCGGGGTTCAGGTGTGGTGGGGAGGGGTGGACGGAAGGCCCCTCACATCCAGGAAGGAGCAGCCGGCCATGTCGAGAATGATGCAGCCCAGGGACCAGATGTCAGATTTCTGGCTGAAGGAGAAGTTGAGGGCTTCGGGGGCCATCCAGGACTTGTGAGAGGGGTCTGTTGGCAGGAGTGAAGTGGGGGATGCGTGAGTCCCATGCTCCCTGGGGAAGCAAGCAGCTTGAAGAATGAGCCCTCCATCACCCTCCTCCAGGGAGGGAGAGACGTGCTATCCGAGGGGGAAAAGGAAGAGGCCCCTGGTCAGTAAGATCCTGGCCCTTGATCTTCACCAGTGAGGCTGCCCATCTTGGCAGGGGCCCACCAGGCTGGCCGTGTGCGCACCTGTGTCCCACTGCAGCTGCAGAAATAATCGGAAGGGGCGTCTGCCACAAAGGTAAGATCTGTACCCTCCATAAACATCGTGCCCCTCCCAACACTTAGTCGGGACCTTGAGGCAATGTTCCGGTTGCCCTGCCCTAGTTTCTAAACCTGAACCCCGGGGACTTCCCTGGCTGTCCAGTGGTAAAGACTCTGCGCTTCCACTGCTAGGGGCACGGGTTCGATACCTGGTCAGGGAACTAAGATCCCGCGTGCCAGGCCGCCAATAAGTACACACATACATACAGAAACAAACCTGAACTCCAGACAGGGAGCCAAAAGAGCAGGGTCCCCGGCCCAGCTCTATCAGGGCCTGACAGGCCGCAGGCAGCCCCTCCCTCTCCAGACCTCCATCCCCCAAACAAAGAGCAAAGGGGTGGGCTCCAAGGACCCCTGCCACCTACACCTCCAGTAGATGCACCCATCCACTCACCTGCCCGCCCACACCCGCCTCTCCATCCTTCCACCCACCTATCCGCCTGTTCATCTATCTGCATGTCCATCTATCCGCTTGTCCATCCGCCCACCCACTCATCTATCCATCCATCCATCTATCCACCCATCCACCCATCAAGGACAGCATGCCACTGGTCCCTGCCAGCCCGGGACTCTGGAGTTCTCCACTGGAGACTTGCTCTCTCCACCCCTGATAGCCGTTATAGGGTTGAAGCCCAGCTCCCTTTGCCCTGTTGTCTTTTTTTTTTTTTTTTTTTTTTGCGGTACGCGGGCCTCTCACTGCTGTGGCCTCTCCCATTGCGGAGCCCAGGCTCCGGATGCGCAGGCTCAGCGTCCATGGCTCACGGGCCCAGCCGCTCTGCGGCATGTGGGATCCTCCCGGACCGGGGCACGAACCCGCGTCCCCTGCGTCGGCAGGCGGACTCTCAACCACTGCGCCACCAGGGAAGCCCGCCCTGTTGTTTTTTAAAGGAAGGAAAACGTCTCTCCCCGGACTGCTCACCTTTACCACCTCCTGGGTTATTCTGAGACTCAGTAAAGTAATCCAGCCCGAGCCAATGCCTGCCATCCACCAGCCCTCCCTCTGTGCGTGTCAGTCTCCTTCCTTCTGAGGCCTTCCTTCACCCTTCTTGAAGGTTAACATTTTCTGAGTGTCTTTTGGACCCTGCATGCCCCCCACTCGGTTGAATGGGCCCTCCCGCAGTGCTCCCCCGCCACCACTGTCCCCTGGCCGGGAGGACGCCAGCCACCTTCCTCTGCACGGACGTTCCACTTGGCTACATCGGTCATGAGTGCGTTGGAGCTCAGGTCCTGCAGTTTGCAGTGGTCGCTGCTGACCAGGGCGATGTTGGAGGGCTTGAGGTTCCTGAAACCGAGAGGCGCGCCCTTCCACCCACTGCCTGGCAGGGCCACGTCCGTCTGTGAACCCTCCGCTCCCGCCACACCCAGGGCCGCCACAGCAGCCCACACCCCTCCTCCTCTCTCCTCAGTAGATGCCCTGTTCAGCCACTTCTTGAATATCGTTTTCTGTAAGCATAAATATGGGAAAAACAAGCCAACTGCAAGTAAGGAAACACCGATCCTCCCGGGGTCCCTCCGCTAACGTCCTTCCAGATCTCAGCTGACATTAACACGGAATCTCGAGCATTTCCTTCCTACGTTTGGTTCACACAGTTTTCTCTCCTCCTCTAAATACGGCACTGATCCTTCAGATCACGATTCTGGAGAATGAAACTGGCAGGTCAAAAGCTCAGCCTGGGAGTGCCCGGAGGCCCTCGGGCGGCCTAATCTCTTCGTCAGTGCTGTTATCTGGTTCTTCCCTTGCACTTTAGAACCAACTGCCCTGTCTGTGCATGGGGAGGGTCGTGGAGGGGGTGATGTTCTCTTTAAGCCAGGGAGGTGCTCTGGGAGGGGGAGGGGCCCATCCTTGTCCCAGCTGCACCTCTCTCCCTTGGGCCCGCGCCCGGGCGCTGCCACCTGGAGGTGCCACCCCCAGGAGGTGCCTTTTCTCCTCAAGCAGCCTGGCCACCCGGTCACCTGTGGATAATGTCCAGCTGGTGCAGGTACTCCAGCGCATTCAACACCTGGCCCAGCATGTTCTGCATCCACTGGGGAAAGAAGGAGAGATGCCAGGACTGGGGGGGCCTGAAAGCTCCCAGGTGGGCCTCCCAGCTGCTCTTAGGCAGGTCAGTGGCCACTCAGAGCAGCCAGCAGGGTCGTGGCCGGTTCCCACCCTGCGTCTTGAAATGGGCCTGAAGTGAGCGGCCAACAGCTCAGAGCCAGTGCGGGAGCTTCTGCTGCAGGCTGCTTCAAGGCCCTCTGGACAGAAATGCCCCGGTCTCCAGACCCCCCACTCCTGTCTCCAGCAGACCCCGGGGGCCCTGGGGCTCTAGCCCCACCCGGGTCCCACCCCATGGGTACCAGAGATGCTGAGGTCTGCAGCTGCTACTTGGGGTTTGCCTCTCCAGGGCGTTAGAATGGAAAGAGCCCTGAGAGAGAACATTCTGAAAGCAGTTTGTGTCAGAAACAAGATCCACCTGGTTTCCAGGGCAGTGATGTTCAAACCGTGTTCCTAGGAACCCTGGATTCCACCTGGGGTGTCAAGAGAGGGGCTGAGCAGGCAGGACCCCGGCGTTCCTGCCACGCCACCTTCCACTGACCCCCAGACCCCTGACTGGAGTAGCTCTGCTTTCCTTACTGGGGGTTCTGAGAACATCTTTGTGCTCGACAGGGTTCTACTACAAACAGAAAGTTTGAAACCCACTCAGAGGCTGTCTCTGAGGCCCACTTTGGAGCTGCGTGCCCCTCAGAACACCCCAGCAGGGTTGCAGTGCCTGGAGGCCCAACAGAACAGAGGCGTGTTCAGAGCAAAAGCAGGCAAAATTTATTTGGGGTGGGTCATAGACCTAAATGTGAAAGCAAAATGGATCCAGCTTCAAGGGCAACAGAGGAAAATATCGTCATGACCTTGGGGCGGGGAAGGCTTCTCTAAAGGCTCAGAAGACACCAACCTCAGGCAAAACACTGATGAACCAGAGTTCATTACAATTAAGAAAGTGAACTGGCAAGCCACAGACTGGGAGAGGACATCTGGACACTGTGTCCATAATATATAAAGAGCCACTAAGAATCAACAAGAAAAGACGGACAACCCTAAAGTTTAAATGGGCAAGAGACCTGAACAGGCACAAAAGAAGATATCCAAATGGCCAAAAAGTGCTCACCATGACTACTCAAAATAATTGAAACTAAAATTAATTTTTAATTAAAATTAAGAAGACTGACACAGTGAAATGTGGGCCAGGATGCAGAGCCAGAAGACTCACAACTTGGGATGAGAATCAACACCGAGTCAACCAACCATCCTGGATAACTGGGACACTGGCTAAAGCAGCACACGTACCCATTCTGTGATCCAACGACTCCACAGTCACGCAGAAAATGAATGCTTGGGGCCATCAAAACACATGCCCAGCAGTGTTCACGGCAGCCCTTCTTCATAATAGCCCCAAACTGGAAGCAACCCAGACGCTCACAGCGCTGGACCAGATACACTGCTGGTGACGTGGCCATCTGGCAGAGTGGAGACGGATGGTCTCCTGACACACTCACAGGTGGGTAAATCTCAAAGCACTGGGATGAACGCGAGAAACCAGACACAAGCAAACAACATGCTGTAGGAGCCCATCTAGGAGAGCTTCAGGGACAGGCAGAAGGATCTCTGGAGGCAGAAGTCAAACCCTGGGTACTGGCTGGGACTGTCTGAAGGTCCAGGAATGCTCTGACCTCATGTGAGGGAGGGGACGGGAGTGTCCGCCTATGCAAAACACACCAAGGTGTACACTTAAGCTCTGTGCACATTACGGTGTGCAAATACCTTCATTCATAACTGTCGGAAGAAATGAGACCAGACTCCATCGGTGCCTGCCCCTCTGCCCCATCACAGGGTCCAGGCAGCCCCCAGGCCTGGTGCCCCGGAGAGTCTGTCTTACCTGGGAGTCAATGACTCTCTTTGCCGCCCTCTTCTTCTCAATGACATTCTGGAAGCTTCCCTCATGGAACTCCATCACCAGGCAAAGGAACAGAGAGGAGATCTGCAGGGGACACAGCCCCTTAGCCAGGTGCCGAGTTCTGGCCTCCAGAGGCCCAGGCCTGGGGGCTTCTGGGCCGTCACCCACTCCAGGTCTTTCCTCCCAGCCAGGCCACCACCGGCAGTGACTATGGGAGAATGCCCCCTTCTGTGGGGGGGAGAGCCCCTCCTGAGCAGCTCCCGCCTCCGCCTCCTCTCTCCTCCCCCATCCCCCCCACCCCCCATCTACACTAAGCTGCTTTAGGAAAACCTAAAGGGGCGCGGGGTCTCCTGGCCACCGCACACGTAGACCACCGTGCCTGGGGCACCGGGCCCTTTGTCCCTTAGGGCTCAGCTGAGATCCACTCCTCCCTCTGAGGGGCCTGCACCCGACAGGACCCCAGCAGCCCCCGTCAGGCCTCTCAGAGCACCCTGCCTTCCCTCCCGCAGTGACATGTCCTCTTGGCTTCTCTGTGTCCCCCTTGAGAGCGTGAGGGGGTGCTCAGAAAATACTTGGGGGGACAGGTGGTGAGGGGCCCTCCCCACGGCTTTCCTCAGGGCCCAGCTGACGGGGAGGGGGCCCCTCCCTCGGTTGTCAGCCCAGATGGGGGTCTGACTGTGGGGTCACACCTGGCCCTCTTCCCCTCCAGCCCCCCGCATCCCCCAGCTCAGCCCCATGTGGAGTAACCGGCAAGCTTCCAGCTCCTTGAAGATGAGAAATCAGCTCGCCAATGGGACCAAGCACGGGGCTCGGGGCAACCAGACCCAGACTGGAATCCTGCTCGGTTGTCGCCAGCTGGTTTCTCCCAGCCTCCACTTCTTCCGGAAAGTGGGACAGTGACCCTCCTACGCAGAGGCTGTGGAGCGCACGTGAGACGATGCCCAGAGAGCTCCCGGCGTGGCCCCATGAGTGCTGCGGCCATTGGCGCTCGGGGTGGGGGGGGGCACAGCGAGGGGTGCTCTGTGCCCGCCCTGAGTGCCTGCTGGGCCCGCGGGGTCGGCTCTGACCCACCTCACTGTTCCACGTGATGAAGAGCTCCTGGTAGATGGAGACGTGGGCATGCTGAAGCTTCAGCAGTGGCATCAACTGCGAGGCGAGGCCAGAGGAAGTGGAGATGTTAGGGAAACACTGCTTCTAGAGGTGCTTCTCTGTCACACGTCCCAACAAAAACCACACGCTTCCAGCTCTGAGCGCGGGCCCAGGGAGGGTGGGCAGCCGGAGGTTAGGGGCCAGACAGCCCAGGGTAGGTCCTGTCTCTGGCATGAACTGGCTGCGCTGTGTGACTGAGGAGGGGCTCCTCCACCTCTCTGAGCCTCCTGGCCTCACCTGGAAACAGCAGTAACGGGGGTATCTGCCTCACAGGGGTCGGGAGGACGAGGTAAGCCGATGTGGGCAGAGTGCCTGGGGCGTTGGAAACTAGCACAGTCCGGGTTGGCTGATGAAGGGGGTGTGGCCAACGGGAGGCCGCCGCTGCGGCTGTGCCCAGGCCACCTGGCCTCCTGGCTGTGTACACTAGAGGTCCCAGGGCCCCTGCCCTGAGCTCAAAGTGCTTTGCAAACGAACACAATTAGGCAGTAGGAACGGCTCCCTTAGCGACCTAGGCCAGACGGACAGCTGCTTATGACGGCAGGTTGGGTGTGAAAGGAGGTCGCCTAGTGGGGTGGAGAGGGGGCTGTGATGCTGGGGGGCGCGCGGGACGGCCCCCCCACATTCTTTCTTTCATGAATGTGGCCTGGGTCCATCACCATGTGTCAGACACACTGTGGACAGAAGAGCTGTTTGCTAGCAAAGCTCAAAAGCTGGTGATTCCGGAAAAAAGACAAACAAGTGACCATTAGATAGGAAGGGAGACATTCAACCTCCTGTGAAATTCCAGAGAAGCAGAGAAAAATGACGCGGACCCTTTGCCGGCAAATCGAAGTATATGCTGTTTCTGCTGTTATTATAAACCAAGATGTTACTGTCGGTCCTGACTGGCAGATTTAAGGAACGTAAGAGTTTATATTTTCTTTGTTCACCAATTCTCTATTTTCCAAATATTCTATTGTAACTGATACTTTTACAATTGAAGAAAAAAATCTTTTAAAAGATGGTTATTGGTAGATCAGCCTAGGGACCTAGCCAACATTTAAAGGTTATCATCTTCTCTGAGAACATACATATGACAACATAGTTGTCAGCACCTGGATTTAGAAATGAGTGTTTGGTACACAGACTCCCTTCATGACCTGGGGGCCTCTGACTTCATAGCACAGGGCAAGAGCTGGTTCTGACCCTCCATGCCTTCACCAGGCTTCCACCCATCATGCCACAGTGGGGTGCAGAACAGTCTCTGTGTGTCCTGCATCATGTCCTGTAGAGAGGGAACCACCCAGAGAGTTACCTCCTCCAGGGCCTCGTTGGCCTGATGCTCATCAATGCACTCCACCTGCAGGGGCACAAGAGCACTAGGTTGGTAAACGTGCAGTAAACGCCCTCGTCATCGTGACCAGCATCACCACCATCACCATCACCACCATCACCGTCACCACCATCATCACCATCACCATCACCACCACCATCATCACCATCATCACCACCACCATCACCATCACCACCACCACCATCACCGTCACCACCATCATCACCATCACCACCATCACCATCACCCTCATCACCATCACCACCAACATCATCACCACCACATCATCACCATCACCACCACCACCACCATCTCCATCATAATCACTATCATCACCTGCATCACCACATCATCACCACCACCACCACCACCATCACCACCACCATCACATCATCACCATCACATCAGCACCACCACCACCACCACCATCACCATCACCATTATCACCACCACCATCACCACCACCACCACCATCATCACCATCATCACCATCATCACCATCACCACCATCACCACCATCACCATCACCACCAACATCATCACCATCACCATCACCACCATCACCACCACCACCATCACCATCACCACCACCACCACCATCATCACCATCATCACCATCACCACCATCACCACCACATCATCAACATCACCGTCACCACCATCACCACCATCACCACCACCATCACCATCACCACCATCACCACCATCACCACCATCATCACCATCACCATCACCACCACCATCACCACCAACATCATCATCGTCACCATCACCACCATCATCACCATTATCACCACCACATCATCACCATCACCATCACCACCACCACCACCACCACCATCACCATCACCACCATCACCACCACCACCATCACCACCACCACCACCATCACCACCATCACCACCATCATCACCATCACATCACCACCATCACCACCATCACCACCATCACCACCATCACCATCACATCACCACCATCACCACCATCACCACCACCACCACCACCATCACCATCACCACCATCACCACCAACATCATCACCACCGTCACCATCACCACCATCACCATTATCACCACCACCATCACCACCACCACCACCATTATCAGCACCACTATCATCATCACCATCATTATTCACCAGGGCTGCCAGGCGCCTATATTCATGCCCCATCACACGCCACCAGATGGGGCCTGGAGATGTTCCTAAGGAAGGGATCCAAAAATCCTCTGAGCCATTAGGTCACCCTTGCCCCTATTGCAAGGATAAGTTTAGGATCACATAACGTAAACTCCAAGGAATCGTTAGAGGATCCATCTTCAGACCATCTTGAAAGCAGGGGAGGAAGCAATGTGTCGCCCCCAGAGCCAAAGAGCCCTGCTGTGGCTCGCGAAGCACCAGCCCCGCCACTGTGTGCCTCACCCGCATTGGGAGGCTTGTCCCGGTCACTGAATGTGGGCGGTGGGGAACGCGTGGAGAGGGGGAGAGGGTGGTGGTCAGGGCAGCACCGAACTTTGAGTCTGCAACATGCTTGGCGGCAAAGACTGTGCGTTCATACTGTCACCGCGTCTTACCAGATCCTTACCCAGAACTTTTGCATATAAGATTTACAAATGAAAAACTCATAACTAGGGTGATCGTAGATGAAAATGCAGTTAGTGGGTGATTCCCCAATCCACGTAAAGACCCCAGACGCAGCGGCACCATGCATCCCTTCCTTCTGTTCCAGGGGCTCACGCTGAAGTCATTTTGGCCAAAAACATACTGAAAGCCTTCAAATTACCTTCTCTTTTGACCTAGAAATCCCACCCCTAGGAATTTATCCCAAAGAAATCATGGATCCTCAAAAAAATTAACTATAAGGTTGTTTATCAGAGTTGCTTATACAGAGTGAAAAATCGAGAACAAGCTAAGCCCTTATCGCCCTGAGTGGATGGGTTGGGTCAGTCATGGCACATCAAGCAGGGGGGTCCACACGGCCACCAGAGCCAGGGAAGGAGGAAGATGCGTCAGCAGCACCAACAACATTTGCCATACACTCAGTGGGGAAAAGCATGTTATCAAGTTCAGCACCATTCTTTTGTCTTGTTTTGTTTTGTTTTGTTTTGCGGTACGTGGGCCTCTCACTGTTGTGGCCTCTCCCGTTGCGGAGCACAGGCTCCGGACGCACAGGCTCAGCGGCCATGGCTCACGGGCCCAGCCGCTCCGCGGCATGTGGGATCTTCCCGGACCGGGGCACGAACCCGTGTCCCCTGCATCGGCAGGCGGACTCTCAACCACTGCGTCACCAGGGAAGCCCCATTCTTTTTTTTAATATTTATTTATTCATTTATTGGGATCTTAGTTGCGGCACGCGGGATCTTAATTGTCGTGTGCGGGATCTTTAGTTGCAGCATGTGGGATCTAGTTCCCTGACCAGGGATCAAACCCGGGGCCCCTGCACTGGCAGTGCGGAGTCTTAGCCACTGGGCCACCAGGGAAGTCCCAGCATCATTCTTGTAAAAAACCAAGAATTTTATAAATGCTTACCAAAAAACCCTGAAAGGATATACAACCCCCCTCCTCCATTTTGTTTAGAAAGATTGACTGACTTTTAAAAAAGTTCCTCGGGATTGACATATATACTAATATGTATAAAATGGATAACTAAGAACCTGCTGTATAAAAAAATAAATAAAATAAAATTCAAAAAAAAAGAATAAAGCTCCTTGATGGTGAAAGCAGTCATCCACCCTGCCCCATGGGCCCGTGAGACAACGGGGCAACCCCACAGCCAGCCAGCAATGGAGCAGGAGGCCGGTAAGGACTTCCAGTCCTGCTGCCTCGGGGCTGAGCTGCTGCACCGACAGGAGGCCTGGCAGGGTGGAAGGGCGCCCACAGCGGCCACCAACAAAGCTCTTCACTAGACCCTCCATTCATCTGGACTACCTGGTCTTGCACACGCTAAGGGCTGTCCTCCTGCAGGTGTGTACTCCACCCGGCCGTGTCAGCCCTGGTGAGGAGGTGAAGGAAGGGCCCGGGGTCAGCGTTCTGTCCTTAAACCTGTGTGACCTTGGGCAGGTCCCTGGCCACCCCCTCCAGCCTCCCTATCCTTGGCTGTAAAGCGGGGTCATCAGTCCCGCCTTGCTGAGGTGGCGGGAGATGAAAGATGATGCTGGTGCCGGGCACGATGTCTGCGTAAATGGTGGGTATGGTTGCCGGCGGAGTGAACGTGAGCATTCCTTCTCCATCAAGGTGAGAGAGGTGAGTCGGCGGGGAAGCCCGAGGAGCCTCATGTCACCCCCCCATCCCCGTCTATCCGCCCCCCCGCCCAGCCTGCTGGATCTTCCTTCGTGACTGCTGGCGGAGAGGAACCCGCTGTCACATCGCCTTTCTCTAATGTGTTTGGGGAGCCAGCCCCACTGGGTGCCACAGGCACGGCCTCTTACCTGCTTTATCACGTGCTTTACTTTGGTTTTTGTCTCCTCCACCAGAAGGTTCACCCCCAAGGCCCCAGGATTCAGCCAGTCCAAAATCTACCAGCAAAAGAGAAGCTTTCAGGAAAGCGTACACGTGTTTTCACTTCCCAAAGCGTGTGCCCACCTCCGGTGTCTTTTCCGGTCCTCCTAACTAATTTCCCTCGTGGGCTGGCCAACGAGGAAACGGCCCAGAATGCTTTGGAGGCCTGTGAAGGCAGAACCCGAGCCCATCTCTTTGAGGTCGATTCTGGAGCTCTGTCCACCACCCCACACCCCTTCTCCAGTCTGTGGTGAGGACCTGCAAGGCATCCAAGCACCAGCACCTCCCTGGGGCAGAGGGTTTCTTCACTCTCTCTAGCCCCCTAGGATCCCAGCTTCCAGCATCCACCTCCAAACTGGGCATCCAAATAAGAAAGTAACTGGTCCATAATTGGTGCCATCATAGTCACAGCCATGTGTGTGCCTGGCACGTGCCAAGCACTTTACAGCCACCCACGCAGTCGGCGCTGTTGCTATCTCCTTGTTTACACTGGAGGAAACTGAGGCACAGGGAGCAGGGTCCTTGCCTGAGGCTACAACACTAATAACTGAGAGGGCTCGGAGTCGACTGGAGCTCTGGAGTCTGACTCCAGAGCTGGCGCATCGAGCCAGACCTGCAGAGAGATGGCCGCCATGCCAGAACTCTGCGCAAGGAGGCTGAGGGATGGGTGAGCGTGGATGATGGGATGACAGTCATCAGAGGATGGGGGAAGGGGGCAGGATGCCGAGGAGGGCACATAGCGGGTGGAGCCCCGTGTCCAAGGATTCTCAGAGTTCAGAAGTTTCAGGATTCTGTAATCCAGCCTGTGTGGCAGCCTGAATCCCGCTCAGGGAATAGCAGGGGTGGTGTACCGAGCCGCTTACGCTGGTGAAGGAATGCACACTCAAGCATTCTTAGGGGGCAAGTTAAACAGTAAAATGCACCCCTGTCTTCGGATCAAGTCTTCCCCCCCCCCTTTAAAAGTAACTACTTTTAAAATTCTCTGGTCACCCAGAAGCTCACCGGCTTTACCACTGGCTGACACCCCACAGTCTCCCACACAGAGGGGATTCTCACAAAGTGAGAAAAATCTAAAAGACCGATTATCGTCAAATTGATGATTTTTTTTACAGAGACTAACAGTTAAAAAACTCGACATCTTATGCATTTAAACATTCGTTTGCAGCTTTCCTTTTGTTCTGTGAATTTTTCACGTCCTAAACATTTTCACAGACCCTGGAAAAGGCCCAAGTTCCCCCAGCGAGGGACTACTGATGGGGTGTTTTAGGAGTCTGGGGGCGTCTGATTATGAATCCTGAACGTTCGAGGGTGTCCTGTCTCTACGGGCCGAAGCACATGGACCCATGGGTGAAAAGGAGGAAGGTGTCGTCCATCCTCCCATATTCAGACTGGAGAGGCCCTAATTTCATCCACCATTTTAGAAAGCGGGAAACCCAGGCCCAGAGGGGCAAAGGGCACCCCGGAGGTCACGTCTGGAGGTACCGGAGATCACCCTATGAGCTAGAGGCAGATACTGGCCGCAACACGGGCCCCTTGCCTCCCTGGGGTCGGACCTGGCCCCTGGTCCCTCGTGACCGTTAAACCGGTAGGGGGCCGGGGGTGGCGGCAGATCCAGGTCCTGGGCTCGCCCCGTACCGTCGGCCCCTCGTCGCCCCCGCCTCCCCACCAGCGGACAACTCGGCACCTGGTACTTTTCCATTGTGTCTTGCGGGGAGACTCCCGGCCTCCCTGTCCCACCACTGGGCGCTGGGGCGCACCGCTAGCCCCAGCCGAGTCGGACCCTAAACTGAGCATGCTCAGTCTGGACCGCGTCCGGTGAGCGCCCATCCCCCACCCTGGGGGCGCCCTTCAGCCCCGGGTGCTGGCCTGATCCGGGGACCCTCCCTGCCCGCACAGTGTCACAGTGTCCGCTGGGGCACCCGCGCGTCTCCAGCAGGCCGGCCCTCAGGGAGGAGCGGGCGGAGCCTCGAGCGGGGAGGGCGGGGCCTCAAGTGCGGTGGGCGGGGCCTGAGCGCGGCGGGCGGCGCGCGGCCCCTTTAAGGCGCGGCCGGGGCGGGCCCCGCGGCGCGGCCCCTTTAAGGCTTGGCCTACGTGGCAGCCGCTGGAGCCGCGGACGAGGAGCGAGGCCGGCCGCCGGCACTTCCTGTGGAGGCCGCAGCGGGCGCGGGCGCGGGCGCCGACGGGCCGAGCGCCGAGGGAGCGAGCGAGCGAGCTAGCCGAGCCTCCCGCCGCCGCCATGGGCCAGAACGACCTGATGGGCACGGCCGAGGACTTCGCAGACCAGGTGCGGCCTGCGGGCTCGGCCGGCCCCTCCCCCGGGCCTCCCGCCCGGAGCCTCCTCCCCCGGCCCCCCTCGGCCCCCTCTCCTGGATTCCCCCCGGGCCCCCCGCCCGGCCCGCCTGCACCCCCCGGGCCCGGCCCCGAGACCCCGGCCGCCCCCAGAGCCGGCCCCCGGCCCGCAGGGCCGCCCCGAGGCCTGGGCTGTGCCCTCACTCCCGATCCCACCGGAGGGATCGCGCTCCCTCCCCCAACCAGGGCCCTCCCTCCTGGGCTCGCCGCCCGTCCCGGCCGGGGGCACCCCCAAACCCGCCCCAAACCCGGTCTCCGGGCCCAGCCTGCCCTTGCGCCGCCCCCCCACCCGGGCTCTGGGTGTGTTCCCGGGCCCCTGCTTCGGCGCCCAGCTCGGTGGGCCCGTCCTCCCCAGCCCGGCCCGGGCCATCCTAGAAGCCGGGGGGTGTCAGCGGCTGCCTCCCCGGCTCCGGAGAAGGGGCCCGAGGCCCCGGGGTGCGTGGGGCGCGTCCTCTGCATTCTACACTGTTGGGTGGTCCCTGCACGCTTTTCCTTTTACTGGGCGCTCTTCGGGGGCGGGCTGGGGAGCTGATCCTGAACGGGGGTTGGTCAGGCTGGAGGCCTGGGGTCCTCCCAGAGGAAAGGGGGCGCCCTGGTATGCGCCTCGCTGCAGAAAGCCACAGTACTTGTTTTCTCTTTCCCAGATGTGTTGGGTTCCTGGGGTCCCTTTGACCCTTCCCTGCGTTTTCCTTCCCTGTTTGGACTCTGCCCTGAGACTGAAATGAATGGGTATCTATCTGTCTGTACACAAACCTGGGAGGAGGGGAAGCCTATCTTCCTGTTTTCCCCTTCCAAGGGTGTACAGGTGGCCTTCCGAGCTACAGGGAAGCCCTTGAAACAGGCCCTTGAGTCACCATTAAAGGTGTTCAAAAACTAGATGGACAGAACCAGATGCTGGAAAGGGGAAAGGACACAGCTTCCACCCTCTCTCTCTACCAAGCTTGGTCCAAAGAACATGGTGGTGATTATTCAGTCGTGTACCTTTTACCTCTAAAAGTATCCCGTTATGTCTACGGACGAACAGCCCCATCTCTGCCAGAAGATCCATGTCTGGCCCAACTGTCATTCTCTCTTTGGTTCACTTACTGTGTGTGTGGCTTTGCCGGAGTTCACAGCAGTGAGGTTACATTTTTTATTTTTATGGAGGTGGTATTAATTCATCATACTCTGAGGCTGGGCTTCTTGGAGGGTGTGTGTGCGTGTGTGTGTGCGTGTGCGTGTGCGCGTGCACTTTCTGATCAGTTATTGGTGAACAACAGGGTGTGTGTGTGTGTGTGTGTGCGTGTGTGTGTGCGTGCGTGCGCGCGTGCACTTTCTGATCAGTTATTGGTGAACAAGATTTCCTGTTGTTTCCCTTGAGGGGTGATACCTCTCTTGCGTGGTCTCCCAGTGAGGTTCTCCTAAGCGCTACTTTCCTGTGAGCTGATACTTTAAAAACCACTTTGGGGATAAAACGTAGCAACTTGAAGAAACAGTTTTTCCTAAGGTCATGATTTTGTGTGTACAGACACAATCCAAAAATCGTATCCCTCTCAAAAACAATTCATATCGAAAGCTCTCAGAAACCAAGTAGGCTTGCTTACTTTGTCGCTTTTCATTGCCATAGCCGTAGTGACCCAATTTTGTTCCCCCAAGTAGCAACTACCTAAGGAGACGGCTCCTTTTAGCCAAGGGAGTCATCAGAGCCTTGTACACTCACTCTGCAGCCCGGAAAAACCCTGGTTTTGCAAGTGAATTTCATAACCGAATCTAGATAAAATGTCTCCAGTCAAGTTGCTGCCAACTATCAAATGATAAACCCTCCTACTGCCAAAACAAAAACAAAAACAAAAAAACCCCACCAGACTCTTTTTACGTAATCCTTTCTTCTCTTTCTCCATTTTGTTTGCCTTCAATGAGAGAAGCAGAATCTTGGAACCAGAAAGGCCCTTGAGGGGCACACAGGGTTGGCCTGCACCAGTTTACTATGGGAAGGGAGGCCGGGCCTGCAGAGGCTCCTGGACTGGCCTGGGGCCATGGCCCTGGGAGAAGCCCAGTCTCCGACCTCGAGGCTAGTACCACACACAACGTGCTTCTGAAGCCTAGTGTTCCTCTCCTGGTACAAATGAAGGGAACCGCACAAAGCACTAGCGTCGTAAGAGGGCACGCGCTGCCTTAAAAAACGGAGAAACAGCGTGGACCGAGGCCGCGTCTGTCGGGCAGTGCAGGCCCCTGCTGTCAGTTTTTCAGCAGCAGAGCCCACCTTGATGGTGACAGCTGTCAGCGGACCCCTCTGTGGGTGACTCAGGAGGGCGGGGCCCAGCGGGCTGTCACAGCCAGAGTCAGGAGCCTCTTCTGGCGGCAGGCTTGGTGCGAGAGGAGGATGTGGACAGATAGTGGGGTGCACAGCCAAGGCAGTGGCTTCCTGTGGACAGAATCTGGGGCGGCGCTTTTGTTTTTAACATTTACCCACATAGTACTAAAACAATAAAGGTGCTGTGAGTCCGGCTTTTAAGATGAAAATGATCTAATTTGAAGGGACTGGGGAAATGTCATCAAAGTCACTGATCATATAATATGACATATCTGTCTTTTCTAACCTTGTCTTCAGAAAACAAAAGCAAAAATGAAGTGACAGGATTTGGCCAGAAAGTCTGGGCTGCCGCGAACAGGACCTCAGAAGGGCCATGTGTTCTCTGAGAGTTATGACAGTAATCCTGAACCTTCGATACGCCCGCACTGGGCCAGATCCTCCGTATATACGACTTCTGCCGCCCCTGGATCCCGGAGCTTGGCCATAGCGTTTCCACCTTTAGATGCGGAGAGGGAGGTCTGTGTGGTCTCGCGCAGCACGTGGTGGGTCAATATGTTGAGTCCACGTGTGGCTTGGCCGTCCTGCGACCTTGCCTTCAGGTCTGCAGAGGCGCGAGCGCAGGGTGAGTGGTCTGGTTACTTCCCGCTGGCAGGCTCTGCCCGAGCTGCCTCTTTGGCATCAGGCTCCTTGCCCTGCGTGGCCAGGGACAGTGTCCTCCTGCTGGAGAAAGTACTGAGAGTGCTCTGTGCGGGAGCTGGGCATTCGGAAGCCATCTGAGACTGGTCTGAAGGAGCCAGAGACTAATGAACTCGGCAGTCCAAAATTATGCACGTGCCCTGCAGCTGGAGCTCGCTGCCAGTCTGCAGACTGTAACTTGCAAGCACGTTTGCACCAGTAAATAGGAGTATTAGCACTTAATGGGTTCTGCCTGGTGGTTCGTCACCAAGGTGACATAAGCTGCATGAGGCCTTGCTCTCCAGCATGGCCTTTGGTATTTTTTTTTAATAAATTTATTTATTTACTTATTTTCGGCTGCATTGGGTCTTCGTTGCTGCGCGCAGGCTTTCTCTAGTTGCAGCGAGCAGGGAGGGGCTACTCTGTTGCGGTGCGCAGGCTTCTAATTGCAGTGGCTTCTCCTGTTGCGGAGCACGGGCTGTAGGCGCCCGGGCTTCAGTAGTTGTGGCACACGGGCTCAGTAGTTGTGGCTCGCGGGCTCTAGAGCGCAGGCTCAGTAGTTGTGGCGCACGGGCTTGGTTGTTACGCGGCATGGGGGATCCTCCTGGGCCAGGGATCGAACCTGTGTCCGCTGCGTTGGCAGGCAGATTTTTAACCATTGTGCCACCAGGGAGGTCCCTGGCCTTTGGTGTTTTTACCTGTCCTCTGGCAGGACAGAGCCAGTCCTGGAAGCTGTCACCCCCAGGAGCTCCCCTTGGCCTCTGGTCAATCGCCGGAGAGCTAGGATGGCCTCGGCAGGACACTGAGCCGGGCATACACAGCCCCCAGGCCTCAGGGCTCTGGATTAACAGTGCGTGGATGACCGTCAGCATGGTGGGGTTCTGGTGACAGTGGGGGGTGGCTGCTGAGTGGTTTCCTCTTGTTCCTTTGCTCTGTCACCCCCTCCCCAGCAAGGGCTTCCTGCCTTATGCCGAAAAGGCGTGGGGAGCGGGCAGAGGGGAGCCGGCTGACTCACTCTCCCTGCTCACCGGCCTTAGACAGGAGGTTCAGAAAAGCCGCCCCGCCTCTTCTGGCAGTGGGGCGGAGGCGTGCGGGCGGGGGCTGTGGCTGGTGAGGCCTGCTCCCGGAAGGTCAGGTGCAGCCTGGAGCTGCCTTCCTATTGGTAGGCGCTTTGTCCCACGTGGGTTTTTAGTAAAGAAAGCCAGGCCATCTCTCCAGCTCAGGGCCGGCTGACATCTCTTCCTGGACCTCGAGGTGCTGCGTGACCCTACAGAGCAGTGCTCAGGGAGACTTACTGGGGGTTCGGGGGTCTCGGTGGACGCACATGTGTGAGGCACTGAGCTCCAGTACCAGCCCTGACTCAGCCTGATGTGCGGGAAGTCACCTGGCCGCTGGTTCTAATCTGGGACGTGCAGGCTTGAGCTGGCCCTTGAGAAGGGCAGCCCCGGTCCTTGGTGATCAAGGAAGTCTGACTGCCCCTTTTCTCCGCCTCTAAGTTCTCGTGAAATAAGAATCGCAGACTGCTTTCCTCAGGTCCCTTTTGTCCTGAACGCTAAGACAAAGTAGGTTTTCCCGTGCTCTGTGGGACATGATCGCCGTATTCCCAGGGTTATGTCCCAGGTCAGGTGTAGCTACCCCAGTGGAGAGAATGGCTGACCGCCCCGCGGGTGCGCGGGCAGCAGGCAGCCCCCGGCCTTCGGGCCCTTTGTGTGAGCGGGAGGCCGGCTTAGCACGCGCACCGGCCAGGTGGCTTCTGGGTGCCTGCTTCGGGGGCTCTTCTGCTGTGCCGAGGGGACACCGTCTAAAGCAGCGTGACGTGGGTTCAGGGGCCACACGTTGAGACCAAGATGTGTGTAGGCAATAAGATTAAAATTGGGTCTGGTCTTATGTTATATCACACCTAGTTTTTTTCTTTCCTGTTCAGTGCAAACAGGTGCCCATTAGCGCGTGGCTGGTTAAGAGAGGCTCCGGATCGGCCTGACTTATAAAATCGTCAGCCCTAAACCTAGGTCACGTATGACTTTGAAAATCAGATTCGTGCTTAGTTCAGAGCACAGATGCCTGAACTTTTGCTGTGCTTTTCCAAAGCAGAGAGACGTGTGTCTCCTTGGCGTGTCTGCATGCAGAGGGAGGAGTGAGTTACGTGTCCGAAGGGAACCTTCTCTGAGCCGCTCTTTAATCCTCTTGACCCAGACACTCAAATTAAGATGCGTCACGGAGGCTTTAAACACTGCCTCTGTCTCGTCCTGTGGGCTGCGGCGCGGTGGGCGCGCTCCCCCGCCCGGGAGTCCGAGTGTGCACAGCCGTCCGGCGGGGCCCTGCCGGCCTCGCCGTGGCTTCTCCCCGGTTTCCACATCGAGCTGAGGCCAGTGTCGTCCCCCGGGCTTCTGGGCGGGGCCTCGACACGAGGGCCAGGGCGTCAGAGCTGAGGGGGTGCTCTTTGTGTCTCGACGGGCTGGGTGACTACACCGCTGCTGGGCATTTCGAAATCATTCGGGCCATGAGGCAGAAACGGGAGGGCATGTGGCATCAGCTGTCCCCGCAGCCCCCGATCTGACGTGTTTCTTCTCTGCGTGGACTCCAGAATTCATATAGGAGTATTTGGGACCTCTTTTTTTTTTTTTAAACAGGGTCCTTTCCCTTTCCTTTTCTCCTCTGCTCATTAAAGTTGGAAAGAATCTTCGCCACCATGGACACAGCTGTCCTCACTTCTAGAAGGACGGTAGAGACCACTCCCCCTCCCCCCAAAGTAACTCAGTCCGTCTCCAGTCCACAGTGTGCTGGCTGGTGGGTGTCAGAGCCAGGATGAGAACCCTGAGCTCCGGTCTCCGCCGTGCTTCTGTGCCCGTACCTGCGTGCGTGCCTGTCTGCGCGTCTGTCTCCCTCACTGTGACTCCAGCACCGCTTCCGTGGGGGTCAGGGGCTGAGCAGACGCGTCACCTCGGGGCTCAAGCTCCAGGACTGGAGGAGAGTGGCCACCTGGCTTGTCAGCTCTCTCTCCTCCGCTCCCAGGCCGGCCAGGCCAGGCTGCTGTGGCCCAGGTCCCCGGAGGAGGGGAGGCTTCTCTGTGCAGACCGAGCCAGAGCTGACGAACTACAGGCTGGTCTAAGCAGCCCGAGGCTCGTTAACCCTGTTGGACAGCTTTAGTGCTTCCTAGGACTTGTGAGCCGCTCTTCAGAACACCAGAAACGAAGGAGCGCTCCCGTATACACCTCTGTTTGTTGCACCGCCAGGTTCAGTCGGCTAAGGGGCTGTGACGCTCAGCTGGCCCTCTGAGGAGTCAGACTCACCGCTGCCCTTTAGACTCTGCTCCTGACATGTCACTCGTGTGGGTGGGTCTCCGATCTTTCTCCCGAGTTCCTGCTGTGTTAGCGTGTGTCACAGGGTTTCTTTCCCTTTGTACCTCAGCTTCGAACGCCTGGTAAGACAAAGGGCGTGCAGTTCACCGAATGACATTTGTACCTCAGTCTCGCCTTGCCTCTCTGTGTCCTAATCACCCATCTTAAGTGGCGCGGCTCGCAGCGGGCAGGCGGCTGTGTCTGGAGGTGTCGGGCTGTCGCGGTCGGAGCGGGGCCGCTCACGGCAGCTGGTGGGCAGAGAGGCCGGGGAGGCTGCTCGCAGCCCTCGGCGCAGGACGCCCCACGACAGAGAGCGAGCTGGGCGGAGACACCCTCGACGGGTCGCCTCCGAGGGCTGGTCCAGTCTGTCGCTGGGCGGGTCTGCCTTGCCCACGCCCTGTGTCCTGCGGCAGTCCCACGCGTGACGACTGTAGTTGCCACACACACATCAGCTGAGATGGCGGAGGAGGTCGGGTCGGGCCCGGGGCATCGCCTTCGGGCTCCTTCGTCTCCAGGACGGAGGCCTGGGCGGTGCCAGGAGCGGGCGCCGGGCCCCTGACCCTCGGCTTTCCGCGGCCCCGCAGTTCCTGCGAGTCACCAAGCAGTACCTGCCGCACGTGGCACGCCTCTGCCTCATCAGCACCTTCCTGGAGGACGGCATCCGCATGTGGTTCCAGTGGAGCGAGCAGCGGGACTACATCGACACCACCTGGAGCTGCGGCTACCTGCTGGCCTCCTCCTTCGTGTTCCTCAACCTGCTCGGACAGCTGAGTGAGTGGCGCCGGCGCTCGGGGGCCTGTGTGTCTGCAGCTCCTCACGCCAGGCCAGCAGCCCGGGCCCGGCAGTTGGGCCTGCCGGCGCGCGGGTGCGTGCTCTGTGTTGGGTCCTGGCTGCGTTGCTTTGAGGCCCTGTGATCAGTGCCCAGAGCGGGAGGTGCTGGAGATGGGGGCACCTGGGTGGGCCAGCGAGGAGCTGAGGCACCCCAGACCCAGGGTGTCTGGAAAGGATCAACAGGTAAACAGAGAAGGGGGCGCATCAGACACCCGTGCAGCTGCGTCGGCCTCGGGTCTGCCTTCCGCCCCTGCTGGCCGTCTTGCGGCGGCAGCGCTCCCTCTCGCACGTTAGGGGGCAAGGACGGGACTTGCACTTGCCAGCCTGTCCCGAAGCCCCACAGTTGAGCTTCTTTCTGATGGACAGTGACTGACTGTAAGCAAGGGACCCACTTTCCGGACCAGTGTTTTTGATGAGTAAAGACCAGTGGATGCGTGTGTGTGGCCCGTGCCTACCACGACCCTCCCAGAAGATGCTTTTTGCTTGGGGGTGGGCGGTTGGGCTGCCGCTGCGCGGAGGGCCAGGTGAGTGGCCGCGGTCCCCTGAGCCTCGCCCTTCTCCTCTGCAGCCGGCTGCATCCTGGTGCTGAGCAGGAACTTCGTGCAGTACGCCTGCTTCGGGCTCTTCGGCATCATCGCGCTGCAGGTAAACGGCACGCGGCTGGGGTCTCACTCTCGCTCTGGTTAGAGCAGAGCTGCTGGCGAAAGGCATTTGTGAGGACTCAGGCTCAGTCCCCTCTCGGCCCTCTGTGTGTCTGCCTGGAACTCCTTTTCTTTTCTGAGAAATTGCTGGATTTTCCTCCACGCCAGCCGTGGAAACTCAGGAGAGCCAGACAGCCGAGCGCCCTGGGAAGGGGCCGAACTCCGGGCATCCTCCTTTTGCCACTTTCCTGAGTTCCCTGTGACAAGGGGACAAGTCACGGGGTCGGCTGCAGCCAGGGCACTGTGTTGTTAGCGTCTTACTTCATAAAGAAGAGCACCTAGCTACTCACGTGAGATGTGTCACACACATCGACTGCAGACTGGCGTCTCAGAGCCGCTGCGTTCTCCAGAACGTCCTGGGCCCCGCCCTGAGGAGGCAAGGGCTTGCTGGATCCGGGGCCACCGCTGCCCTGAGACGCTGAGCTTGGGGCCGTCGGGGTCCTGAGAGGGTTCTTTGCGTCTTGTATTTAGATTGTCACCTACGCTGGAAGAACTGCCTGGCGCTGTTCATTCTGTAGAAATACAGATCTGTCTGAAAATGCTGAGACTCAAGTTTCTCTCTCTTCTCTCTTCTCCTTAGACGATTGCCTACAGCATTTTATGGGACTTGAAGTTTCTCATGAGGTAGGTGCCTTCTGGCTGGCGACTTCGTGCACTTTCCTCGTGTTTCTAAACTCAGTAACTGTTGGTTGAAGTAAGTTTCTTTGGGTCCAAACCATGCTTCTTAGAATCTGTAGCGGACGTTGGTGAAGCCTTTTCCTTCCCCACCCACAGCCCCCAGGACAGAGGTGAGAATGAGGTCATCCCTCCCGACCCCGTATCTCATGAGGGCGACGAGGGCCCAAGTGAAGTACTGGCTCCCAGGGACCCAGCTGGTCAGCAGGAGAGCCCAGGCCAGGCCATCCCGAGGGTGGCGCGGAGGCATCCGTGTCTCCGGTCGCGTGGGGCTTCCCTGTCCGTGGGTGTCACCGGAGTCCCTGCTCCTGCCGGGGTCTCCCGATGTGGTCCGCCGGGCGCTCACAGAGCCTGATGAGCCTGAGCGACTAGCGTGGCGTGTCCGTTCCTCAGGAACCTGGCCCTGGGAGGAGGCTTGTTGCTTCTCCTGGCGGAGTCCCGTTCCGAAGGGAAGAGCATGTTCGCGGGCGTCCCCACCGTGCGCGAGAGCTCCCCCAGACAGTACATGCAGCTCGGAGGCCGCGTCTTGCTGGTCCTGATGTTCATGACCCTCCTGCACTTCGACGCCAGCTTCTTCTCGGTAAGTGTTCCTGTCGGGTCCCTGTCCTTCTAGAAGGGGTGCTGCCCCCTCTTCCCAGCTGTGCACTAAGCATAGCTGAGGGGCCATCGGGATGATCCTGTTAAAGGAAACAGCGCTGCCAAGCTCTTACGCACCAAGAAGGTGCCTTTCCAACAGATTCGGTCCCGCATCTCCCTGACCTCGCTGAAGGGTCCGTCCAGGCTGCTGGCGAAGGTTCCTGGCACAGGCTCCTGTTTCTCTTTCCTTCCTCACACTCCTGCCTTTATCGTGTCCTTTTTGTTGGGGCTGCAGAGTCGAAGGCTTTGTCCTTGTCCCCCAGTAGCTTACAGAGCTGGGGGGCCCCGGCTGGGCGGGGTCCCCAGGAGGGGCTCCTGGTGCTGGGGAGGGGGGGAGCGTTTGGCTCTAAGCAGCGCCGGGGACTGTGGTTGTGACTGACGGGTCCACCGGGCTCAGACTGGGGCAGGTCCCGGTAAATCCCAGCCTGTTCTTTGGAGACCTGCCATTCCCCAAACCTTTCTCAATTTTCAAAGCGTTGCTTTCGCTGCTGCCCCCATCGCAGGAGACATGATTTTCTTCCCTGCTTGTGATGCCGGCTCTCGGCACGCCCTGAGTCACTCCACCCTGGCCCACGGGCAGCTGGAACCTGCCTGTGTATTTCCATTGCTTACCTTCCAACCCGTGCAGATTCTCCAGAACATCGTGGGCACGGCTCTGATGATTTTGGTGGCCATCGGCTTTAAAACCAAGCTGGCCGCTTTGACTCTCGTCGTGTGGCTGTTTGCCATCAACGTGTATTTCAACGCTTTCTGGACCATTCCCGTCTACAAGCCCATGCACGACTTCCTCAAGTACGACTTCTTCCAGACCATGTCGGTGATCGGAGGCTTGCTCCTGGTGGTGGCCCTGGGCCCCGGGGGCGTGTCCATGGACGAGAAGAAGAAAGAGTGGTAACAGACCCCTCCCCGCCTGGCTGGGACCCGTGGCCGTCGAGGACTGGTTCAGGGTGGATTCGCCATAACTGCCAGCATTTCTGTATCCTCTCCCCTCCCCTCCCTTGGTAAAGGCACAGATGTTTTGAGAACTTTATTTGCGGACACCTGATAATTGATGGCTAAATCTGCTCTGGACCCCACCACCTGGTGTCTGACCGTGCGGAGCCGGCCGGCCCGTGGTCAGCACCTCCCTCCCCAAGGCCGGCCGCGGCTCCGTGGAGTGAGCAGCTTGCTTGGCTGTGGCCTCTCGGTCCTGGTTTTCTTTCGGTTCTTTTTTGGGGTGGGGGACCTTCAAGCTGTACTGTGAGCAGATACATTTGTGTATCATTCAAAGCAGTCTCCCTCTTTATTTTTTTTTAAAGTTTACGTTTTTAGCTAAAACTACTCGATGATTTGGGGTGGCCCCACCCAGCATCAACACACTGGTTCCGACTCGCACCAGTGCCTTCCCCGTCGTTTCTGCCCTGCGTTGTGATGCTTTATAGGGACAGCGAGAGCATGTAGAGAACCCCAGACCCAAAGCGTAAGGCAGCGCTGGAGGGGCAGCGAAGGTGCGGTGAGAGGCGTTCACCAGGGCCTCGACTCGGATCGGTGCCGTTTTTATGGGGCGACGCCCTGGGAGCGGTAGTGGCTCAAGGTGCGGACGGTGGCCCACGGGGAGGCTGCCCGGAGCCCGCAGGAACCCGCCCCCCGGGCCCGGCAGCACGCGGGCCTCAGCCGCATGCGTGGCCAGCTCGGTGGGGGCCAGCTGCCACCGCGGGGCCGGGCCAGAGCGGGGTGCTCAGACCGGTTACCTCACACTGAGCTGCCCCAGGGCCACAGCCAGAGCCAGGCCGGCGCTGCCTGCTGTCTCCCCCCTCCCGGGGCTCCCCAGGCCATGCGGCCACCACTCCCCACCTTCACGAGGCTGCGGCTTGCTCAGACTGTCCATTTGCTATGCTGAATGCAGCCCAAAGTACTTTTTACGATTTGTGATGCCTTACCGATTGGATCTCGAGCCTGTATTTCAAGTTTCCTAACATTGCCTTATACTGTTTCTCTTCCTGGGGCTGTGAGTGCTTCTTGCTGTTCTCCACTCGTCCGCCTCCTAGCGATGCCTCTGTGCCTCCCACGGGGAGTCAGGGTCAGACCGACATGGTGAGGCTGGCGAACTCCCCTCCTTGGAGGCCTCTCGCAAGCCTTGCCTTGGGGCCGATCTCACCTTCTCCGGTTCGCTCAGCTAGGGGTGCCAGCCTGAGGGCCTCCCCAGGGCTGCTGGGGCCAGTCCTGAACCCAGATCCACGTCTACCTTCCAGGCCAGAGCCAGGGTGAGGTGGGGAGCAACCCGCCCCGCCCCAGCGAAGCCCCTGGTCAGCTTCCCAGGGCAGGGGGGAGGCCGGCTCTTACCCACCAGTGCGCTTAGCGCCTTTCCAGCACCCTCCTGTGTCCCCGCCACTGCAGAGGCTCAACCCAAGACGCTCCCAATCCCTCCCCCGGTGGCCCTACTCCCCGAGTATTTATAAGTTCAGAGGCTTTTCTACTTCAGTCACTGGGATGCTCCCACACCAAGGGGGTGTTCTGACTCAGTGCGCAACCTGGGCAGGGTGGCGTCTTGATCTACACCCCCCTCCCCGTTACCCCAGCATGATGGCCCTGATGAACGGCGCTCTCGGCCAGGTCGCAGTTGCTCCGTGACACTGTTTTTGGCAGGGTACGGGTCTTCTTCGGCTCCCTCCTAGGAAGACCTTTCTGGTTTGTAAAAACTGAGATTGACCCTGGTGGCCAGGTGGCGTCGTGGCCACCAGTCCCGCCTCCCCTGGCCCTGCGTGGGCTAGTGCTCCGGCCGGGGGTCGATGCCTACTCGGGGAGAAGAGAAAAACAGGATCTACCAACTGGTTCTGGAGCAACCATTTCTGAAAAATTTTTTTGCTTTATGGGGGAGATAGATAGTTATGAATCTCATTTTATGCTGTATTTTATATCTTAGTTGTGTTTGAAAACATTTTGATTTTTGGAGACACGTCAAAATAAATAGTGGCATTTGTTGTATGCAGTGTGATCCTCTGGTGTCGTCCAGCCAGGTGGGGACTGGCCAGGGCTCTCCTCGGTGCCCCCTCCGGGGTCCCTGCTGCTTCCTGGGGGTGGGGGTGAGACCCTGACATCCGCGGGTCAGACCCCCCGGCCCGGCCTTCTGGGGCAGCAAACGAGGAGTGGATGGACATCCCACCAGTTGGGAGGACGCACGGCGGGCACCTCGAAGAGGAACATGGCGTGCATGCCGGGAGGGTTCTCGAAAGGCTCTCAAGATGCGTTTTCTCCAGCGACTTTCCATTAACCTGACTGTTTGAAAGAGCTGAAGCTCTTAGGTTTGCGGTGATGACTCTTGGACTTCTTTCTCAACGAGCCGGACTGCTTCTGCGGCACAAACAGAGAATCCTGATCAGTGGAGGCGTTCTGATCTGACGCAGGGGTGCTGTAAGCCCGGCCCCCGCAATCCCGGCCCGCAGACAGGAAGAGGCTTTAGTGGAAACTCCTGGGCAGCAAACCAGGAAGCAGCCCCCCGCCCCCATTAGAGCAGCCTCGGCGCTTATCTTAACGTAGCGTTAGCTTGAGATTTCGGTTGTGAGAAAGGTGTTTTTTTTAAAGAAGCTGAAACCATAGCTAGAAGAAGCCGCTGCCACGCCGGCAGCCCTGGGGGTGGCACCCCACCTTCCCGCGCTTGGGGACCCGCTCCCGGCCCGCGGCCTCGCTGTCCCCAGGGCCCGTCTCTCTGCGGCGTCTTGGCTTCTCGTCCTCATCCCCTGTCAGAAAGTCGTCGGTGCTGTCCCCATGCTCGGTCCCTCCCAGGTCCTTTTTGGTGAACAGCTCGGCTGGAAGGAGCAGAGGTTTGGGCCGTTTTAGGTCGAGTCCACCACCCGTGTCGGGGGTCAGCCGGGCCCAGGACTGGAGGACACACGGCGGGAGGGAGCTGCTCACGGCTGACAGAAACGGAGCGGGCGGTCGCAGCCCGAATCCAGAGGATGGGCAGGGAGGGGGGCGCGTCCTGGCTTACGTGGGTACAGGTCTGTCATGCTGTCGTCACTGTCACTTGGGGCGGCGCCGTCATCGCTGGACGGGGGTTCCCAGAAGGCTGCTCTAGGGCGGGGCGGCCCGCCACTGTCCTGCCGGGCTCCCCTCCTCCGACGCCTGCCGCCGGCACAGGCGGGCACGAACTCCACGCACTGCTTCTGGCACTCCTCGTCTGGGAGACAGATACGCACGCTGCCCGGTTCCCGCCTCGTCTCCCCACAGCCCTCGGGGAACAGAGCTGAGCTCCGCCAGGGCCCCCCGAACCCTCCCCCCACAGGTAAGATCAGCAGAGGAAGGCGAGCGTCGCCAGCCGGGTTCCTTTCGGGAGAGCAGGGGGGCGCGTGGGGACGCGGGCCCGGGGCAGGAGGGTGGCGAAGGCCTCCCTCTCCTCTCCTCCCCGACTAGGACGCGCCTGGAGCATCTGTTCTCTGGCTCCAGCCGGCCACGGCTGGGAGGGCGCTGAGCGGGCACAGGAAGCCGGGCCAGCCTGTCCCCCGGAGATGGAAGTCCCCTCGGGCACAGCGGCCAGGACCCCCGCTGGATGGCGGGGCTCAGCGGAAGTTGGTGCCTGGCCCTTGCCGACCCTTGGCTCAGAGCAGAGGGCGGGGACGAGGCCTCACGGAGAAGCCTCGCTGCAGCCACACCGGCCCCCCTGCACCGAGGACTCGGGGCAGCCGGCTGCTGGAGCTCGCCCTCCGTCGGCCCTCACTGTCCCCCAACTCCGGCCATCGTCACTCACGGGGTGGACGAGCCCTGCTGGGCCCCGGCTCTCTCGTCACCGCCCACCTGCAGGGCCCCATCCCCGGCTGCCCCTCTGCCGCCCCCTCCACGGCCGCACAGCGGCCCCGTCACCAGCAGAGCGGAACCTGCGCATGGCCAGGCGCCCCGGCCCGGCATCGGAACCGCTCCCTACTCGTGGGGAAACGCAGCCCCTTCCCGCCTCGCCGAGCAGCTGAGCGCGGCTGTGGGAAGCAAGGTGCCCGGGGACCCCGTGTCCTGCCTCCGCAGGCCCCTCAGCGCCGCGCTCGCAGCCTCATCTCTTCACTGGGAAGCAAGGCCTTCGGGCTCGTCCTCCTTCACCTTCCTTCCCGTCCCCAGGCCTGCCCAGCCGCTCCCCCTGCCCCCGCCTCGCTCGCTCGCGGGGAGGCTCAGGCCTCCTGGCCCGCTCCGGCCTGGCTCTGTCCCCACCTCGCCACCTCAGCTGCCTCCGTCAGATCTCGGCTCACTCTTCCGTTCGCACCTGCCCTTCGGGGCCGTCTGACGAGGCTACCGCTGCGTCCCTGAGACTCCTCTCTGCCTCAGACACGACCGCACGGGGCTCCTCTGAGCTCAGGCCCGGGCCTGTCACCCAGCTCCACGGGATGCAGACGCCGTGTCTGTGTCGCTGATCTGCATCATCTGAGGGCTGGTCCGTGTTCTCAACAGCCACCCTCCCTGATCCACCTCCACTTGTAACGTGCGAAGGGACCTGTGCTCTTCCCCAGAAAGCCATTCTTCAGACTCCACTCTCCCACCTTCGTGACGTCAGCAGCCACCAGTTGTCACACCAGGACCCTGGGAAGCACAGCCGGTTTCCCCCTCTCCCTCACTGCCCCCGTCCGCTGATTCTATCCACAAAACCCTTAGAAACCTCCCACATCCTTCCATCTGCCCTGCCAGCACCTGGCGACCCCAGCCACCGGCATCTTCACCTGGGTGACTGCACAGCAACCGGGTGGCCCCTCCCCTCCCCTCTCCCCTGGCAGCAACATGTGATCCTGAGACACAAACAGATCAGGCCAGTCCCTGCTTTAACCCTTCCAGGGCATCCCCACTCCACGGCTGCCAAGACCCACTGTGGTCTCGTCCCCACCTGCCTTTCTAACCCCACCTTGCCTGGTGGCACAATGGCCATCCTCCAGACACCCCCCTAGCCAAGCGAAGCACTCTCCCCACCTCCCCGCCCCCACCCCCCGCAGTCCCTCAAGTCTCAGTCTAAAGGGAAACCCTCCGAGAACCTCCTGCATAAGACAGGTCCACCTGCCTCGCTTGACACCGTCTTCTTCACAGCACTTAATACAACCTGCATCACTTCGGAGTCTGCCTCTGGCTCTGCACCGTCTCTACCGTCGTCCCTCTCTCCTCACTGTACTGGGACCCGAACCACTGCGTCCACCAAGTACCACCAAAGGACGCCCGGGCTGCCGCTTCTGCGTTCTAGGGGCGCTGGTCCTGGGGGAGGGCAGGCAAGCACCCAGACACCCACGTCCCGCCTTGGCTACTTACATTTCTGCAGCGCCCTCTGGTACCGCCGGCCCTGGGTGTGCCTCAGCACGTGCTCCGGGGACTTGTTGATGTGCCGCAGGGTGAGTTTGCAGAACAGCTGGTGCCTAAGGGGACAGTTCACAAGCAAGGATCCCGACCCAGGGTTCTCCACCCTGGCCTCCCCCAGACAGACTGACAGGGGAGGTCTACCACGTGGCTGGGGCATCAGGATTCTTAGAAGCTCCCAAGCAACTGCAGTCCGCAGCCGGGTTGGAGAAGCACTCATCCAGGCGGACTGCGGCCTCTCACCGTCTACCTGGAAAACAGGCCTCACCAGCCTCGCCGGACTCTGCTCCAGCACGAGAGAGGCACGTCGGCGAGAGCCTGGCAAAGTGCTCGACAGTGGGAGCGTCTACCATGCCCCTCTTCGTTTTGACTACTATTGTCAACCGTGCGCTCTCAGCTAAACCAAAGCTCTCCTTTAAACTAAAGGTGACCAAGCGCAAGCGCTCCAATCCTCTGGAAGCAGACAGGCCCAGGTGACAGACCTCACGTTTACAAAAAAGCAAACACGCACGGGGGACGGGCCTCACTGGAGATCCCAGGTGACTCACAGCTCCAGGACGCCCACCTGGATCTCAGGTCTCCTATCTCACGGGAGGGTGCGCGCTGCAGAACAGGCCGCGTCTTTGAGGAGCGCTCACCCAGCGGGGAGGGGTCGGGGCTTTGGAGTCTACCCAGCTCCGGCCAGACTCAGCACTAGGAACTGTCCCACCCTAGGCCTCCCGGGCAGTGCCGGGCCCGCCTCGGCGCGGCCCAGCCACGTACGGGTTCTTGGTGCTGGGCACAATGTGTGGCTCGAACTCGGCGTAGTCGAAGGCCGGGGAGGCGCGGACCAGCCGCCGGTACTTCTTGCCGCGGGTGTAGACCTGGAGCTCCGGCAGGCGGCAGGGCAGCTCGTGGCCCGTCAGAACGCACCTCACCTGCGGGCGGGAAGGCGGGGCGGTCAGGGGGTCTGGGCGGTCTGGGGACCCGGGGCCCGTCGCGCGGGGTCCTGTGCTGCCCGCCCACCTTGCGGGCGCCGGGCTCCAGCCGCAGGCTCGGATGCTCCCGCAGGAAGGCGCATACATCGGCCGGCGGCTCGATCATGGCTCGGCGCGCACGGAGCTGGAGGCCGAACGTCGCTCGAACCACGTGGGCCGGGGCGGGGCCGGGCGGCGCCCCGGAAGCAGACGCCTCCAGATCCCGGAAGCGCGCGCCCGGGCGGGGCGATGGCGGCGGCGAGGGGGTTGGGGCTGCGAGCGGCGGGGCTGGGGTCGCTGCTGCGGGCGGCGGGCACGGGGCCGGTGAGCGGAGCGGGGTGGCCGGGCTGGGGGCGCGCGCCCGGACTGAACGAGCTCAGCCGGCCCCTTGCGTCTCCGCAGGCCCCGGCCCGCGCCGTCCGGAGGAGCGCCCTTGGGGTCATCTCGCGCCCAGGTGAGGACTCGTCCAGGGATGCCCTCGGCATCTGGGAAAGCCGCCCTGTCCGTCCGTGCCTCCGCTTTGCCGGGGCGCGTGGCGTCACGATAAGCCCTGGAACTGCCGCCCGAGCCTCTGAGTCGGGCCCTGGGTGCGCGCGGGCTCTGGCGGGCGCTGTCGTCCGCGCTGCCGCCCGACACGCTCGTCCCGAGACGTGCCATAACCGCCCCACGGCACCTCGGGCTGATGCGGGGCCAACCCAGGACGGAAACTGTGTGGGCTCCTAAAGGAAAGCCTAGCTAATCACCACGGTTTGCATGTTGCCTCCAAGGCACAGCAAAGGGTACTTGTCTGTAGAGTGCTGTGCACGCTGTAAAGGCACGTTGCAAGCCTGCTCCAGGCCTGCCTTTTCACCATCCTCCAGACCCGTAATGCTTTCCGTTGATGGGACTCACCCTCTGAGAGCCTAAATGTACTTCCTGTGTTTGTTCTGCCGACTTTAAATTTATGAACGATGAAAAAGAACAGCTGTTCTGAGTTCTGTAAACCACTCTCCCGAGTGTATCACATTCAGTCTGCAGAGCACAGTAGCCTGTACCCGTGCACCTTCATGACAGGACACATCTCAGCATATTCTTGCACAAAAGGCGTGAGGTGGTTCCATGAATTACCCAGGGTCATGGTTGGTGGCAGAGCCAGGACGAAGCCCTGGATCTCATTCAGTGGGTGACTGTCCACTGAGTGGGTGTCATGCGCTGGGCACTGGGTTAGGAGCTGGGCTGGACGCATGTGCTGGGCTCCCGACTGCACGTGGTGGCCTGGGCCCTCTTCTGCATCACGTTCTCTCCGGTAGTCACGGCAGCTTCAAGGAGTTGTCTGCTCCAGTTCTTTGTTCCAGGGCTTCCGGCCCCATGCCCATGTTGTGACATCTACTAGGGTTGGTCTGGAGGCCCAGCAGGTGTGGCAGCTCTTCAGCCGGAGCAACTGCTGCAAAAACGGAAGACGACTCCTTCCTCCAGTGGTTTCTGCTTCTCATACCTGTGACTGCCTTTGGCCTGGGGACGTGGCAGGTAAAGCCTGGCTTCTCGCGCTCCTGGCTCTGAGCCCTTGACTCTGCTGCCATCTGCTCAGGCTTATGCCCTGTGTCCGCAGGTCCAGCGCCGGAAGTGGAAGCTACAGCTCATCGCAGAACTAGAGTCTAGAGTTATGGCCGAGCCCATCCCGCTGCCCGCAGAGTGAGTGTGTGAGGCCGCCCCCCCCGGGGCTGGGGCTCAGGTGAGGTCAGCAGTGGGGCCTGGCTGCTGCCACCCTTCCCGACCCTGAGGGGAGCCCTCAAAATCAGGGGTCCTGCTAGGCTTCCTGTTGACACCCGACTGCCCTCGTGAAGCTGCCTGTCATACAGACACAGATCTTTGAACCTGGGTTTCGTGCCTTTTCCAGGCCCAGTGTAGCTGAGGGACCCCCCCACAGTGCTGACGGCTTTCTGCAGCAGTAATTCTTAGCTGGAGGGGAGGGCACGCGCATGTCACGTCTGGACATGAGCATGGTACTGTGAGAAAATGCGCAGGCATTCGACTGCTTTCTCCCCTCATTTAAAAGCACTGTCCTAGGAATTCCCTGGTGGTCCAGTGGTTAGAACCCCAGGCCTCCACCGCAGGGGGCCCTGGTTCCATCCCGGTCGGGGAACTGAGATCCCACAAGCTGTGCGGCACAGCCAAAAAAAAGGCACTGTCCGAAGAGTGCCAGCTAAAATCACAGAGCTTTCCCGACAGAGGAGCAAACAAGTGGGTCCCATTCGGCTTGCAGAAGGCGGTTCTGGCCGCGTATTTTACCGTGTTCACGCAGGCGGCCACAGCTTCAAGCTTTTCTTGAAAACATGGACTGTTCGGCAGCACAGATCCACGTTCCCATGTGGCAGCAAAGGGATCAGCTTCCCCCTTTGGAGGGCGCATCACGCAGACCCCACCGTGGCGGTGTGTCCCCTTCTACATTGCTTCTCAGGCCACGGTGGGCTTCGTGGTTTGCAGACCCTTGAGAGGGTTTGTCTTCCTGCCAAACCTGGCTTGGTCTCAGCTCCTCCCCTCTCTTGTAGCCCGATGGAACTGCAGAAACTGGAGTACCGGCCGGTGAAGGTCAGGGGGCACTTTGACCACTCCAAAGAGCTGTACATGATGCCCCGGACCATGGTGGACCCGGCCCGGGAGGCCCGGGAGGCCGGCCGGCTCTCGTCGGCGGCTGAGAGTGGTGCCTACGTGGTCACTCCCTTCCACTGCACTGCCCTGGGGTGAGTGGGACGCGGGGCAGCTGACCGGCCCGGCAGATGCGGTCCTTCCCACCTCCTTCCTTCTCAGCCCCCAGCCCTGGGGAATCCAAGAAACCCAGATAAGCTCGACTCCTTGGGAGTTTGAAATGTGTAATTCTGACATTATTAAGCCAATTAACTTCTTACTGAACAACGCCTGCCTGTTGAGCTCTGAAGGAAGGAGAGGTGAACGAAACAGGCCTCTGGAGAAACCGTCCATGAGTGGCCCACACGTTTAGTGCTTAGGGTGCAGCCTGAGGGGCCAGCAGAGCAACTCAAGAGAAAGGAACCCCCAGCCCTGCAGGGAGGGAGTCGACTCGAGGAAGGCTTCCCCGGGGCTCTTTGGGTCAAATAGTGAGTGAGGAGACGGGCGGAGCATCCCAGGGGAAGGAGGTGACGTGCACGTTGGGGGCTCCGCAAGTGCAAGGCCGCTAAGTAGAGCAGCTGCCCGACGGTAACGTACAAATGAAACCCCAGGTCCCTTGTCAGCCCCCAGCTTTCTGGCTTTAGGTCTGGGATGGGCCCCAACGCTGCGGCTCGGGGACTCCCCTGGTTAGGACGGGAGATTGTGGGCAGACACGCGAGGCAGTAGTTGGAGGCGGCGGGGCGGTGTTGGTCATTGGCTGCGGGTGCAGCAGGTGAAGCACAAAGCAAGCGGAGGCCGCTGCTGCTGGCGACAGTGGCGCGGAGGCCGCGAACCTACAGCACTCAGGGTCGGGCACCCCCTCCCCCCTCCAGCTAGCTCTACTGACCCTTAAACCCTTACCGTGCTGTGGTCCGGGAGGGAGGCGCCAGAGTGACCGTTAGTGACCACCTTTATTCAAAAACCGTCCCCGACCTCAAACAGCGCGCTCTTACTACTCCAGAGTCACCATCCTGGTAAACAGAGGGTTTGTGCCCAGGAAGAAAATGAATCCAGATACACGGCGCAAAGGCCAGGTAAGGGGCGTGAACCCGTCCCCCTGTAGGAACCAATCCAGGCTCCATGCAGGGCCCCACAGAGCATCTCACACCTTCCTGGGCAGGTTGAGGGAGAAGTGGACCTAGTCGGGATGGTGAGGCTGTCGGAGACCAGGAAGCCCTTTGTTCCCGAGAACAATCCCGCGAGGAACCACTGGCATTACCGGGACCTGGAGGCCATGGCCCGGCTCACAGGCGCAGAGCCCATCTTCATAGATGCCGACTTCAGTACGTCGTGAGCAGGCCCTGTTCTACCTTCCTCTTGACCCTGGACAGCTCCCCGGCACTTCCGCCCCAGCGCTCCCCCAGCGCCCGTGTTGGTGGAGCGCGACATGGGGGGGCTGGCTGACTGGCCACTAAGTGCCAAGCAGCTGGTAGCACAGCCCCCGGTGAGGACACAGCCCACTGTCCCCGCAGAGAGCACAGTCCCTGGAGGACCCATTGGAGGGCAGACCAGAGTGACCCTGAGGAACGAGCACATGCAGTACATCATCACCTGGTAAGCCCGGGCTCCGCCCACTCCTGCTCGCCCCACCCTCCCTTCAGCCCCTGACAGCGCTCACTTTCTTTCAACCTAAGGTACGGACTCTGCGCGGCCACCTCGTACCTGTGGTTTAAGAAATTCCTAAGCCGGACTCCTGGTGTGTGACAAGGCTGGCGGATGTAGCCCTGTCCCTGAACAGCTGAAACCATTTCAAGAGACTCGACTTTAGGCTGATGACGTGTTACTGGTATAAATAAATCTCTACATCGCATGTGTAGCGCCTTCCTTCCACCCAAATGAACTAGTCCATCTAAGATCCGGGCTTGGTTCAGCGTATTCAAGTACTGCTTGGCCTTTTCAAAACTGGACTAACACATAAGCGCTGCCCTATGAGAGATAAGGACGCAGGGTTCACTTGCCACTGTCCCAACCTCTCAGCCCAAAATGCCCAACACTGGCTGAAGAACAGGGTTTTTTTTATTATTATTATTTTTATGTACAGAAAAATCAATAGTGTACACTTAGCCCAGTTTGGTGGCCAGTTCTTTGGCCTTTGCCTTTTCCAGCTTGGCGATGCGAGCCACTGATTTGGGACCCAGGATGTTGCCTCCCCAGTGACGGCGGATCTGTAACAAGAAGACAGGCAGTCAGCTTGGCGGGTCATTTCACGCACTTCTACTGGGTTGTTCCAAGTTGACTGGCAAATACAACTGCTCAGAAAGAGCCGAGAGCCAGGCAGTTCTGACTAAAGACGCAGCTTACCAGAAAACAGTGTTCTGTGTGAGTGTGCCACCTACCTCGTCATATCTGTCGTTGTAATTGGTCCTGATGGCTTCCACCAGCTTAGCCAGAGCACCTTTGTCTTCCCTAACAAGGCAGAGGGGAAAATGGGAGTCACTGGCCTCTCAGTTACCCTTCCAGAAAGCATCAGCGACTTCCTTTTTAGCTCCAACACAAACCTTCTGCCTCAGATGACAACATGACAACATGGTTTATTCAGGTGAAGAAATTCATAACCATCATCGGCAAAGGTTCAGAAAAAAGTATTCTTTTTTTTTTCTTTTTTCTTTTTGCGGCACGCGGGCCTCTGCTGTGGCCTCTCCCGTTGCGGAGCACAGGCTCTGGACGCGCGGGCTCAGCGGCCATGGCTCACGGGCCCAGCCGCTCTGTGGCATGTGGGATCTTCCCGGACCGGGTCACGAACCCACATCCCCTGCATCGGCAGGCGGACTCACAACCACTGCGCCACCAGGGAAGCCCGAAGAAAGTATTTTAAGGTTGGTCTTTAAGCTAAGATCCCGAGAAATTAAGCAAACTTGGGGGTGGGGGAAGGCTGTCCCCTAGTGATTCTTGGGAATTCTGGGCTACACTGCACACTTACGAGTTGACTTGTGTGAAGGCCACTGTGGTGCAGGTCTTCCTGTGGACCAGACGTCCCAGCCGGGCCTTGCCCTTGATGATGCAGTAGGGAACCCCCATCTTACGGCACAGGGCAGGCAAGAAAACCACCAGCTGGAAGACAGCATTAGCTCTAGAGAGTATCTTGAGCAAAAGCAGTAACTTAAAAGCTAACGTGGTAGCAATTGCTCAGGGTTAAAAAGCTCCTACACTTGTACTTCAAGGTTTAATTCAGTGAGAGTATCACATCATTGCAATAGCCACGAGATGGCTCCCCTGTCAGGACTCCTTAGACGGAAAGCTGACAGTGCTCCCCACCCTGCCAGGGCCTCTGCCAGACCGAGTATTTAGCTTTGAGCTGTCTTCCTGGTACAAACAAGGACCCAACCAATCTCAGTCCAGCAGTCAACGCTTGAGAACAAGTCACCCGTACCTCGATGGGATCCACGTCATGTGCGATTACCACCAGCTGAGCCTTCTTGTTCTCCACCAAGGTGGTGACAGTATTAACCCCTAGAACATACAAGCAGTCTGTGTGGCAGCGGGGTGGGGCTTCTGGGCACAACAGCACTTGCCCCGGCGGCCCCGCCATGACTCAGGGTTAAAAAGCTCGAATTTTACTCTTCACAGCGATTCCAGGTGAAGAAGTTCATGCATCATCGCCAAGAGCCTGCCCCACCATTCAGCCTCTTCAAGGCGGGGCCACTCACCTGCTCGGAGGACAGGTGGCCTCTTGGTGGGGACATCCCCTTTGCCTGCAGCTTTCTTCTCAGCTCGGGCCAGCAACCGCTGCTTCTTCACTTGCTTTGTCTCTGGTCTGTACTTGTGGGCCAGCTTAAGCAGCTGAGTAGCTGAAAAAAAGACCGCCAGTTCAGGTCGACAGTTTAAAAGATTACATCACTTAACCGTACGAATGCTAGGTCACTGTCCTGAACACAAGTGCACTTCAAGAGATCTCAGGTCGTATACGTTATCTCTTCAGTATATCGCGTTCTGGAAACTAGACAAAGGATCCTAAGTTTTAATAAACTGACGCACTGAAGATACCCCTGCCCCTTTACAGGCCCCAGCTCTACCGGTGTCCAAGTAAAGGTGGCACCCGTGCCCGAGAAACCCCTCGCCACGTTGCGCTTCTGCCACAGAACCTCACCTGTCTGGCGGTCCAGGGCCTGCGTGAACTGGTTAATGGCGGGAGGCACTTTCAGCCGCTTATAGAGGATGGCCCTTTGCCGCTGCAGGCGGATGTAGCGGGGCCATTTGACAAAGCGGGTGAGGTCCCTTTTGGGCTGGATGTCCTGTCCTGAGAAGTAAAGGGCAACACCGTGAGGCTCAAACTCCCTGTCCAGTTCGTGTTCAGGGCCACTCAGAAGGGCGTAGGTGCGTCAGCGATCTCGGTGCTTTAAAATGGCATCACCACGTCTCAGCAAACATTCTTTTGCATCACCTGCACACAGACACCTAGGATCACGGGGGACACTACCGACCCCTCTCCTCACTCAACAAGCAGCCGAGGCGTGTGTCGGTACCGCAGCCCCATCGCCTCTGCTCCGGCAGAGCTGGTTTCGTGACGGCCCAGCTGAACCCCAAGGCCAGTATCTGGGCTCCACACTGCCCCACGCTCAGGCGCTTACAGTGCGCCCCCGAAGGATGCGCCGTCACTGCCCCGTCTCAAAGGGAGAGATTAAGAACCGAGCCGGGTTACAGCTAGAAAGCGGCCAAAACGCGAGAATCCCCATCCAAGTAGCCTCGACTCCAAACTCACTGAATTCTAGCAAGGCCGAAACATAACCTGTTCAACCAGCCGCTTTTCTTCTTTGGGGGATACCCTCTAAGCAGCCGGTTTCAACATTTCCCGTCTCTTACTCACCAATGCCAAAATTCTTGGGCCTTTTCTCGAACAAGGGGTTGACCACCTTCTTGGCCTCCTGCTTCTTCACCACCGCGGGGGCCGGGGCCACCTTCTTACCCTTGGCCTTCTTTCCCTTCGGCTGGGCAAAAGGAAACACCCAGTTCAACCGCCGCCTCCCCAACAGTCTCTCTGAAGAGGGGTGGGTCCCGAGCCGGCCCCAACATCCCCGTGAGCAAACCTGGCCCCAGCCGCAGGCGCCGCGAGCCCGGCGACCGCCCCCCCGCTCGTGCATCAGCGATCTTGGTGGTTAGGGACGTCCTCACCATCACTCAGATAGCAAATATTCTTTCACATCATCTGCACGAGCCTCGGCAGCCCCGCGGCCCCTTTCGGAGTGCGGCGGGCTCCAAACAGCAGAGGCAGACAGACTGAGAACCCCCTGCCCAAGCCCCCAGGCGGCCCCCGGGACGGAAGAGCCCACGGGGCGCTGGAGCGCCTCGGCCCCGTCAGCCCCGAACCCGCATGGCGGCGCTGCGCACCCCGGATCCTCCTCCTCCCCAGACCCGGCTGCCGAGGAGTCTATGCGGCCCCAGTGCCTCTAGGCGAGGCCCCGCGGGGCTCCTCTCGCGCTGGGCCGTGGAGGGATCCCTGCGCAGTCACGCCTCGAGAAGGATGGCAGCGGATAGAGCCCGGATCCGAAAGCCAGCATTGCTGGCACCAAGGACACTCACCATCTTGAACGGTTGGCGGAGAAAGAAAGGAAAGGGAATTGTGGGTAATATGTATGCGACCTCGGAGATCGCGAGAACTAAAGCCTGTGCGGGATTTCGGATTTAAAGCGACAGAACTTTCTCCCGCCCGGCGGGCGGTACCTAGAGCCGGACGACGGGTCTGAGCTGCTTGGAAAGCGGCGCGGAGAGGCGCCGGGGAGCCGGGACTTCTCCGGAGGGGCGCGCGCTCGTCCCCAGCCCGCCCTGGCCAGGTACCCGCCGGTCCCCGGCTCTGCGGACCAGGTGTGGGCGTTGGGGCGGCGTGGCGGCGGTGTCGGCGATCTTCTCGTGCGATTTACTCCAAAGTGGCTTAAGAACCGCGAGTTCGGTCTGGGGGCCATCCGGACCGGAGCACGCGCAGCCCGGAGGCACCTGGCGCGGGGCGGGAGGGTGGTCCCAGCAGAGACCCCGGAGCTCAGGAGCCCAAGAGGTCCCGTGGGGCGGCCCCCGGGGGTCCCGGCGTGGAGACGAGGGCGACGGATTGGGGGTGAAGGCCAAGTGCGTTTGGAGGAGGTGGGGTAGGATCCGAGCGGCTCCTCGGGTGAGGAGTAGGGCAGAAGTGCTGGCGGGGAAGCGGCTGGCCAGGGCAGGTGGGGGACGTGCGTGGGCCTGGCCTCTGAGAAGGCTGCGCCGGAGCCCATCAGGGTGTCGTCGGGGTTCCGGGGAAGGGGCGCGGGCCGGAGGAGACGCCGCAGTGCACTGTGTGCGGATGCTTGGACGAGTGTGTTTGGCAGACAGGGAATCCCCGGAGAGCTGCGGGTCCTGCCGAGGCGGGGGCCTGGAGGGTGGGAGGCTGGGGTTCGCTCTGTCACACCAGACTCTGGGTCCCAGGTGCCCCCTGCCGTGCCCGAGGCCCCGCCATGGCCCAGCAGAGAGCCCTGCCGCAAAGCAAGGAGACGCTGCTGCAGTCTTACAACAAGCGACTCAAGGATGATGTCAAGTCCATCATGGACAACTTCACCGAGATCATCAAGACCGCCAAGGTGGGTGGGGGCCGCCGGTCTGCTGCCCCTTCTGAGACCAAGGGAAGTAGCAGGGTCTAGAGATTGTGGACAGTGGTGAACGGAGCCAGGGTGCCTGCTTGCAACAGCACCCACTCGACGTGGCTGCTCCGGGCCAGGCGATGGCGATATACCAGTGAACCCTTGTCCCCATGGGGAGAACATTTGGGAGAGCCGCAAGGGGACTGACAATAACAAACTGGTCAACAGATAGATAAACTGACCAGTTACAGGTCCTGGTGAGGCAGTTGTAGGGGACTCCAGTCACATTGCCGGGATCCAACGTCCAGCATCGCTTACTAGCGGCAAGGGCTTGGATGAGGTCTTGACTTCTCAGTGCCTCAGTTTCCCCTGCATCGCAGGGTCCTTGTGATGACTGGAGGAGTTTATCTGTGTAAAGCGGTTACCATGGGGATTATTGCGAGCGCACGCCGTCGGGGAGAGAAGCCGGGGAAGGCCTCCCAGGTGGGTAGAGTGGTCAGTGTCTGGTTCCGGTCAGGCAAGCCCACTGACCGGATTGGGGCAGGATCTCTGCATGACCGCTGCAGACTTGTAAGGCTTGTTTGAGCATTGAGAGTAACGATGAAAGCTAGAGTTTATTTCGTGCTCACCACGTGTCAGGCCGAGCCGAGAGGGCCCTTTGTGTCCCGTCCCATTTAGTCTTCACAAGAACTCTACGGGGCAGGTACCATTGTTGTCCTCTCCCTTTTCACGGGGGGAAACTGAGGCTCAGGTTTACCAACCTGCCCAAAGTCATTCTGCTAATAACTGGCAGGGCTGGGATTTGAACCCGGGAAGTCTGGCTCCTAACCGCTTAGGGTGCCCTGACCCCTGCCCGGACCCTGGCCTGGTGGGTGGGTTGGGACAGTTAGCAGCCTAACAGGCTATGGGCGGGGCAGGACTCCTGGCTCTGCCATTTACTGCCTGAGACACCTTGAGTGTGCTCAGGTCTGTCCCGGCCTCAGGTTTACCCACCTGTAAACCAGGGATGGCGGTCCAGGCTTCTGTGAGTTTCCTAAGATGATGGTCAAGTGCTTAACACAGTGCCTGGCACCCAGGAAGTACTCGGCAAACGGTCACTTGAAAAAACACATTGTCGTTTTATTGATCCATTTAGCAGGTCAGTGAGCACCTGAGCTAGGGACGCCATCAGTGCTGAACAGGACTCCATACCCCCAAAAAGACAGGATCAACACCTCCCCGCACCTGGCACAGCGGCTGGTGTCCTTAGGCATCCACTGGTCCTGGTGAAGGTGCCTGTCATCTCCTTAGAACAGAGCTAGAGGGAGTGACGGCGCACACGGCCTGAGGTCTGGTTGGCAGCACCCGGTGCGCAGAGGGCACGATAGGCCACAGGGTGTGGCGAGTGCGGTCATGCCGCCACTGCCAGGTGCCTGAGGGCCGGGGCGCCTGCCCATTCTAGGCTTTCTTGTTTGCCCTCCAGATTGAGGACGAGACGCAGGTGTCAAGGGCCACTCAGGGCGAGCAGGATAATTACGAGATGCACGTGCGAGCCGCCAACATCGTGAGTCACCAGGTGGAGGGGACAGCCCGGGCTCCAGGAACCCTGTGGTCCCCACTGGGGTTCCCTGGGTGGGGGGCAAACCACTTCTCAGGAGACTCCGCTCGAGAGGAGGGCTGTCCATGGCAGCCGCGTAAGGGGCCACGGCCATCCTGTCGAATGCTGGGCGGTGGTTAGAAAGAGGTCACCCCTTCCTCGCTGAAGATTCTTTATAAGTGCGGGAAGCAAATGGCCAGATGAAACGGGACGTGCATTTTGATCCCTTTCGATGTCACAGAACAAGCAGGGCAAGCAAGTATTTCCATAGGTCTGTGTCCCCGGATGAAAATGCACAGGACAAGGTCCTAAAGGAATCCCCCCCACAACTGGCAGATGCGCTGCACCTGAGGAAGAGCAGGGCAGGAGGTTGAATGGGGTGGTAGTTGGATCTGGGGTTCAAGGTTTTGAGAAGCAGAATGTGTGCTTGAATAGCAAGTGAGCTTGGTGATCGTACCAGCAGGAGCAGAAGGCAGAGGCCAGGGGCGCATGGGGACTGGGGGGCTGACGGCACCTGCCTTGGTGCCAGGGACCCTCCCCCCTCCCCCTCCCCCTCCCCCCTCCCCCCGTAGCTTGCGCTCTAGTTTCCTCACTTCTCACAATGACCCTATGTTAGCGCCGTGGTCCCACTTGGCAGGTGAGGCAGCTGGGGCCATTGCTTATCCAGCGCCAGGCACACAGAGGCAGGCTGCTGTCAGTCCCTCACTGTGCTGCCCCGCCCCCATCCGCGTAGGTCCGAGCCGGCGAGTCCCTGATGAAGCTGGTGTCCGACCTCAAGCAGTTCCTCATCCTCAACGACTTCCCGTCGGTGAACGAGGCCATCGACGAGCGCAGCCAGCAGCTGCGAGCTCTGCAGGAGGAGTGTGACCGGAAGCTCATCGCCCTGCGGGATGAGGTCTCCACAGACCTCTACGAGCTGGAGGAGGAGTATTACTCGTCCAGGTACAAATAGGGCTGGACCCCGTGCAGAGCGGACCTGTGGACCTGGGCCCGGCCAGCAGGGGTGGCCCAGCCCCACCTGGCAGCCCGAAGGTCCTGTTTTTCCAAATCCTTCCTGGTCTTGGCGACAGAGCCCTTTGCCTGGGTTTCAGAGGAGACTCATGGTCAGAGCGTTTGATCTACAGACAACCTACGCCGTCTACCGGGGCCCGGGCATCGGGATGAAAATCACAGAGCCTCAAGGGTTGGGAGGGCCAAGGCAGCGTTTCTGTCTGGGGGCTTGTCTGTTCCTCCTAGCTGTCTGAGCAATACCTGAACATTCCAGCCAAGGCGGGGCTAGCTCTCTTGGCCACCCAGGCTCATGTCCAGGACTCCAGTGCTTGCCCAGGGATGTTGTTCCTTATGGGGGTCACTGAATACCCACCCTGTGTGTCAGGGGTGGGGGTTTCTGGGAAGGAGGAGGAGAAAACCCAAGCAGAGGATGGCCTTGAAAGCCAGGCCTGGGCACTTGGACCACTGAGCCCCCATTCAGCTCAGCCTTGTTCACAGACCACAGCCCTCCTACATGCCAGGCCCATGCTGAGCCCCAGGGATACAGCAGGAGCAAGACCCGTCACCCCAGCCCTCGTGTGGCCACTTAGAATCCTGAGACCTGAGGCGGTTTGAGCCGGAGGGGGCCTGAGAAATCAGAGTCCAGGTGTAATTTACATTTGGGGAAACTGAGGCTGGAGAGATCCCACATCTCTGTCCCCATTAGCTTGGAAAGATCGAGACTCGGTCCAGCAGACATGGAGTCCACACCCCCTCTCGCCCTTCCTGACAATGTGTCCTTCCTGTCGTGGATTTTCAACGCTCCTTTCTGTCCCATGGCGGCCATGCTGGGGCCACAGACGCCCAGAGCCAGTGGTCTGGGGCTTGGTTTCACTGCGCTGGACTCAGTGCCACCCCTCGTGGTCCCCGCCCATCTTGGCCTTTGCGGGAAGGGACAGAGTGTCACTGCCCAGAGGGAGCGGTCTAGCCTCTTCCAGAGGGTTCCGGGGCCTTCTCTAGTCCCTGATACCCACGGCTCAGCAGACATGCGGCAGGTGCCTCCTACACACCGGGCCTTCAGAGAGGGGTCCCAAGTGGGTCCCTGGGGGGTTTCAGACCCTGCTGGGGACGCTGCTCACAGCCCTGCTTGTCCCCTATGTCCCAGGCCAGCAACGCAGCCCTGCCTCTTGAGGCTGAGGGCCAGAGCGGCAGGGCCGCAGGGGAACCCAGGGCGTCTGAGAGCCAGGCTCCTCGCGTCCTGGCTCTGGCCCCGGCAGTCTCTGGTTCACCCAGAGGGGTTTCTGGTCCGGCCTGGGGTCCCTTCCCGCTGTTCCCGTTGCCTCGAGAGGCTGAGTTCCTCTCTTGTCTGTAAATGCCTGTAAGTGGCTGGGGCTCCGCTGAGGCTGGGCCCGCAGGCTGTCAGCGCCTCCCTGCTCGGCCCCCAACCCCGGCCACCAGCGCTCAGCCCGTCCCCCGTCCTCCCCATGCCTCCCGGCTGCCTTCACCCCCATCTCACCGGCCACCAGCGCTCAGCCCGTCCTCCATCCTCCCCATGCCTCCCGGCTGCCTGCACCCCCATCTCCCCGGCCACCAGCGCTCAGCCCGTCCTCCGTCCTCCCTGTGCGTCCCGGCTGCCTGCACCCCCAACCCCGGCCACCAGCGCTCAGCCCGTCCCCCGTCCTCCCCGTGCGTCCCGGCTGCCTTCACCCCCATCTCCCCGGCCACCAGCGCTCAGCCCGTCCCCCGTCCTCCCCGTGCGTCCCGGCTGCCTTCACCCCCATCTCCCCGGCCACCAGCGCTCAGCCCGTCCTCCATCCTCCCCATGCCTCCCGGCTGCCTGCACCCCCATCTCCCCGGCCACCAGCGCTCAGCCCGTCCCCCGTCCTCCCCGTGCGTCCCGGCTGCCTGCACCCCCAACCCCGGCCACCAGCGCTCAGCCCGTCCCCCGTCCTCCCCGTGCGTCCCGGCTGCCTTCACCCCCATCTCCCCGGCCACCAGCGCTCAGCCCGTCCTCCGTCCTCCCCGTGCGTCCCGGCTGCCTGCACCCCCATCTCCTGCACCCCCATCTCCACGCTCGCTCCCCTGCTTTCTGCTCACGACTTGCTCTTTCTCGGCCTCTTGCCCTCCACTCTCCTTGAGACTCCGCTCTGTGTCCAGGATGGTTTCTGAGACTGAACGCTGAGGGCAGGAGCAAGGGAGGGAGCAAGAGGCAGGGCAGGATTCGGGAGAAAGCCATGGAGACGAGTGTGGGGACGGAACATGCTCTAGTCGCCCCCTTGACAACCTTCACGAGCTGTGCCCTTTACCTGCGTCCTCGCCCTGAGAGGCCGGCCCTGCTGTCCCCTTATTAGAGACAGGAGACTGAGTTCAAGGGGCCGGGGGCGTGTTTGAGATCACACAGAACACCAGGGCCTCTGCTCCTAACTGCCACCCATTGAGGCTGAGTCCCAGCCAGGGCCAGACCCAGAAGGACGACAGGCTGTCTGCCCTCAGGGGCCTCGGGACCGAGGAGGCCATAGCGAGCTCTGGACGCTGGTTCCTGCAGCTGGAGGGAGCGTGTGGCTAGGCTGGCAGCTCCCTGCGGGAGGAGGGCAGCTGGAGCCAGGACAGGAGGTGGCGGCAGGGACCAGGAATGCCACTTGGCAGGAGGGACACCGGTTGGTCAGTGGAAGGGACCAGCCGAGGTCACAGCCTGCTGGTGGCTGGTCCCAGAAGGCGCCCTTTCGGATTCTCCGGAGGACCCGGAAGCAGGGGCAGCCGCCCGCGCCTCGCCCTCAGCCGGGCTGCCTGACGGAGGGGCCAGCACCGAGGAGAGGAGGGGAAGGCCGGCCTGGGGTGTGGTCTGTTTCCTTAACTCTGCTTCTGTCTCGCTTTCCCTCCCTGGCTTCCCTCACTGCCTGCTCCTGTCTCTCCCTGGGTTTCTGGTGGTGGAAAAGCTCAAGTCTTTGCGAAGCTAATGATCTGCCTCTGTGTGAAGCTTACTGGAGGCTGGACCTCGACACAGACTCCGCCGACGGCCTCTCAGTCCCTCTGCCGGCATCCCCGGAGCCCAGTGCTGGCCCCCTGCAGGCTGCAGCCCCTGCCCACTCCCACGCCGGTGGCCCCGGCCCCGCAGAGCACGCCTGAGCCTCCCAGGACTCCTCTCCCCGGGCCCCTAGACCTTAGGAATGAAGTGCAGTGCTCCCCTCTAGGCCCACCACAGCCTCAGCTCCCTTCAGCCTTGGGGCCCACTTGGGGAGCCGCCGTGGCCTCTTTCGGAACCGTGTCAGCCCAGGGACAGCCCACCTAGGAGTGTTGGGGGAAATCAAATACCCCCAGCCATGCCAGGGGGGCCCATCCTTACTCTTGTCGTCACCTCTTATTTGCTACTTTCCTGGCTGGCTGGAAGGAAGTTTCCAGGATAGTTTGTCCCGTTGAGGACCTAACGGCGGGGCAGGGAGGATGCCCAGCCTTGGGAGACCTGACCTGAGCGTGGTGTTTACAATGGAGGACGCAAGTGCTCAGAGTGGACAGTACTAGCCAAGGCCAGGCCCCCATGCAGAGCTCTGCCTGCTACCTTGCCCTGAGGCTCCCTGCGCTAGCTGACTGCCCCTGCAGGGCTGTGGGGAAAGGGGGCTGCCCACTCTTGCAGAAGTCAGGCAGGGTCCTTCCTAATTCCGCTGCGGCACACGTTTTGGTTCTTTTTGTGATGAGACTGTTGAATAAAACCAGCTCCACCCTTTTGCTTTGGTCGGTTCCTTTTCTTGCTCAGCCCCAATCAGTTTTGGACCACCCTCGGTCTCGGTGGCTGTCGGAAAACAGCCCCTGGGCTCTGCCTGGACAACATGGGGCTCCAGGTCAGCCTTCTCACGGGGGCTCTGGGCAAGCAGGGGCTTTGTCAGCTTGGAGTCACGGCTGCATTTCCATTGCCTAGAAAGAGCTATCTAGGACCTAGAAGGGCCCTAATGTTTGGTGAATGCATGAGAAGCTGCCGTTATTGCATACCACGTGGCCTAGGCGGCGTGCGTCTGGTTGCACCCCGAGTCGGTGCTCGTTATTGTCATCTCAGGGAGGGGTGACCACGGGCTTGCAAGGGGTTGTAGTGCTGTGCTCATGGTCATGGAGCTGGGAAGTGAAGTGGGAGGTTCAGGACTCAACCCAGGTGGAACGCTAGGCCCAGTGCCTGGAGCCAGGCTCACCTGAGAAGCGGGGGTCGGGTGTCACCCCCAGAAGAGCCGGGACCTCAATCCCAAGCCTTGTCACCGGCGTGCTTTATCTCCCTCCCAGAGGGAGATCACCGTCCCAGTGTACGGAGGACATGCCAACCCACGACCCGCCACGTCCGTCTGAATTTATTACCAATCACCACTGAAACATAAACTTGATGAGGACACTGCTGTGTTTTCTTCGCCGTTTGTACCCCGGGGCCTTGGAACCTGCCCGGCGCGCAGTCCTTTCTGAACGAACGCGGTCTCGCCAGCTTCCACTTGGGGTCTGAGCCCCCAGAGAACTAAATTCCTGCGGACCTGTTCCTGTCCCCCTTTACGGGTACCGAGCACCTACCGTGTGCCGGGCGCGGTCCCCGCCCCCGCCCCACAATGCTTTGCGCCCCGCCCCCCGTGCCTCTTCCGTTGGAGCCACCTGGTTAATCGAGCGTCGCGCGCTGGCTGCTCGGCGCTCGGCTGGCCGCGCCTGCCCACGTGCTGGTTTCCGGCGAGCGCAGCGGAAGGGGAGAGGGTCGTGCCGGCCGGGGGCAGTGTATATGTCCGTGGCTGCCGCTGCTGGCGCGGGACGCTGCGCCCTGGCTTTCCTCACCGCGAGTAGGACCCCGGAGCGAGCCCCGCCCGACCCCCGAACCTCCAGCCATGGCTTCTCTGCTTGCGAAGGACGCCTACCTGCAGAGTCTGGCCAAGAAGATCTGCTCCCAGCCCAGCCCCGAGCCACAGAAGCGCAAGTCGGGTAAAGCGCAGCCCCCGGCCGGGACTGGGAGGGCTTCGGAAGGGGGCGCCCCTCCACCCCCCCAGCGTCCCCACTCCCCTCCGCGGCGGAGGTCGGTGTGTGCCCCACACCGCACCTGAGTAGCCTTCAGGTGGAGTAGACACGTAGATGCGTGAAACAAGCCTGTGAAATATTAGAGGGAAGTATTGTAAGGGATGCTTAAAGGCAACGCCATTTCCCTTGTTCGTTGGGGGCATCCGTCTGGGAGTCTGAGGGATTCAGCTGTGCGCCCTCCGGGCTGGAAGCTCGGCCGGGGTTTGGAGGAGGTGACCCCGTGGAATGGTTGCTCTGCCGTTGGGCATCGTGAACAGGCTTAGCCAGCCCTCCACGCCGGGTGGGAAGACAGGTATGAGTGATGATGAAAAAATTACTTTTTCAGCCCAGTACTATGGGTCTGGTGGTGGTGTGGGGAGAAGGAAGGAAGAAGATGGGTCCTGCTAATGGGAGTTTACACGGCAGTGGTGACAAGGGCCCCCTCAGGAGGCAGATACACAACTAGGTGAAACAGACAGTAATTGGCCTGCCCTGGCGCAGAGGAGGGGAGAGTGGGCATGTCTGCCGTGGACCTACCAGAGGGAAAACGACCTTTTCTTTTTATACAAGGAAAATGTGTTCATCGTAGAAAATTGAAGTTAAGTGAATTTTTTACCACTCAGTTACTAGTTAGATCTGTGTCTTTCTAACACTTTTTCTGAGCGTTTCTCACTGAAACAATTTGGCTCCTATTTTGTGTACTCAATTCTCATTTTCCTTGTAGAATGTAAGCATTTTCTGCCCTCCCCAGCACACACACTCGTGGGATCTTAGGTCCCCGACCACGGATTGAACCCAGGCCCTCGGCAGTGAGAGCGCAGAGTGCTTAACCACAGGACCGCCAGAGAATTCTCTCTCAATCTGTTACGGTGAAAGCCTGTGCCGTTATGTTTTGTTGGGTACATCACAGTGTGTTTTGTGGCGGTGCCGTCACTGTCGTTGTAGGTGGATAGCTAGGTTTAACTAGCTTTTCACTCAAAAAAGGACGTAACGATGCACATCGTGAGGCCACATCTTGCTGCGTACCCAGAGTGAGTGCTCACGAGCAGACTGCGGGGGCAGCGTGGGGGTGTTTTTCAGGGTTTTGATGAGTGTGGCCAGTCTGCTTTCTAGGAATTTTGTGGTTCTGAGCTCAGCGGATGAGGGTCTCCATGTCCCCCATCCTGATCGGCTTTTGGCATTCTTCTAGGACCGAAGCCTTTGCAAGACCTTCCTACATATTGAATGGGTCACAGGGATTGGGGTGGCAGCCCTTTCTCATTTTGTGTTTCAGCTGGCAAAACTCAAGTCTCAGAAGCTGCTGGGCCCCGCAAAAAGAAGAGGAAGAGAGCACAGAAGAAATCCCGGGAGCGGGAGGAGAATGCTGCAGAACCCAAGGCCCAGGCCCCTGTGGAGAAGTCTCAAGCCAGGACACCAGTGGCAGCCAAGGAGAAAGAGGATGAGGCCCGCAGCTCGACCGGGGCCCCTGCGGGTGAGGGGGGTGGGCAGGGTCGACTGGGATCTGCGACAGATACAGAAGTGGGCCTCTCTGGTCATAACGGCACGATCAGATCGTGTGAGACTTCCCGAAGAGTGCGTTTTCAGAGGACAGATCACGGGGCCCCTGTGGGTGGATGGGAATCTCAGGAAGTGCACAGTAGTTCCAGGCCACGTAGTAACTGGGATGGCGAGGGGCAAGGCCAGGTCCCCCTGAGGTCCTGCAGCAGCTTGGCTTGTAGCTTTACTGCCCTCACGTCTCTGAAGTGGTGTGAGAGCTGCCTCTGGGTCTGGGAGGCACTGCAGAAGGTGGAAGAAGTGGGAGATGGGTTTGGGCCGCACTTCATGAGGATGTCCTGTCCTGGAGGCCAGTCCAGCTTGAAGAGGTAGGGTAGAATTTACTGGAACTGACCTGCAGATCCACGAGTGGTCACTGGAGGGGGGGCAGTGTACGGAGACTCAGGCTTCGAAGCTGGGCCCTTGGGGAGGGCACAGGAAGGGCGGGGGGTGGGGGCGTCTCCTTTGGGTCCTCTGACTGCTTCTTTGCAGATGGCCTGGCCAGTGAGCCTGGCTCGCTGTTTGCCTTGGACGTTCTGCGGCAGCGCCTGCATGAGAAGATCCGGGAGGCGCGGGGCCAGGTAGGTGGAGGAGGCCTCTGGGTCCTGTGGTGGTTTCCGCACCCTGCCTGGAGAGAAGACGCCCAGGGGCTTGCTGAGGTCGGCCCCAGCTCTGCCAGCTGTCATGGGGCTGACGGGGCAGGCGTGGGGGGGCTCAGCCCCTGTTCCCGCCCCTGCAGCGGGTGCCGCCAGGGCCTCGGCAGCTCTGTCCTGCAGGAGGTCAGGTGTAGCTCTTGTCATCTTGGGGAGCTCGGCCCCCAGGGCCCCCTCCTGCTGGCCGTGCTGGGCTTCTGGCTCTTCCGTCCTGCGGCCTTGGAGCGAGGCTCAGCCTCTCCCTTCAGGGAAAGCTGCCTTTGCTACACACCCGCACTGGGCGGCAGTTCCTGCACGTTTGTCTGTCTAAATGCACGACAGCCCTGTGAGGCAAGCCAGGGCCTGAGATGAGGTGACCAGCCCGAGGTGACAGGCATGGGACGGACGCTCCAGGACCTCAACCAGCCTCAGCGTGGATGGCATCGCCACCCCCCCCAAGCCTCCTGCTGTGTGGGGACAGTCCCCTAGCTGCTTTCTGCACTGTCCTGGGACAGGCCCGAGGGCCCTGCCTTCCTGCAGTGGTCCAGAGCACTGTTGTCTGCCCTGCAGGGGTCAGAATCGTGCAGTGGTCTGCACAGGTGCAGTGTTCTGACCCAACGCCAAGATCTGGGTGGTGGCCTTGGCTAAGCCCCTTGTCCTTGTCTCTGAAATGGTGGAGGACCACACGTCCCTTATTGGGTCACTGGGGAGACTTAGAGGCAGCATGTTTGGGAAGTGCCCCGGTATGGTAGGTGCCTGGGATCAGGAAGGCACGGTTCTCGTGGGGTCCCCTTGGCCTTGTTTGGGTGCACTTTGGGTGCCAGGTCACCTCCGGGTGGAACGCTGCACGTGGCGGGCCCATTTTCCTGCCCTGATTCCATGTGCCAGGCTGGGGGCCCCGCGGTTGGGAGAACCTGATGAGTGAGGACCTTCTTGCGCCGCAGGGCAGCGCCAAGGAGTTGTCTCCAGCTGCTTTGGAGAAAAGACGCCGGAGGAAGCAGGAGCGCGACCGGAAGAAGAGGAAGCGGAGGGAACTGAGAGCAAAGGAGAAGGCGGCCGAGGCCCTCGAGGGGGTGGAGGCCGCCGAGCCGCCGCCCGAGGCGCCCCACGAGGAGGCGCAGGCCCAGTCGGGGCTGCTCTTCAACAAGGTGAGCGCTGCGCGGACGTCGGGCGGGTGGAGGTGGGCGCAGTGTGCGGGCTCCAGGCGGGCGGGAAGCGGCGCTCAGCTCACGTCGCCCTCTTCCCCCGAGGTGGAGGTGAGCGAGGAGGAGCCGGGCAGCAAGGCCCAGCGTAGGAAGGAGAAGAGGCAGAAGCTGAAGGGGAACCTGACGCCGCTGACGGGCAGGAACTACCGGCAGCTACTGGAGCGCCTGCAGGCGCGGCAGGCCCGGCTGGAGGAGCTGCGGGACCAGGACGCGGGCCAGGCCCGGGAGCTCGAGGCCAAGATGCAGTGGACCAACCTGCTGTACAAGGCCGAGGGCGTGAAGATCCGCGACGACGAGCACCTGCTGCAGGAGGCCCTGAAGCGCAAGGAGAAGCGGCGGGCGCAGCGGCAGCGCGCGTGGGAGAAGCGCACGGCGCACGTGCTGGGGAAGATGCAGCAGCGGCAGGACAGGCGGCGGCAGAACCTGCGCAAGAAGAAGGCGGCCAGGGCCGAGCGGCGCCTGGAGAAGGCTCGCAAGAAGGGCCGCATCCTGCCCCAGGACCTGGAGCGGGCCGGCCTGGTCTGAGGGCCCGGATGCCCGGCGCCAACCCGGGTGGCCGCAGGCTCCGGGTCCCAGCGGAGAGCAGACACTGCCGTGTGCTTGAGAGCCTTTGGATCCAGGGGAGGGGTGACCCAACTCCGGGCTCTAGGCTCTTCTTGTGAGGCCGGAACGCTCCCTGAAAGTTGCGGGGTGGGGGGCGAGGGAGCAGCGAAGAGGGAGGGGGCGTCTTGAGGGGGGGCTTCCCTGGCGCCCTCTTCCTCCCCCATGTTCACAGGAGCGGGAACTGCTGTGTCTGCCGCAAACTCACTTGGTAAAGGACAAAAACCAGCCAGCTCCTGTAGCCTGCGTTGGAGTGGAGTTGACGGGCTCGGTAACTGGGAGACGGCGGGGCCGTCCTCAGGCTGCCTGGAATTGAGTTATTCGAAGTTAATTTCTAAGGTGGGTGAAACCTAGAATTTAAGGTAGACATGCACATTAAAAATCCTAAGGTAACCAGTAAAAGGTAGAAACAGTGAACTAGCAGGAAGAACAGCGGAGTGGGGTGGACAGTTATCAATCTAGGGGGAGGCAGGAGAGAAAGAGTAAAACCTAGAACCGAGCAAGGCCAATGGAGGGTGCACGGTCAGGGGCACAGCTAAGTCCAAGCCCGCAGGCAGCCGGGATGAATGCACGGGACAAAACTCAATGAATCTTATGGTATGTGCATTATATTTCAGTAAAACTGTTAATAAAATTCTTTTGACTAAACTCCAGTTAAGAAACAGATGGTAACCAAAAGGAAGCTGGCGTGGCTGTATCATAAGATGAAGATTTGAAGGGAAAAGGCACTAGTAGAGAGAAAAGAAAGTCGCCACGTAATGAAAGGGGTGCAGGTCACCTGGAAGGTAGAACAGTCCTGCACCAGGAGCAGCTTCAAATCTGTCTAGCAGAACCTGACCCGCCACAAGGAGAAATCAATTCACAAACCGAAGTGGGAGATTTTTAACATCTCCGTTAGGAATTGATACACCAAGCAGACAAAATCAGATGCATAGGGAAGGTTTCAACGAGAGCGTTTGTAAGCTTGAGCTGATGGACACACAGAATAGTGCAGCTAAAAACAGTGTGTACCGGGACTTCCCTGGTAGTCCGGTGGTTAGGACTCTGCTTCCAATGCAGGGGGTGCGGGTTTGATCCCTGGTCAGGGAACTGAGATCCCATATGCCTCGGGATGCAACAAAAATTTAAAAACAAAACAAAACAGCATGTACCTCAAGCACACGTGGAACAGTGGTGAAAACTGACCACCTCCTAATCCAGAAAGCAAGTCATATTTCAAAGCGTCGGCATCGTATCTGGCTGTGGAACAATTTAAAAACTTCAGAGGTAATTGTTAAAGGTTCCTGTTTGGAAGTTTAAAAACACACTTCTAAATTACCTGTGAGTCAAAGAGTAATCCCTAGTGGATGTTAGAGAAAGTTTAGGACCGAAAGGTAATGAAAGTGCTGTGCATTAAAATCTGTGGGCCACAGCGAAGGCAGTGCCAGAAGCACTTTGTAGCCTTAAAAGTGTGCTTATGTGTATCTGTTCTTGGTTCTACATCTCAGGAAGTGATTGCATCATGCAGCGCAGTTCCCTGCCATCTTGCTTGGCCTAGCGCCTCCTTCCAGGGTCCTGTTGTCCCACTCTCTGCACCCAGCAGTTGCTCCCGAATTATTGTCCGTATGTTGCAGTCAGAGTTGGGAGAGTATAAACCCCCTGTGGAAATCGCAGGAGCATCTCAAAAGGCCTGGTGGACGTATCATCGGGTGCTCCCCCTGAAGCCTGGAAGTCCAGGAAGCTCGCCCCTCCGACCTGGAGTGCTGCTGTGTCCCCAGCTTCATGTAGCTGGTGTGCAGGGTGAGCAGGTGGTGCATTTTGGTGGCAGGTGGCATCAGGAGCACCCCATTTCTAGAAGCAGCACTGGACAATAGGAGATACAGCGCAGAAAGGGTGAGGAAATACAGAGAATTCTTCACCTGGTGGGAGACAGAGCCTGTATCCAAGTTGAAACACTGAAAATGCTCCAGCCTCCCTGGGCTTGGCCACTCGTGTCCCTCCCTGGCCCAGGGCTGGGAGCTGATGGTGCACAGAAGCAAGGACATGCTGCACATGATTTTGGTGGCAACCGAAGCGTCTCACGGCCAGAGGCAATAGTGGACGATGGAATATGGACAACAGGGAAGAAGAGGTTAAGAGCATTACAGAATGAGTCTAGGAGGCCCGATGCACGCCTCTTGGGTGTTGTGCGTCTCAGGCGCAGAAGATGAAATGCAGAGTCATGGGAGAGAACTTCCAAGGGCCTAATGTCAGATATTTTCAGAGCCGAATGGCAAGAGTCCCCAAGTCAGAAGGTCCCCCTCCTGTTGCAGCGTGAGTCAGCTGGAAATAGCTGTAACCAGGACACGTGCTCAGGAGCCATGGTTCACCAGGAACTGGGGTTCCAACGGTCCCGCAAAGCCAGGGTAGTTTTGTGCCACTGGCCCCTTTGGGTGAGGCTGGGAAGTAGGCTCCCAGTCAACCTTTCCTTCTACTTAGGGGCTCCAGAAGTTGAACTAACACATGGTTAGAAATTCAGTGAGGGGCTGCATGCAGCTGAGTAGCTCAAGTGAAGCTTCTGTTCACCAGACCTGCGTCGGGGTGCAGAGGGCAGAGAGCTGTCTCCAGACCCCCCGTGGGTTGGCGCACCCAGTTCATTGCACTAGCCTGACAGCTGTGGGAACCTCACGTACATGGCCTGTGGAAGTAAGGTGTTCCCTGCCGCCCTCGGGTTCCAGGATCTGCGCTGGCCCAAGAGCATGGTTCTACCCCTGCACCTCCCGTGGCGTTCCATCCAGCCTTCAGGGAAGGGCCACCGTGGTGCTTCTCTGCTCTGTTCACAGTGCTTTTCTAGTGCCTCCGCAAAGGATGAGTCTTCTGTACCCTCCCCAGACCACCTGTCGGGTGGATGAGCAGGTAACATTGTTAAGACCTTCCAACAAGCCTGCCTCGCTCCTGGTAGAGAGTAGCCTAGAGGAAAGAGAGAGTTCTTACCTCTGTGTCGTTCCAAGGGATTTCTGGAAGGTTCACTTACCTCAGCATGGGCCACTGTGGGTTCCAGGTTTTGGTCAAGCAACAAAGGAAATGATCGGATCCTTTCCAGTTCCCTAGCTAGCCCACTCTGAGTCCTGCTTATGGGTGGAGCCCCCTCTGGAACTGCACCCCGCCTTTCTTGGCCAAGCACTTCTAGAATCAGCTCCCACACACTTCCCTGATTTTTGTCCAATGTAAAGCAGCAGATACTTGTTCATTTAGTCAAAGCTGCTTCTGAACTGGACTTTGTAACTGGCCACTTTGGACCTGCTGAGATCCGACTGTCCTTAGCAGTCTAGAGACAAGGTGAGATGGGAGTGAGTTTGGGGAGACTGGCTTCTCCTTGGAGGTAACTTCCTCAGATAAGAGTTCAAGCAAGGCACAGCTTTATCAGCCAAGGGAGGAGGGACTGAGTTCTCAAAGTGAGCCTTGGTGAGGTTGGGTATTCAGGGTACCTGAGGCATCCAACGTTGCCCAAATATCCCCCTTTCAATTCTGAGGACTGATCAGTGCTCCAGCTTTTCCATGAGAGATCCGGTAAGGTGGTGCATTCGCCTGTTGCTGGGATTTGCTGATGGGCCAGCTAAGACTTGGGTGTTCAGGTAACTCAATCTTGCAGCTGAAAACCAGATGAGAGGTTTTTCTACAGAGTAATAGGAAGTCCCTGATTCTCAGTCCATGTTGACTTTGAGGACTTTGAGCCTATCCCTGTCTTTCTGTTGACTACCCAGCACTGTTAAAGGAGCAGCCCCACCCTGCAGTCCTGGAGTTTCTCAAGCCTTTCTCATTTCTCAAGGTGGTGTTCAGCTAGTCTCTCAAAGTCTTGCCTTCAGAAGATATCTGTCTCAGGTGACCACATCTCCAGACAAGTTGTTTTGCAGCTGTGTGCCAATGTATCCAGGATCCCATCCCCTGGTACTAACCAGATTTCTCCTACCCTCAGCTAAACTCCAGCCAGCTAACAAATCCCAGGTTTTCCCTAAGTCACTCATGAGAGGTCACGTTATGTTGCATTAAGAAAAGTACTTTTTAACAAATAAGACCAGTAGTTTAAAGCCAGACTGATCACTGGATATGTCCTAGCAACTAGGAATAGAGAAAAACTTCCTCAACTGGATAAATAACATTTACCCCAAACGTACAGATACCATCATACTTAACAGCGAAAAACTCAGAAGTTTCTTGCTAAGATCAGGAACAAGGCAAGAATGTCCCTTCTCATCACTGCTTTTCAGTGTCATAATAGCGAAGTCCTAGCACGTGCGACAGGACAAGAAAAAGAAAATACATGCAGATTGGGAAGGAAGAAATCAAACTGTCTTTGCAAATGACATGATCGTCTATGTAAACGTCCAGAAGAATTGACAGAAAAACCTGAAACATGATTGTATCAAGGTTGCAGGATACAATGTAAATATTGTAAAAAAACAAATTGCTTTCTTATCTAACAGGTGTTCCTATGAACAAGTGGACTTTGAAACTAAAAATACATTACCATTGGGACTTCCCTGGCTGTCCAGTGGTTAAGACTGTGCTTCCACGGCAGGGAGCATGGTTTCGATCCCTGGTTGGGGAACTAAGATTCCCACATGCCACACGGCCAACAAAGCAAAACAAACAAAAAGTACATTGCCATTTACACTGTGAAAATTAACAGTTTCCCAGTGCATGTAAAAGTTACGTTTACACTATACTGTAGTCAATTATTAAATGTGCAACAGCATTATGTCTAAAAAAATGTACAGCCTTAATTTAAAAATATTGCTAAAAAATGCTAACCATCATCTGAGCCTTCAGCGAGCTGTAGTAAAATCAAAGATCACTGATCACAAACCGTAACAAATGTCACAGTGAACATTTTTTAAATACTGTGAAAACTACCAAAATGTGACACAGAGACATGAAGCAAGCAAATGCTGTTGGAGAAATGGTGCCAATAGACGTGCTTGATGCAGGGTTGCCACCAACCTTCAATTTGTAAAAAATGCAGTATCTGTGAAGTTCAATAAAGGGAAGTGCAGTAAGAGGAGGCGTGCCTGTAAAGGGAAACCTCACTAACATGGAGTTGGGAGGCCAGAATAGGGAGCTGTCATGCACATATCACTCAACATCAATACAGATGCCAACAGGAAGAGATGTACCTTGCATCTCGGGCAGGAAGTGACCCCACTACTGCCAGCAGGAGGAAGGGAGAACTTCTCCTTGCCTGGCAATAGCTCAGTGTCAGACTGTCGCAACTCAGCTACTGAAAGGCCACTATACTTCAAACCCCAGTTCACTCCATTGGACTTTTCATTTATAGTAGCCCTTTCCAACGTCCCCTTCTGCTCTATAAAATTTCTTCTCCTTTGCTTTACCAGACTTGCATGTGGTTCACCATAGTTACATGTCCTGAATTACAATTCTTTGCTGCTCCTGAATAAGCCCTTCTTGTTGGTAAAATAACTGGCTGTCTTATTCCTTTAGGTTAGCAGTTAGCACCCCCGAAATGAAGTAATTAGGTATAAGTCTAACAAGCTGTATATTTGATCTATATATCAAAACTCTGATGAAAGTTACCGAAGAAGAACTAAATAAATAGAGATTCTATGTTCATGGATCAGAAGACTCAGTGTTGTCAAGAGGTCAGTTCTTCCCAACTTGATCTACAGATTCAGTGCATTCCCAGCAAGTTAGTTTTTGGACATTGACAGACTGATTCTGAAGTTTATGTGGAGAGGCAAAAGACCCAGAATAACCACTCAATATTAAAAGAGAAGGACACAGTTGGAGGACTGACATCACCCAACTTCAAGACTATAGTAAGGCTGCAGTAATCAAGACAGCATGGTATTGGTGAAAGAATAGACAAATAGATCAATATAATAGAGGGCAAAGAAATACACCCGCAAAAATATAGTCAACTAATCTTTGAAAAAGGAGCAAAAGAAATACAATGGAAGATAGTCTTTTCAACAAATGGTGCAGGAAAAACTGGACATCCACTTGCAAAAAAAGAACCTAGATGCACAGACCTTACATCTTACACAAGGATTAACTCAAAATGGATCATAGATCTAAACGTAAAATTCAAAACTATAAAACTCCTAGGAAGTAACAGTAGACAAATGATCTTGGGTATGGTGATGACTTTTTAGGTACAACATCAAAGGCATGATACATGAAAGAAGTAATTGATAAGCTAGACTTCATTAAAAAGTTCTGCTCTGTGGAAGCCATAGACTGGGAGAAAATATTTGCAAAAGATACATCTGGTAAAGGACCGTTATCCAGAATACACAACAAAACAAAACAAAACCCTCTTAAAACTCAGCAATCACAAAATGAACAACCTGATTCAAAATGGGCAAAAGACATAACAGATAGCTCACCAGAGAAGAGATTCAGATGGCAAATAAGCATATGAAAAGATGCTCAACATCATATGTCATTAGGGAAATGCAAATTTAAAACAACAACTAGATATCACTAACACACCTATTAGAATGACCAAAATGCAGAACGCTGACAACACCAAATGCTGTGAGGCTGTGGAGCAACGGGAACTCTCACTCATCGCCGGTGGGAACGCACAACGGTGCAGCCACTTTGGAAGACAGTGTGGCAGCTTTTTACAAAACAAAACAGACTCTTACCGTATGACCCAGCAATCATACTCCTTAGTATTCACCCAAATGAAGTGAAAATTTATATCCATACAAAATCCTACACAGGGATGTTTATAACAGCTTTATTTATGATTGCCAGAACTTAGCAACTAAGATGACCTTCAGTAGGCGAATGGATAAATAGCTGTTGGTTCATTCACACAGTGGAATATTGTTCAGCACTGAAAGGAAGTGAGCCATCAAGTTAAAAAAAAGACGGGGGAACCCTAAGTACATAATAGTAAGTGAAAGAAGCCAGTCTGAAAAGGCTACAGACTGAATGATTCCAACTATTCACGACATAACGGAAAAGGCAAAACTATGCAGACAGTAGAAAGATCAGTGGTTGCCAGGGGTTAAGGGGAGACGGAGGGATGAACAGGCAGAGCACAGAGGATGTTTAGGGCAATGAAACAATTCTGTATGATACTATAATGGTGGATACGTGTCATTATACATTTGTCAAAGCCCATAGAAGGTACAGCACCAAGAGTGAGTCCTGATGTAAACTGTGGGCTTTGGGTGATAATGATGTGTCAGTGTAGGTTCATTGATCATATTCTATGGTTCAGGGTGCCAGTAGTGGGTGAGGTTTTGTGTGTGGAGTCAAGAGGTTCTATGGGAACTCTGTACTTTCCACTCAGTTTTTCTATGAACCTGAAACTGCTCCTAAAAAAGTAAAGTTTAGGGCTTCCCTGGTGGCGCAGTGGTTGAGAGTCCGCCTGCCAATGCAGGGGACACGGGTTCGTGCCCCAGTCCGGGAAGATCCCACATGCTGCGGAGCGGCTGGGCCCGTGAGCCATGGCTGCTGAGCCTGCGCGTCCGGCGCCTGTGCTGCGCAACGGGAGAGGCCACAACAGTGAGAGGCCCGCGTACCGCAAAAAAAAAAAAAAAAAAAAAAAAAAACAACAACAGAAAAGTAAAGTTTATTAGTTGAAAAAACAGGTGGATCATTGAAACTGAATGCTTTTCTCTGGAAGTGTCACGTGTCACTTCTGGTCTCATTTCACTGCCCAAAACAAGTCACATGGCAGGCCCCTCACTTCCGGCAGGCACCGAAATGCAATCCTACCCAATGCCTGGAAAGAGAGAACCAGGATGTTCGTAAGAGCCCCAGAGCCTCCTGGGCAAATGTTGCCTGCCACGACTCTTGGTACAAATTTCTGTACCAATCAGAGCTCTTAGCTGCAATCACCTCTGTTGGTTTCAGCAGAAGGGGATTTATTGAGAAGACATTAGGGCACATCCAACTTGAAGATGTCAGTCTAAAGTTGGCATTTCCTCTGTTCTCCTTTCAGAAAATACCAAAAGCCAAATGGGGAAAAAAAAACAACAACAAAGAAAACAAATTCTTAGAGGTATCTAAAGAGGTGGACAGGGTGTGAAAAATAGTAGAGATGGATCAGGGGAGCAAAATGAAGTGAGGAGGGGATGTACTTGGCTCCAGGTCTCTGGAAACATTGGTGAGTCCCCTTCTCCAAGATGCAAACACAAAATCCTGCTCTAGCAATGAGGATGTGATGGGTGATATGGTAGTCGGAGCCTGTGTGGAGGTTTGCTTCCGAGAAGCAGAGGGTGGGATGCTGGGTGAAGACGCACAAAGATAAGGTATATTTGCAGGACTGTGTGTTGGGGGCTGGGATTAGAGAGATATTGCACTGGGAACAATCCTACAGCTTCCTTTCCTCTCTGACTCAGGGATGTAAAGGCTGGAGGAATTTACACATTAGGAAAACCCTTGTTACCCTTGATTATGATTCTCGTTCCTTCCCACAATGACACTTGCGCAAATATCTATGCCAGGAAATACCTCATTTATGGATGAGTTTCAAAATGGGAATTAGCATAGGACCTATGTAACGATACTACAAGGTTAAAAAGGGGGAAAAGAACAGGTGAAACTCATGGCAGATGAAGAACCCATGCCAAAAAACTTATGCCATAGAACAGATGAAATTGTTTTCAAATATTTCTCCATGAATTAATTTTAAAAAATGAAGCAATCTCCTTGGTAAAACAAAACACAAAGCAGAAAAACTGAAGGTTAAACTCAAAGAGTGGGAAAAAAGAAATCATCACAGAAATTAAATAAAATTAGAAGTAGCATATGAAAAGAATAAGCACTCCTAAAAACACGCCAAGGGACACAGAAAAAAAGCCATGATTTTATAGGGGGTCCCAGAAGAAGACTGGAGAAAGGGGCTGAGAACATATTTGAAGACATAATAGCTGAAAATTTCCCTCACCTGGGAAAGGAAACAGGCATCCAGGTCCAGGAAGCACAGAGGGTCTCAGATGGGATCAACCCAAAGAGGGTCACACCAAGACACACTGTAATTAAAATGGCAAAACTTAAAGAGAATATTCAAAGCAGCAACGGAAAAGCAACAAGTTACCTACAAGGTAACTCCCATTAGGCTAACAGCTGACTTTTCAGCAGAAACTCTGCAGGCAGGAAGGGAGTGGCAGGATATATTTAAAGCGATGAAAGGGAAAAACCTACAGCCAAGAATACTCTGCTTGGCAAGGCTTTCGTTCAGATTTCATGGAGAGATCAAAGGCTTTACAGACAAACAGAAGCTAAAAGAGTTTAGCACCACCCAACCAGCTTTACAAGCAGAAAGTAACACACCATTGTTAAGCAATCATATTGTTAAGCAATCATACTCCAATGAGGATGTTAAAAAAAAAAGTGTTAAAGGAACTTCTCTAAGCGAAGAAGGGGCCACAACTAGAGCTCATTGGTAAAGGCAAACATACATTAAAGGTAGTAGAGCAACCATATACAAAGCTAGTAGGAAGCAGTAAAATCATCTATATCCAAAGTAAGTAAAGATGTAAAATATAAAGTCAAAAACCAAATGCTGGGGGGTGGGTGTAGTAAAAAGGCAGGGCTACGCCTAGAGCCCGTGCTCGGCAACAAGAGAAGCCTGCACATAAATAAATAAATAAATAAAATTTATTATTGTTTTTTAAACGCAGGGCTGTTGTAAAAATGCATTTGAACTTAAGAGATCAGCAACTTCAAATGATCATACATGTATGTATAGATATGGGAGGAATGTAGTAAGTAGCTATGGGATGTCTTTGTGTGGTGACACACTGCAACTAAACTTATTGTGGTGATCGTTTTGAAATATATAGAAATACCAAATCACTATGTTGCTTAACAGGAACTAACAGTGTTGGAGGTCAATTATACTTCAAAAACAAACAAGCTCATAGAAAAAGAGATTAGATTGGAGGTTACCAGAGGCAGGGGGTGGGGGAAGGGAGAACTGGATGAAGGTGGTCAAAAGGTACAAACTTCCAGTTATAAGATAAATAAATACTAGGGATGTAATGTACAACACGATAAATATAATTAACACAGCTGTATGTTATATCTGAAAAGTTGTTAAGAGTAAATCCTAACAGTTCTCCTCACAAGGAAAATATTTTCTCTACTTCTTTAATTTTGTGTCTCTATGAGATGACAGCTGTTCACCAGACTCATTGTGATAATTACTTCATGATGTGTGTGAGTCAAATCATTATGCTGCACACCTTAAACGTGTACAGTGCTGTGTGTCAATTATATCTCTGAAAAACTGGAAGAAAGAAAAAACACCCATAAATAGATGCATAAAGAACGATATAGGTGCAAGTTATTAAAATAGGGATGCAAGTTCTAGAAAAATCAGGAACAACATGGAAGTGGTCTCTAGGGGTGGGACTTGGGGATCAAGAAGGTTTGGAGCAGAATCGATTCCTTCTTATTAACATTGTGAACCTGCTACAAGCACTTCCCTTATTTTAAAAAAATCAAACAGATAACTGGGTGCAGGGGGGGACTGCAGGCATACGGGCTGTCCGGGAGCTTGGCCACGCAGGCAAGAGGGAGGGCAGCAGGAGAGGAGGCCTGGAGTCACCGGCGGGAGGGGAGGCTCCAGGCGGCTTGTGGAGCGGGCGCAGCGGGGAGTCGAGGAGAGCCCGGGGTGCACCAGGAAAGGGACTCATCCTGGGCGCCAAAGGAGTGACACAGATGACGGAACTGGGGGAGGAAGAGCCGGGACAGGGGCGGGGCTGTGACCAGGCCTTGAGGCTCCCTTGAGGATGGACGCCTGCGCTGGTGCTGAAGCCACGTGACCCGTCCTGGTGCTGAAGCCACGTGACCCGTCCGGCTGGCTGTTTCTCAGGGTGGGGACAGAGAATGTGGACATCTGGGGAGGGGCAGCCAGCTAATGGGGGGGGAGGGGATCAAGGACACCGAGCTGGATGGCGGCTGCAGTGCTGGGGACAGAGGGCAGGAGGGGGACCTTGTCCTCCGTTCTTCACCGGGTCTCCCCGATGCCTCCAACGGGGCCTGCCACGCACAGGCCCCCAGCCAGAGCCACTGAGTAAACGAACCTTTATGCAACAGGTTTGTTGGGGACACGATGGCAGAATACCTCATCCCCGCCCGCGGGCCTCGCATTCTATAGGGGACGCGAAGCACCGTTGAGCGGTGTGGTCCGGGCCTCCGTGGGGCAGTGCCCAGTGCACGCAGGCCAGGGGTGGCAGGAAGACCCCCAGGGGAGTGGTGCCTGGAAAACAAGCTGGAGGTGAGGGGCATGGAGGCAGATGCGGTGGTGGGAGAGAGATGAAGGCGTTCTGGGGGCCACAGGGAGTTTGCTTTGGTGGGCCTCGCAGCCGCAGGGGAGGGAAGGTCGGCGGGGTGGGAGGGTCTTGCCGGGGGACTCTGTCTGAGGACCATGTGTGTTCAAAGGGCTCTCCCTCCTAAAGTGACCTGGCGGCGCAGGTGCTGGTTGGCTGAGGGGGGCGGGGAGGGGCGAACGCTTGTTACTCAGCTGAGGAGGGAATGGTCCTGCGTGTCTGGGATCAAGCGTGAGCCAGGGCTCAAAGTCCTCTGTCACATTGGCAAATGTCTGATAAATCAGGAGATAAGGGTGGGCGGAACACGGGCTGGGGAAGATTGGACTGACGAGAACAGCACCGGGCAAGGGTATGGCCAGGACATCGGGGAGCACAGCCACAGAGCCGCTGGGGCAGGGGCCCTGCAGGCTGGGGGCAGAGGCAGGGAAGACCGGAGGGGTACCCTCTTTTCCCCTTTGGTAAGGCAGTGGCGGAAGAAAGTTTGAGGAAAGAACTAGAGCTGTAACATGGTCGTAACCTAGCTGGATGGACTCCTTGCCAGCTGGGCTTGGGCAACGTCATATATATTCTTCCTTAATTAACGTTGGATCAGGCTCTGCCCCACCAGTGTGCCTAGCATCTGGAACCTAGGGGCCAGTTTGAGGCGTTACCATGAGTGTGCTCCATTCTTTCCTCTCTTGGTCACATGGTGGCCATTGTTCCTTCAGCCACATAGTGCCATGTGGTGGTCCTTGTCCCTGACCTCAGGCCGGGCCTCCGGGGGTCCCCGCTCTGTTCCCCAGGCCTCGATCTCAGTGTCCAGCCCCACAGGTACTCATGCAGGTGCCCCCAGCAGATGGCCGGCCACCCCAGGCTTGGCGTGCGCTGGAGACCCTCCCTCTGTCTCATCCCCAGACCCATCAAAGCCCAAGCTTCCCCTGGCAAGAAGAACCCAACCTCAGGAACTGGGAGACATGGTTGCTCGACAAGAAAATATCCTTTACTTGTTCATCCTGAGCCAGTGGTAGAAAATACAACACAGCTGATTTTTAAAACATATTAAGAGGAAATTCACGTAACGCAAAGTCAATCATTTTGAAGCATCCAATTCAGCAGCATCTAGTCCACTCAAAATGTTATGCAGCCATCATCTGAATTTTGCTTCAGAACATTTTCATCTCCCCCTAGAAAGGTGCGGTACCCAGTAAGCAGTTACTCCCCATTCCCTCCTCCCCCTCCTGCCCCCTCCCCCCACCCCACCCCAGCGCCGCCGCAACCACCGATCTGTGTTCATCTCTACAGATTTCCCCGTTCTCGATACTTCATATAAGTGGAATTATGTCACAGTGGCCTTCGTGTCTCCTTTCTTTCACTGACCACATTGTTTCTGAGATTCATCCGCGATGCGGCATGTATCAGTACTTCATTCGTTTTTATGGCTGAATAACACTCCGTTGTATGAATAGACCACATTGTGTCCATCCACTCATCTGTTGATGGACACTGGGGCTATTTCTACCTTTTGGCTATTGTGAACAGTGCTGCTATAAACATCTGCGTACATGTACTTGTTTTTGTATCTGTTTTCAATTCCTTTGGGTCTATACCTAGGAGTGGAATTGCTGGGTCATATGGTAATTCTATGTTTACATTTTTGGGGAACTGTCACACTGTTTTCCACAGCAAATGCACCATTTTACATTCCCACCAACAAAGTATGAGGGTTCCAGTTTTTCCACATACTCACAACACTGGTTATTTTCCATTTTTTGGATTATAGCAATTTCAGTGGGTGTGAAGTGTTATCTCACTGTGGCTTTGATGTGTATGTATATCCTCGATGGCTAGTGGGGTTGAGCATATTTTCATGTGCTTATTGGCTATGTGTGTATATATTTTTTTGAAGAAATGTCCATTTTGAAATTGGGTGTTGTTTGTTGAGTTCTGGGACTTCTTTATATATTCTGGACGCTGAACTCTTTTTTTTTTTTTTTTTTGCGGTACGGGGGCCTCTCACTGCTGTGGCCTCTCCCACCGTGGAGCACAGGCCCAGGATGAGTAGGCCCAGCGACCATGGCCCACGGGTCCAGCTGCTCCATGGCACATGGGACCCTTCCGGACCAGGGCACGAACCCCCGTCCCCTGCATCGGCAGGCGGACCCCCAAACACTGCGCCACCAGGGAAGCCCTGGACGCTGGACTCTTATTAGATATGTGATTTACAAATATTTTCCCCCATTCTGTAGGTGGTCTTTTTACTCTCTTGACAGTGTCCTCTGATGCACAAAAGTTTAAAATTCAGATGAAGCCCAACTTACCTTTTTTCCTTTTGTTGCGTATGCTTTTGCAGTCATATCTAAGAGTCCAGGTCAAAAAACCTCTATGTTTCCCCTGAGTTTTATTTAATTAATTAATTAATTTATTTATTATCTTTGGCTGCATTGGGTCTTCACTGCTGTGCACGGGCTTTCTCTAGTTGCAGCGAGGGGGGGCTACTCTTCGTTGCGGTGCACGGGCTTCTCATTGCGGTGGCTTCTCTTGTTGCGGAGCACGGGCTCTAGGCACGTGGGCTTCAGTAGCTGTGGCTCACGGGGTCTAGAGCGCAGGCTCAGTAGTTGTGGCGCATGGGCTTAGTTGCTCCGCGGCATGTGGGATCTTCCCGCACCAGGGCTCAAACCCGTGTCCCCTGCACTGACAGGCAGATTCTTAACCACCGCATCACCAGGGAAGTCCCTCCCCTGAGTTTTATGGTTTAAGCTCTTATATTTAGGTTAACAAAAATTAACTCAAAATGGAGTTAATTTTTTTGTATATGGTGTGAGATAGGGGTGACCGTTGATTTCTCACTCAGCTTCTTAAACAATTTTTATTGAAATATAGTTGATTTACAATGTTGCGTTAATTCAGGTGTACAGCAAGGATTCAGTTATACATATACATACCTATATATGTATTTTAGATTCTTTTCCATTATAGGTTATTACAAGATATTGAGTATATTTCCCTGTGCTATACAGTAGAAACTTGTTATTTATCTATTTTATATATAGTAGTGTCTATATGTTAATCTCAAACTCCTCATTTTTCCCTCTGCCACCCTTTCCCCTTTGGTAACCATACATTTGTTTTCTATGTCTGTGAGTCTATTTCTGTTTTGTAAATAAGTTCATTTGTATCAGTTTGTTTTTTGTTTTTCTTTCTTTTTGCGGTACGTGGGCCTCTCACTGTTGTGGCCTCTCCCGTTGCGGAGCACAGGCTCCGGACGCGCAGGCTCGGCGGCCGTGGCTCACGGACCCAGCCGCTCCACGGCATGTGGGATCTTCCCGGACCGGGGCACGAACCCGTGTCCCCTGCATCGGCAGGTGAACTCTCAACCACTGTGCCACCAGGGAAACCCCTGTATCATTTTTTTAGATTCCACATACAAGCCAGATCATATGATGTTTGTCTTTCTCTGCCTGACTTACTTCACTTAGTATGACCATCTCTAGGTCCATCCATGTTGCTGCAAATGGCATTATTTTGTTTTTTTTTTTATGGCTGAGTAACAGTTCATTCATCTTCTCCTGCTGCCATGTGACCCTGACAAGGGGCCTCTGTGGACCCAGCTCTGCTCCCCCAACTCCCAGCTTGGCACAGGCTAGGACATGCCCTTGGGATGCTTCGTGGTAGGACCCCTTCTTCCATCCCCAGTGGCTGGCACCCAGGGTTGTCGGCTGGAGAGGAGAAGAGAGCATCCAGGTTGCAGGATGACGGCGTGAGCCACTGGTCGGAGCCTCTGGCTTCTTCTCGTCCAGCCTGGTCCCCTCATCCCTGTCCCTCTGCCAGTGGGGAACCTGCACAGGAAGCATGGGCTGGGGCGAGAGGGGCAGAAAGTGGGCTGCCTCCTCCCCCTGAGCTGTGCCATGTTGAATTCTCGGATGGGGTCCACGGGCCTGATGTTCCCACACCCCAGATGGGCCTCCCCTAAAGACACAGGTGACAACCTCCCAGGAGCAGAGCCTCTACTGAGAATTTCATTGACACTCCTCTTTATCCCTGTGTGTTGGAATTCTCCGGGACCAGGAACGTTCCGCCAGAGAAAATGATGAGACCCAGAGAGTGTCCAGGACCTCTAGGCTATTTGGCCGTTGGGCAGGTGATATGCCAGGTGTTGTGAGAAAAGCAGTCCCCAGGATGGAGAGATGGCCTAGGAGAGGTGGGGTGTGGAGCGAGGACGAGCTTAGCTGGAGAGGTGAGCAGGGGTCAAATCCCCGCACGCACACACACACACACACACACACACACACACACACACACCTCTGGGCTTGAGGAGCAGAGCAAGGGGCAGGGCTTGGCCCTGAGAGCAAGGGAAGCCACCAACTAGGCCTCTCTGTGATCTGAGGTGGGGGCGAGATGCTGCCCCCGGGGCTTTGGGCATCCAGCCGACAAGTCTGGCTTTCGTAGTGGAACTCACCTGGCTGGCAGCGCTGGGTAGATTTGGACAAACAGGAAATCTGCTGAGGCTCCTCCCTGACCCCTGACTCCTCCCCGAAAGAATGGACAGGTGGGGTTGGCCCTGGGGAAGGAGCTGGACTTTACTTCTCCAGTTAACCTGGCTCGGAGCCTGAGCTCTGAGCTGTGTGTAGCTTCTGGCAGGCTGACCTCTGCCTGCCACCCCCCATATCTGCCTCCAGGCTTCTGGCCTGCGGTCGGTCCCAGGAGCCATGGACCCCAGAGGTGAGTGGGGAAGGCCAAGGGCTCCAGGAATGGAGCTGTGGGCCCCGCTCTAGGCATCTGACAGTCTGGCCCAGCTTTCCCAGCTGCACTAGAGCCAGAGGTCCAGAGCCAGCCTTGGCGAGGACAGCGGGAGCAGAGAAGGTCTGGGGAGCTGCGCTTGCATGTGTTGGGGGTGGTCTTGGGTAGGGACGCTGCTGGCTTCCAGGGAAGTAGGATGGATGGGACGTGGCCAGGGTGGAGGAGGGTGGAAGGCAGACCCTCGGTGGAGCTGTCCTGATTTGACATGCCAAGCTCCTGCCCGGCTCTTCTGCAGGTAGGAGCACCTCTGCCTGCCCCCTCTCCCCGGGCTTCTCTTTCCTCTACTTGTCTGGGCCCCAGAGAAGAGAGAAGGCAGTCAGTGAAGGATTTCCTCCTGCTGTAAAGACTGCCTGGTCCAAGTTCCTCCCAGGAGCTTGGACACAGCCAGTGCCTGTGTGGGAGGTAGGAACCCAGGGCACCTGGCAGGGGTTGTGGGGAGGTGGAGGTGTTGATGGAGAGAGAGGCAGGGAGGGAAGGAGGAAAGGGCCAAGGGGACAAGAGCCTCCCTACGTCCAGGCTGGGTCCTGGACATCATGAACCCAGCCCTGATCTGACCCAGCGTCTCCTTGTGAGGCTGCGGGTCGAAAGGCAGAGGGGAGGGGACAAGAGAGGGAGGACGAGGAAGGGGCAGAGCAGCACTAAGCTCCCCAGAGGGTGGTCTGTGCCTCCGGGGTTGAGGGCTGGAGGCTCTGCCTGGCAACCACTCAGGTCTTACTTGTTAGAACCCACCCAACCCCCGACCGGCCCCCGGAGTCTCTCTTTACTGGACCAGTGGAGAAGGGTAGGGGAGGGACCGGGGGGCTCTGGGCTTTCCAGACACCTAGGAAGGCTCCTGTGCCTCATCCGCCCAGCACCCCAAGCAGGAGGAGGTGGCCCTGGTGAGAAGCTGGGAGGGTCCCGGGAGGCCACAAACGCCAACACGGTTCCTCACTCCTTCTGTTCCTACCTGGCTCCAAGGACAGGGACCGGCTGGGGTGGGGGGCGCATGCCAGCACCTGCGAGGAGGCAGCGGAGGGGGATGGGACTTCTGCCGTCCTTCAGGGCGTCAGGGCTCAGCGCGGGCAGGACCCAGGCCCCCGCCTGCTAATGGGAGCCCCTGGGTGCGTGGAGGAGTGCACATCTCCCTGGAGGAGAAGAACAGAGGACACGGCCACCTCTTTCTGTGACATTTAACGCAAAAATTCTCTTTCACTGATGGGAAGCGGCCAGACTGACCTGGGTGGGGCTGGGCCTCGGGCAGGGCTCCCGGAAGAAATCGTGTTCCCAAACAGACTGGCATGCACCAGTATTCCTGGTTCATGTTTGTACTCGTTCCCTAAAGCCGTGTGTTCTCAGAGTGTACTCTTCATGACCAAAGCAGAGAGGCCCTTGTGAGGGTGGTGAGTGGTAGGAAGGGCTACCAGTGCCCAGAGCCAGCCAGATCCCATGGCCCTCCCTGGCACCATTTTCGACATCCTGCCCGGGTGTCACCCAGACCACCCCTGGGGCCTGGCGGTCCAGTTTCCAGTCTCTCTGGATCCTCGGAGAGCAGGTGTTTTCCACGGTCTCGTCCAGCATCCTAACTCCCCCTCCTCTGTCTGGTCCATCCAGCACACCTCGCTGCTCCCTCCCTTCCTGGGCTCACTTCCTGGGCCAGAGCCACACGCCCTGCATTTGTCCGGGAGCAGAGGAGAGCTCCTCGCACTCTGCAACAGAAACTGTGAACTTCAGGTTCACCTGGGCCAGCCCGCTCTGTTTCAGAGATGAGTGAGGAGTGGGGGGCTCAGAAAGTCAGCTGGGAGGCCAGCCCGCTCTGTTTCAGAGATGAGTGAGGAGTGGGGGGCTCAGAAAGTCAGCTGGGAGGCCAGCCCGCTCTGTTTCAGAAATGAGTGAGGAGTGGGGGGCTCAGAAAGTCAGCTGGGAAGCGCCAGAACCCAGACCAGTCCCCAGCCCTGAACTACCGAGCAGCTGTGCTGCACAAGGTGTGGGCGGAGAAGATTCCATCCACATCTGTGCATTGAGCTTCTACTGTGTACCAGACACCGTCTAGAGAGGGGGCAGGAGAAGTGTCAGGACACACGTCCCCGGTGCCACTGGGCAAGGCGGACACCACGCAGGATGTTGGGGGAAACTTACAAGCAGAGAAATGGTCGAGCTGGCCCATGATAGCCCAGCTCTCAGCACCCGGCAGGGTAGATCGGGGAAGGCGGGCTACGAACACCAGCCGTCCAGCATGCCGATACGCAGACAAAGGGGGTCCCCGAGGTCAGGAATCGGCTTTGCTGGACAGGAGCCGACTTCTGCCCATTCTTCCATCAGCTAGCTCAGGCCGCTGAACCCCGTCAGGGGCGGCAGATGAGCATGCAAGCCCAACCCATTTGTCTGCCCACTTTTTTTTTTTTTTTAAGAATTATTGTGGTAAAATATATAACAAGAAACTTATCATTTAAGCCATTTTTAAGTGTACATTTCAGTGGCATTAAGTACACCATCACCACCATCCATCTCCAGAACTCTTTTATCTCCCCAGATGGAAACCTGAACTCCCCTCCACCGCCACTCCAGCCTGACTCCCCACCATCTACTTTCTGTCCCTGAGAACTTGACTATTCTAGGTCCCTCAGACAAGCGGAATTCTACAGGATTTGTCCTTTTGTGACTGGCTTACTTCACCTGGCATAATGTCCTTGAAGTCCATCCGTGTTGCAGCTCAGGACAAGCCTTTTTAAGGCTGACTCCTTTATCTAGCTAGCTAGCTAGCTATTTATTTATTTATTTTTGGCTGCGTTAGTCTTTGTTGCTGCGTGCGGGCTTTTCTGTAGTTGCGGCGAGCAGGGGCTACTCTTTGGGCTTCTCATTGGGTGGCTTCTCTTGTTGCAGAGCAGAGGGTCTAGGCATGTGGGCTTCAGTAGTTGTGGCGCATGGGCTCAGTAGTTGTGGCTCGAGTGCTCTAGAGTACAGGCTTGGTAGTTGTGGTGCACGGGCTTAGTTGCTCCGCAGCGTGTGGGATCTTTCCAGACCAGGGCTCCAACCCGTGTCCCCTGCATTGGCAGGCAGATTCTTAACCACTGTGCCACCAGGGAAGTCCAAGGCTGACTCCTATCCCATTGTGTGGATGCCACACATTTTCTTTATCCACCAACCATCGATGGACATTGTGTTTTTGGCTCTTGTGAATAAATACTGCTGTGAACACGGGTGTCCAAATATCTCTTTGAGTCTCTGCTTTTACCTCTTTTGGTTATACACCCGTGAGCGGAATTGCTGGATCATATGGGAATTCTATGCTTAGTTTTTTGAAGAATTGCCGTAGCTTTTTCCACACGACATGCACCAGGGATACATTTTGAAGGTGGAGCTGACACGGTGTGATAGTGAATTGGATTCAGGGTGGGAGGGAAAGGAAGTATTAAAGACGCCTTGGAGACCTTTTTTTTTTTTTTGGCCATGCCGCACTGCTTGCGGGATCTTAGTTCCCCAACCAGGGATCGAACCCAGGCCCCACCAGTGAGAACACCAAGTCTTAACCACTGGACCACCAGGGAATTCCCAGCCTTAGAGCTTTTGATGCATGGTGATGCCCTATCATGAGACAGGAGGAGTGCCCCCCTTGGTCCCCCTTGGGGACCTACAGTCCTGTTTGGCCATGATAATGTTGATGATGTGCCTTCAGTGGGGATGGCCATGAATGGTCCAGTTTCCTAGTCCACATGTCCACAGAGGGGTGAAGGCTGCAGAAATGACTGGATGGTCAGCAGTGTAAGTATGATATTTAATGCTCTGGTACAAGGTAGGAACCCCTGGGTGGTGAGTGTGGGTACAGGAGGGAGCCCAGGACTGCCCCTGGAGTCTCCAACATTTGTGCTACAGGAAGAGAAAGAGCAAAGGCCAGCTGGGCAGGTGTGGCCTGGGAAATAGACCAAAGAGAGCAGAGTTCCACTGTGGCTGACAGGTTAATTCAGACAAGGAAGGGAACACTGGATTGAGGCTGCCGAGATCACTGGAGCCTTTGTCGAGGGAAGTTTCAGTGAGGCAGTCAGGGTGAAAGGCTGGCTAGTGAGTGTAAAGGACGGAAGAAGGTTTGGAATGCTCGGGTGTAGAGGACTTTCCTTTACAAGATTTTCTGGAAAGGGAAGCTCGTGAGAACCGGGAGGGGAGCTGGAGGTGGAGATGTCACAAGAGTATGAGCAGTGTACAGATGTCACTCTCTGCTGCACCCCTGCCCTGACCACAGCTATTTCTTCCTGTTCACCTGCTCCTGCAGGTGCCTTATTGCCATGGCACAGCCAACACCCTGTTGCTCACCCAATGGGTGAAAACTGGAGACTTGTACAACCCTTATTTGCACTGCTCTTCCTATCGTGAGATTGAATTTCATTGCTGCGTGGGCTTTCTCTAGCTGCGGCCAGCGGGGGCTACTCTTCGTTGCGGTGCTCGAGCTTCTCATTGTGGTGGCATCTCTTGTCGCGGAGCGCGGGCTCTAGGCGCGGGGGCTTCAGTAGTTGTAGCACGTGGGCTCAGTAGTTGTGGCGCACAGGCTTACCTGCTCCGCAGCATGTGGGATCTTCCCGGGTCAGGGCTCGAAGCTGTGTCCCCTGCATCGGCAGGCGGACTCTCAACAACTGCGCCACCAGGGAAGCCCTTGGACTCTATTCTGCTCCATTGATTGGTTTATCTTAATGAAGTTCACCTGGTCTTGATTATGCTAACTTTCCAATAGGACAGAACTTAAAATTATGTAGTCCTTTGAATTTATTTATATTTTTCAAAGTTATTTCGACTGCTATAAGTCCTTTGCATTCCCATATGGATTTTAGAATTCAGTTAGTCAATTTCTCCAAAAACCTTGCTGGGATTTTGATTGGAATTATTAATATATTGAATCTATAAGTTAATTTGGGGAGGTTTGACGTCTTAACAATATTAAGTCTCCTGATCCATGATCACGGTAGTTCTCACCATTTTAAAAGACTTCCTTAGTGTCTCTCAGCAATGTTTTGTAGTTTTCCCTGCCCATGTTTTGCACATTTTTTGGTCAGACTTTTCTGACAAAGTATTTCATATTTTTTATACTATTGTGAATGGGTTGTTTTATTAATTTCCATTTCTGATTGTTGGTTGTTAGTATAGAAAATAACAATTGATTTTTGTATATTGACCTTGTATCCTGTGGTTTTGCTAAACTCACCAGCTCACTTATTAGTTCTAGTAGCTTTTTTATAGATTCCATCAGATTTGCTACATAGATGAACATGTAGTATGGAGACAAAGACAGATCAGCTTTTTCCTCTCCAATCTGGATGCATTTCTTTTTCTTTCTTTTTTTTTTAAAGCAGCTTTATAGGGGTAAAGTGGACATATAATAAACTGCACATTTATTTAAAGTGCAGAATTTAGTGACTTTTGATATGTATACACCTGCAAGACCATCGCTACAGTCACAAAAATTAATATAGCTATTATTACCCCCAAAGAGTCCTGTGCTCATTTGCAATCCCTCCCTGCCACGCTTACCTACCCACCTCCATCCTCAGGCAACCACTGGTCTGTTTTCTAGCACTATAGATTAATTTGCATTTTCTAGAATTATATAGAAATGGAATCCTCCATTAAATATTTGCTTTTATCTGGATTATTTCCACCCAGCTTAATTTGTTTTAAAATATGACTATAAGCTTAATTGATGTAATTCTCTCTCAGACACACACGATGGGACAGAACAGACTCTCAAGTATGACAAAAACTTCTTATGCACTTAATCTTGTCCATTTATTAAATCAAACACAAATTGGACATATCAAATTCCCTTAAACATTTAAAATATAGGACACATAGAGTTTATACAAAATGATACAATGTTACCAAATTCACTGTAAACTTGTATAAGCATGTTTTTGTTTTGTTTTGTTTTTAATTTTTATGTTTTTATTGACATATAGTCGATTTACAGTGTTGTGTTAGTTTCAGGTATACAACAAAGTGATTTGGTTATACATATATATATTCTTTTTCTTTTCCCTTATAGGTTATTATATAATACTGAGTATAGTTCTCTGTGCTATACAGTCAGTCCTTGTTAGTAATCTATTTTATATATAGTAGTGTGTATATGTTAATCCCAAACTCCTAATTTATCCCTCTCCCACTCCTTTCCCCTATGTCTGTTTGTGTGTCTATTTCTGTTCATTTGTATATTTTTTTTTAAGATTCCACATATAAGTGATATCATGTGATATTTGTCTTTTTCTGTTTGCCTTACTTCACTTAGTATGATAATCTCCAGGTCCATCCATGTTGGTGCAAATGGCATTATTTCATTCTTTTATGGCTGAGTGATACTCCACTGTATATAAGTACCACATCTTCTTTATCCATTCATCTGTCGATGGACATTTAGTTTGCTTCCGTATCTTGGCTATTATAGATAGAAGCACATGTTTTGGATACACCCCTGAGTTTATACATCCCTGGGTTTTCACATTTTCATACCCAGTCAGAGGAAACTTAGGTATATACCCTTACCAAATGAAATTCTTTGGTAAATGTTTCTGGGCTGCACCCAGATGTACATAGTTTTCTTAGTCCAACACTTGGGAGCCCCTCGTATTTGTGATCAACGAGATTCTGGCTGCTGGGACATCAGACTTGGGCCTCCGAGACCCAGCGGTGCAGTGGCTATGGGGTGGGGGGTTCTTTATCAAGGGTGGAGCTTGTTAAACCCACAGGCTTCAGCTAAGATTTTACTAACGCATATGATACAGCTTCCTTCAAACGTGCGTGTTCCTTGGAAGTGCAGCATCCCTGCAGTGGTCTCCCAGGCCTTACTGTTTTTGCTGCGTGTAACTCTGCGTGAGCTCCTACAGCATCAGGGCTTCGGGTGTTTATGGGGGTTGGCATCCCCTCGGCGAGCTTTGTCTCTCACAGCCCTCTGTGTCTCGTCACCCTCCCTGCTGGTCCATTCATGGCCACAGTCCATCTCAGCCGCTCCTTTGGAGCGTGCGAGTGGTCCTGGCCCCCTGGGGGCCTGCCAACAAGCAGGGGCACCCAGACAGGTGCCCAGGGGCTGCAGGGCGAGGCTCAAAGGGATTATGCTTCCAGGAGAGGTTATCACCCACCTTCCCTGTGAGCACAAAAGAGGGAGAGGGCTTCCGGCTGGAGCCGACAGGAGGCCGTTCCTGGCCAGTGCCCAATTCTGGTCTCAACAAGGTGATTTGGGGACCAGGTAAACTAGCCCCAAGTGACCTAGGCTTCCTCTCCACAGAATTCTGCAGAAAGAGCGCCAAGGTCTCGCTGTGCTCGATCCTGCTTTGTGCTGTACTTCTGGGCTTCTATAGGTAAGGAGGATGGTAACAGCCCTGGGACCCTACGGCAGGTGGGGATTTATGACTTACGTGACTTAACCTACTTACAACTTACTTACGTTAACGGAATGAGACCGGCTAGGTTTTTTCCCCCGTAACAATGATCCCAGAGAAGCCGTGAATGACACTGTAATTCCCATCTTGCAGATACTCCTTGCCTCATGTCACAACACTTGACAGGGGCAGGGCTGAGATGCAGGACCTCAGAACCAAATCCGGTCCAGCTCCCTCCTCTGTTCAGCACTTGGGGGCCCAGCAAATGCTTGCTGGACAGAGGGTGGATGAATGGGCTAAGCTGACGGGACTACTCTCTCAGCAGCCCTGAGGTCCACCACCTGCAGGGCCAACAGGGGCGTCTGCCATTTAAGTAATAACTTTCACCTCCTTCCACCCACAAACGTTGGCATTCCTGAGCCTCGCCCAGGAGCGAACCTTTGCTTGGTCTTCAGGATGGGGACAGGCGCCACCAAGCTTCTTCGGTGGTGGGGGTCAGGATTGGTGCGGGAAGGCGGGACTGGGGGAGAGGTAGCGGCTCTGGAGGGGGCGGGGCTGGGGAGAGGGGGGAGCTGGCATAGGGGGCGGGGCTGGGGAGGGGCGGGGCTGGCAGGGAGGGCAGGGCTGGTGGAAGTGGATGCGAACCTAGCCTTTGCCTGGTTAGCCCCCTCTCCTCTTGAGGGAGCACTTTCTTAGCAAGATGCTACTTTTGAAGGAATGACTGAGAACCTTTCCTCTCTGCAGCCAGCTTACACACAGAGTGGTTCTGCGGCAGATGCAGCTGGAGAAAAAGGAGTCCAGGTAGGGTGGGAGCTGGGCTCCCAGGGGTGAGGGGGGCATTGCCAGAGCTTCCTTTGGGATTCCAGGGCCAACCTGGGCAGCCACGGCTCCTGTCCTTCGTCCCAGAGCGGGGCTCTCCCCAGGCCGCTTTGTCACCATCGGGCGTGGAATCCCTTTGGGCAGAGCTGAGCACCAAACTCCCAGACAGGGTCAGCGTGTCCGAGGTTTCTTTGCCCTGCTTCCCGCCCCTGGCCCTCTCACCTGGCCACACGGCCCAAGCTTTGCAGCCATGGGGAGCTTTCCTTAGTAGGGGCTGTGGCGTGATGGCCCTCGGGGGGTCCTGGCCGGTCTGGCACGGCAGTGCTTCTCCCAGCACCCTGTCCCCAGCTCTAAGCACTCTGTTTTCCTCCCTCAGTGAAGGTGACTGTCACCTGGACACCTGCAGGATACCTGAAGTACCCAGGTATCGGAGATCTCATCTTTGGGCTGTTTCTGTGCCTAGTTCCAAGCAAGTCACCATGTGTCTCCCTCCTCCATACTCCTCCCTCACCCCCCCACCCCCACCCCACAGAGCCTGAGTTGTGAGATTTGTCAGGGGGGACGGCGTGGACGGGGTGGGTGCGGGCCAGCCCTGGGCTTCGCACCCCTGAACAAAGCAGGACACGAAGACCTTAGTCGTAATGAATTAGACCACAGGAAGGACTTACAGTGCACAAGGAGAGAAGAAAGAGACATGGGTGGGTCTCTAACCTCAGCAGTATCATAGAACAGTTAGGGAAGATCCTCCTTTCCTCTCCTCGTATCTCAGCCCCGTCCGTTTATCCCTGGGGAAGTGCGTGGCCTCCCCAGGGCCGGGTAGGCACAGCTGGGTGAAGGAAGGAAGGGAGGAAGGAAGTCCCTGTGGCTGAGTGCCACCTCCTGGCAGGGATGGCACGCTGAACCGGGAGGAAGACCCTTGCAGCCACGGGCATCTATGATGCTTTTTCTCACATGTGCGTCTTGTCCGCAGGTTGCTTTACCCCAAGGCCCAGCTCCTCAAGCCCACGTAAGTAGGCGAGTTCCTGCCACGGCTGCAGCCAGTGGGTTCCCTGCCACCACGTACCTCTTGTTTTCTGTTCACTTGCTCCTCTCCCTGGTTCAGTCTTTTCTTTCACCTTTTTCCTTTTCTTTCTTTCCGTGCTATAGGAGGCTGGGTTAGTTTTTAATGGGTTTGGTACAAGTTGAAGGAGCGATGGAATATGCCTTTAATTCTTGGTCATTAGGAGCTGTGTGGAGGTCCATACCAGGCACAGAACCTTCTTTTGTTTCTTCTTGGGGAAGGATGGCAGGGGTCTGGGCTGGGTTATCCCTGAGGTCTTTCCATGGGTGTAAATATTTGAGGAACTGTGGTTCCAAACTCACCTCCACACGCAATCGCCTGTCCCCAAATCCAAGCCTCCTTAGCCTGTACCTCCTGCTTCCACTGCCAGAGAGAGAGAGTGCCGGCGGCCCTTTTCTGAGGCACTAGACCCCAGAGCTTCGGGGCAGGAAGTCTCCCAGAGACCACTTTGATCAGCCCTCATTTTATGAGCAGGGAAGCTGAGGCTCAGAGAAGTGAAGGAAGTTGCCTGAGGCCCTGCGGCTGGTGAGGGGCAGATCGGGACGCAAGCTGGGTGGTTTCTGTCATGTCATGCCACATCCCTGCCAGGAGAGCTGAAAATGCTAGCTGTCATTTCTGAAACCTACGCCCACCCCTCCTTGAGTTTCTAGAGCTGCCAGCCACGTGTGGCCATGAACACTAGAAGCAGGACTGCTCTAGAATGAGATGTGCTGTCGGTGTGAAGTGCACAGTGGACTTCAAACACTTAGTACTCGAAAAATGGACTAGGAGTTTGGGATTAACATGTACACACTACTATACGTAAAATAGGTAAACAAGGACCCAGTGTATAGCACAGGGAACTCTACTCAATATCTTGTAATAACCTATATGGGAAAAGAACCTGAAAAAGAATACATACATGTGTAACTGAATCACTTTGCTGTACACTTGAGACTAACACAACTTTGTAAATGAACTATACTTCAATAAAAATACCAGTTACTTATTGAAATGATAATATTTTGGATATATTGCATTAAAAAAACTATTGCTGTATCAAATTACCTGTAATTTTACCTGGTTCCTTTTACTTTTCTGTGGCTCCTAGACCATTTCTAGTTACATATGTTTCTGAGGGCCAGCACGGATCTGGAGGGACAAGTTGGCGTGAGCGTTTTTGGTGGATCCTGGTGGTGTGATGAACGACTGAATGAACACTTGGGAAATAAGAGTAGGGGGGGAGGTGAGAGGCGTCTGTGCCGCTGGAAGATGGAGAAGGGGTAGAGAACACAGGGCCCCTGAGAGGGGCGGGGCCTTGAAACTCTTCTTCATCCCTGAAAGAGAACTCGCGATTTCTCTACTCACAGCAAGCATGTGGGTTTTCCCCACCAAGTGGTTCTGACACTCCCTGCAGTTAGCACAGACGCCCACAGCGGGAGGGCTCAGCCTCAGGGCCCCTACTTCACACACCCGTTACAAGGCCAGGTTGTCACCCGTGCTTCCGACCGACGGGCTCTAAATCATTTCTCACCACCCGCTCCTTGGGTTTGATGATTTGCTGGAATGCTCCCAGAACTCAAGAAAACAGTTTACTTACTAGATTCTTGGCTTGTTATAAAGGGTGCAGGTCAGGGACAGTTAGATGAAAAGGTAAATAGGGCCAGGAGTGGGGAAGGGGTGAGGCTCCCATGCCCTCCCCAGGAGCATCTCCCTCCCAGCACCTCTGTGTGCTCACCAACGCGGAAGCCCTCCGGACCCCACAGTTCAGGGACTTTAATGGAGGCTTCCTCACGCCGGCATGATTCAGTATTAACTCAATCTCCAGCCACTCTCCCTTCCCTGGAGGATGGGATACGAGGCTGAAAGTTCCAAGTTTCTAATCCTGGCTTGGTCTCTCTGGTGACCAGCCCCCGTCCTGAACTACCCACGAGCCCACCCAGAGTCACCTCATTAGAATAAAAGACGTCTCCTACGACCCCCGAAATCCCAAGGGTCTTACTAGCTCTGTGTCAGGTAAGGGGAGGGGAGGTAGTGGCAAATATATATTTCTTCTTATGGCAAAGTACCCATGTGCTGGGAGAGGGCTTAGAGCTTTGCCCTCAGTTGAGACTCTTCTCCTCCTGGAAACAGAGTTGGAAGGCCTCATAGAGGGAGGGTCCTATGGGATCCAGCACATGGCTGGTACTCAGGAGATACTCTAAGTTAGGGCAGTGAAGGGATGGGAGTGTTGAGTCTTGGGTGCTGAGCTTATGGTGCCAAGAGCCCTGGGTTGGGAGTCTGGAGTCCTGTCTGCTCCTAGCTCTGTGGCTCACAGACTGTGCAACTTTGGGCAAATCCTTCTCTGTGGCCCACATCCCCATGCCCTGCTCTCACACACTGTGACTCATCTCCCCAGGAGAGTGGACGTGCTGGTCATGACTCCCTGGTTTGCACCCATCATCTGGGATGGAACCTTTGACTCTGCCATCTTGGATGCGCAGTTCAGAAACATCACCATTGGGCTGACCGTGTTTGCCATCAAAAAGTAAGTGAAGGATGCTTGCCCGGGGTAAACCAGGAAACCGGCCCGAGCTGCAGGGGGGCACTCCTCTCTCGGTGTCTCTCTTTTCCAGGACAAGGTGCTCAGCTCACGGGGTGGGTTGGGGTGTGGAGTCACGTGTGACTTTGGGCGTAGGTGAACTTGGTGGGATCTTCAGGGCATCACTGGGCAGACCGCTGCTCAAGATAGCAGCCACACACCTGAGAGTCATCTGTTCCAGAGGTCACTGCGTCAACCTCTCAGAGATGGGCAGCTGACGTTCACCACTTCCACGTGCCAGCCGTTGTGCCAGGGGCTTAACTGCACCACAGCTCATACATTACCCCAATCTATTACCTCATACAAGTAAAATCATATAGTGCTTGACTTTTTGTGGTTGGCTTATTTTGCTGCTGTGTGAGTCTGTTAACACCCACCCTCTCTTTCCTGGGGGTTTTAGATACGTGGTCTTCCTGAAGCTCTTCCTGGAGACGGCCGAGAAGCACTTCATGGTGGGACACAAGGTCAACTACTATGTCTTCACTGACCAGCCGGCGGCTGTGCCCCAGATCCCCCTCCAGGAAGGGAGGCAGGTGGTGGTCCTCGAGGTCCGAAACTATAAACGCTGGCAGGACATATCCATGCACCGGATGGAGATGATCAGCAACTTCTCCCAGCAGCGCTTCCTCCGCGAGGTCCATTACCTGGTGTGCTTGGACGTGGACATGAAGTTCAGCGACCACGTGGGCGTGGAGATCCTGGCACCTCTCTTCGGGACCCTCCATCCTGGTTTCTACGCAGGTGATCGCCAGTCCTTCACCTATGAACGCCGACCCTTGTCTCAGGCCTACATTCCAAGAGATGAGGGTGATTTTTACTATGCGGGAGGCTTTTTTGGGGGGTCAGTCCCTGAGGTTTACCGGCTCACCGTGGCCTGTCATCAGGCGATGATGGCCGACCAGGCCAACGGCATCGAGGCTGTGTGGCACGATGAGAGCCACCTGAACAGGTACCTGCTGCACCACAAGCCCAGCAAGGTGCTGTCCCCCGAGTACCTGTGGGACGAGCAGATGCTGCAGAGACCACCTTTACTCAGGAAACTTCGATACGTGGCTGTGCCCAAGAACCACGCAGAGATTCGGAACCGATGAGAACACACTTCCCAAGAGCCCACGTTACCAGGCTGTAGCGCACGTCAGTGGTTCTGCCGTCTTGATAAGGGATCGGCCAAAGATTTGATGACGTGGATGAGGCCATCTCTTTGTTTCCTCCTCTGGAGGGTCTTCCATCACTCATCAAACAAACCCAGCTCCGGGTTTTCATTCCCTCCTAATCCTGCATTCTCTTTAAATGTGACTGAGCCTTCAAGGTCTCTGCAAGGTCACCTGTTAGGAAGCTGTCTTTGGTTCTCTCTTCTTCCTGCGGTTGAAGTGAATTGCTCTTCCCTCTGCATTTCCATAAAGTACTAAGTGTATTCTTTGGCTATGTCTGCCATTCTGCCTACATTACCCATTGGCCTTGCCCATTACGATGTGAGCTCCTGACGGCAGAGGCCAAGTACACACCTCAGTGCCTGACTCTCAAAACTGTTCACATTTAAATTTAAGGAACTCTTTTTTTTTTTTTTTTTTTTTTAGCTGTGCAGCCCAGCTTGTGGGATCTTAGTTCCCTGACCAGGGATTGAACCTGGGCTCTCGACAGTGAAAGCGCAGAGTCCTAACCACTGGACCGCCAGGGAGTTCCCTGTTTTACCATATTGTGAGACAGCAGGAGAGGCCCGGCCTGAGAGCACTTCCTAGGTTTGCTTTGCTTGTGTTGGTAGCTTGTTGTTTCAGATTGTTTGTCTTTTTCTTATTGATTTGTGGGTGTCTATTACATATTTTTGGTTGTTTTTTTTTTGCGGTACGCGGGCCTCTCACTGCTGTGGCCTCTCCCATTGCGGAGCACAGGCTCCGGATGCGCAGGCTCAGCGGCCATGGCTCACGGGCCCAGCCGCTCCGCGGCATGTGGGATCTTCCCGGACCGGGGCACGAACCCGTGTCCCCTGCATCGGCAGGCGGACTCTCAACCACGGCGCCACCAGGGAAGCCCTGTGTGGTTTTAATGTAACTTTCCTTCCTCTGGATAACCATTATCTGAGCACCATTTATTGAAAATGTTCGAAACCTTATTGAAAAGTTCTTTCCCCTACTGATTTGCAATATCATCGGTCATGTAGTATCAAGTGTCCCTGTGTGCCTAGGCTTATTTTGGGGTTCTCTAGTCTGTGTTCCATTGGTCTGACTGTCTATCCTTATGACAATAACACATCATCTTAGTTACTCTAAGTTTATAAATAAATCTTCGTAACTGATTGGGTAAGTCCTCCCACATGGTTTCTCAAGAGTATCTTGACTACTCTCGGCCTGTTGCATTTCCATCTAACTTTTAAACTCTTGTGAAATTGCACAAAGGAGCCTTCTGTTTTTTTGGGTTTTTTTTTTTTTTAAAGTTCTCTTTATTATCAATTAAAAGGTCTTTAGGATTCCCTGGCATGTTTTTTTTTTTAATTAATTAATTTTTGCTGTGTTGGGTCTTCGCTTCTGTGCGAGGGCTTTCTCTAGTTGTGGCAAGCAGGGGGCCACTCTTCATCGCGACGTGCGGGCCTCTCACTATCGCGGTCTCTCTTGTTGTAGAGCACAGGCTCAGTAGTTGTGGCTGATCTTTGAACCTCCCAGCCAAGTTGGGAGGAAGCCCAGGCGTCGGGGGGCCCGGGTAGGTATCTCAGCCGAGGGCCAGCATCAACAGGTAGACATGTGAGGAGGCCTTGGAGGTGAGCGCGGCCCCGCCCCCATCTGCCCTCCGCCACTGGAGAGAGAGCCGAGGGAGACGTGACCCGAGGAGGAACCGGCCGGCTGCGAAGAGCAGGAAAAGAAGGGTGGTCCCGGCAGAGGGCAGAGCACAGACCTGTGGCACGTGCAGGACAACGCCGACCACTGGGTGAACCACAGAGGGCAGGGCACTGCGGGAAGGACCAGGCTGCAGAGGCCGGTTGGAGGGGAGCCGACCACACAGGGGCTCATGTCGGGTTCTGGAAGGATGGGCAGATCACTCTGGCTAATGCAGCAGAATGGGGTCGGGCAGAGTGGGGCACGGAGAGGAGCAGAGAGGCTGCCGGAAAGATGAGGGGGCCTCACCCAGAGCAGCAGAGGGAAAGCAGAGCAGCGTGAACTGGAGAGACAGGGGTGGGCGGGGGGACACGCAGAGGCCCCTGGAGGAGGATGGTGGGAGGTCAGAGGGAGGCAAGGCTGAAGCCAGACCCTGGGAGTCAGTGCTGCCCAGGGGAGCTGGCCCAGCTGCTCTGGGCACAGGGGAGAAAGGAGGAGGCCCAGGCCAGCAATGCATCAGGGACAGTGCAGGGCAGCACGACCCACCCTCCGTCACCCCCCCTGTGCTCGCACACCCGCTCCCCAGCCTCAGACGTCTCAGACTCAGGAGCCCCGCGCTGTGGGAAGAGCCAGACGCTCTTCAGGGTTCTGGAACAACCCTGCCTTTTCCTCTGCCCTGGGCCCACCTCCTGTGCTGGGGTGAGTCCCTGCTTCTCTCCTGGCCTCAGGTTCCTAATTGTCCCATAAGGGGTTGGGCAAGGAACTGCTTAACAGGCTCAGAGTGGTCACTGCACTGACTGTCCCTCCGGGGGTTGTGAGGGGATGCGCTCACAGGTGAACAGGCCTCCCCACCTCCACCGCGGGAGGGAGGCGATGCGGGCTGACTGCTGCAGGGGGCGGGCAGGGCCTCCTGCTTGCTGCGGGCCACGCACAGGGGAACCTGCGCAGCCCGGCAGCGCGGGAGAGTCAACCGCCTCCCAGCCTGCACGCGCGCCCAACGGCTCCTCAGCAGCCACGTGGGCAGCGTGGATGGGGGGTGATTGGCGGGGAGGAGCTTGGAAGGGTCCTGGGGGTGGGAGGCTGGGGTGGGGGCAAGGGGTGTGCATGGGGGAGGGCGTCTGGACCAGACCACACAGCGCTCTGAGTGTGGGGCAAGGAGTCCGTGCTCACTGCAGGTTGAGGGGGACAAGATACAGGCTGTCTTATCAGAGCCTCAGCCTGTCAAATCCTAGATCTGGAGGGATCTTGCTGGACATGTTGGACACCCCAGGACAGCATGGATCCCAAAGAACCGACCAGGGAGGAAGAGGCAGCCTCTGTTCCCTCCCGCACACAGTGGAGGCTGTGTCGTCATCTTACTCCTCTCAGGGAGGGGCCTGCTGCCTGGAGGGCCCAGAGATGGCCTCGTGTCAAAGCCACTCAGGTGATGTCTGGACCAGAGAGGTCTGAGTGAGGGGCCAAGGGGACTCAGCTTTTGTACTTGTGGCCGTTCTGGGTCCAGGATGACACGGATGATGTGGGGTCACTCACCTGCTGGGTGGAGAGCAGTGAGGGGCTGAGGTCGCAGACCCTGAGACACAGCCCTCATGTGCCCGAGGCTGCCAAGCGTGTGTGGAGCTGAAGGCAAGGTGCTGCTGGAGGCCGAGGTCTCTGGGGATGATGAGGACGTCAACTCCTGGAACCCAAGGAGTAGATCAGCAGAGCCCAGAGCCTGCAGGGCCCCCCAAGCCGGCATCCAACTTCAGGGGCTTCTAGGAACTGGGGCGTCTTCTCCAACCCGGCTTCGTCCCCTTTGGGTATGCATTGAGATACACTGGAACTGGGAAGGGCTGTGAGGGAGAAGGGGTGGGGCAGTCATCCTCTCCTGGCCACCAGGGGACTCGTGGAAAAGCTCAGGATGATCCTCTCTGCCTGGGGCTGGAGTGCACACTGAGCGTGTGAACAACGTCCCAACCGTTGAGTTCAGGGCATCTCCTTAGCTGATGCCAGAACCTGGAATAGGAGCTTCTGCTGGTCCTGGGCTCCATGTTGGGGGACTGGTGGCTGGATTGAAAGACCAGGTTTGCTGTTGTCAGATCTACTGGGTGACGGATGCTCTTGGGTGCCCGTGGGCATAGGTACCAGTGACCCAAACATGGGAAGGTGCGAAGGAAGTGCACAGAAGCAGTGCCTGGTGGTGGCGGATAGGGCTCTGTGCCCGTGGGCAGTGTTCCTTTGCAAAATTCAGCAAGTCCTCTTGTTCCCAGAGCACAGAGAACACCTAAGGCTGTGGTCTGTGAGAGGCAAGGTCAGCCTGTCGATGGGCAGGCATCAAAGCATGGAGGCAGGAGAGATTCAGGGTGAAACTGTAGTCTGGGAGTGGCCTGGACTGCCAGTTGGGGTGGATAGTGCCTGGTAGCCTGGTCCACTCCAGTCTGTAATTATCTACCCAACAATGCAGACCTGGGGAGAGGCCCTGTGACCGGCTGTTGTTTGGGGCTGGTGAGAAGACGCCTTTGATTAGCTAGGCAAAGAAGAGCCAAGTAAACCCAAAGTTAGCAGAACAAAGGAACTAATGAAACTTAGAGCAGAGATAAACAGAACAGAGGAGCACTCGAGAAAGTCAATGAAACCAACAGTTCTTTCTTTTAAAGATTTACAAAATTTGACACGTACGGGACAATTTTATAGAACAAGTCGCTTAACCTAGATGAGACGGAAAAATTCCTAGAAACACACAAACTACCAAAACTGACTCAAGAAGAAATAGAAAACCTGAGTAGACCTATAGTAAGTGAGTAGACTGAAGCAGTGATAAGAACTTCCCAACAAAGAAAAGCCCAGAACCTGATGCCTTCATTGGTGTTTTGTCTCAAACACTTAAAGATGTAACACCAATTCTTCCCAAACTCTTAAAAACGAAACAAAACAAGCAAACAAAAAAACAGGAGGAGGGAACACTTAAATTCACTGTGATGCCAGCATTAACTTGATTCCAAAGACATCACAAGAAGAGACGTCTACAGGCCAAAATCCATTATGAATAGAGATGCAAAAATCCTCAGTAAAATACTGGCAAACAAAATCTGTCAGCATATTGAAAGGACTGTCATCATGACCAAGTATGATTTATCCCTGGAACAAAGGGCTGTTTAACACAGTTAATCAGTGTCCTACAACACATCAGAAAAAACACATGAGCATTTCAATTGATGTAAAGAAAACATTTAAGCATTTGAAGAAACCCAAACCTTTTTATAATACGTGATCTCAATAAAATGGAAATAGAAAACATTTCCTTCACATGATATAGACTGTTTACGAAAAACTCACATGTATATTCTCAGTGGAGAAAGATTGAAGGCTTTCTCCCTAAGAGCCGGAATAAGTCAGTGATGCCCACGTTTGCTTTTCATTTCCATATTGTAATGGAAATTTGGCAAAAGCAACTAGACAAGACATATATCAATAAAATAGAATTAAGAATCAAAAAATGAACCCAAGCAATTGGTTTTGAATGTGGGTATCAAGATCATTCAATAAAAGAGAAACAGTCTCTTCAACAAATGGTGCTAGGAAACTGAATGCCCACACGCAGTAGAGTAAAGCTGGAGCCTTACCTCGCATCATATAAAAAATTAACTCCAGATGGATCAATGACCTAAATTTAAGACCTAAAACTCAAGCATCTTAGAAGAAAACACAGAGCTAAACTTCATACACTTGGATTCGGCAATGATATATTTAATATGATACCAATTGTTTGAGAGACAAAAGAAAGAACAGATTAAGTTGGACTTTATCAAAATGAAAAACTTTTGTGAGTGAAAGGACAATCTCAAGAGTGTATAAAGAAAACCCATATCATGGTATAAATTATTTGAAAATAATAAATCTGGTAAAGGTCTTGTATCCAGAATATATATAAACACTCCTATACTCAAGGGCATAAACACAGCTTAATTAAAAATAATAGACATTTCTCCAAAGAAGATACACAAATGGCCCATTAGGCACATGGAAGGATGCGCAACATCACTAGATATGAGGGAAATGCAAACACCACAATGACACCGCGCCACACCCGCTGGGATGGCTAGGATTGAAAAACAGAAAATAACAAACGTTGGAGAGAATTCTGGGAAATTGGAATCCTCATACATTGCTGGGGCGGGGCTGCCATGGAGTAGGGGGAGTGGGGAGCAGGCAGGGAATGCTTCATGGGTATGGGGTTTCTTTTGGGGGTGATGAAAATGTGGAACTAGATAGTGGTGAAGGTGCACAGCACAGTAAATGAAATGTAGTTAGTGCCACCGAATCGTACAGTTAAATCTGTTTGAAAAGATAAACTTATTTATTTATTTTTATGGAAGTGTAGTTCACTTACAGTGTTGTGTTAGTTTGTGCTGTAAATATTCTTTTCCATTATGGTTTATCCCAGGATACTGAATACAGTTCCCTATGCTATAAATAGGACCTTGTTGTTTATCCATTCTACATGTAACAGCTCGCATCTGCTCATCCCAAACTCCCAGTCCAGTCCTTCCCCTGCCCCTCCCCCTTGGCAACCACGAGTCTTTCCTCTGTGTCTGTGAGTCTGTTTCTGTTTTGTAGATACGTTAATTTGTGCCGTATTTTAGATTCCATGTAGAAATGATACCATATGGTGTTTCTCTCTTTCCGACTTACTTCACTTAGTAAGACAATCTCTAGGTCCATCCATGTTGCTGCAAAGGGCATTATTTCATTCTTTTCTTATGGCTGAGTAGTATTCCATTGTATATATGTACCACATCTTCTTTATCCATTCATCTGTCAATGGACATTTAGGTTGTTTCCATGTCTTGCTATTGTGAACAGTGCTGCCGTGAACGTAGGGGTGCCTGTAATAGGAACTTTTATATGAAAGTTAACACATAAAGTACAGGTAGCCATAAGGTATACGAAAAGAAAAAACAGACAGAAAAGCAGAAAAAGGATGCCCTCACGGGTGAGGACAGGAAGACTCTGGTTCTGGAGGTGGCACTGGCTGTATTTTATGAGCCGTTACTGGAGGTGGGTACAGAGCTTACTGTCACTGTGGGTCGGTGACTGCAACAGGCTGAAGCTCTAGAGCTGGTGCTAGTGTTGACTCTTGCTGTGTGGACTGCACCAGCCGTAGCTCTGCAATGGGTTCCAGGGCTGGCTCTAGGGCAGGAGGTGGTGCGAGGGCTAGATCTGGAGCTGGTTTTAGTTCTGAGACTCACAGTCACTCTACCTCTGGAATTGCTGTTGGAGCATGTTCCGGCTCTAGAGCTGGCAATGGAGCTGCCACCAGAGCTGGTGATGGAGCAGTCCCTATCTCTGGATGCTGGTAACGCTGGTGCCTGAGCTACTCCTAGCTTTGGTGTTGGAACTAGAGCTGCTGTGGCAGCTGCTGTTGGCTCTGGGGTTTGCACAGCCCTAGCATGGAACTAGTGCTAGCGCTGGCTCTGGATCGACTCTGATTTGAGCTGGTTCTATTTCTAGGTCTGGTGCTAGAACTATCGCCGGAGTTTTCACAGGAGTTCGTAATAAAACTGCCTGTATCTCTGTAGTCTGTGTTCAGACTGGTACAGAGGTCTTTCTACCTCTAGTTTCGGTGCTAGAGTTGATGCTGGAGCTGCCTCTACCCCTGCTGGTGGTGCCAGAGCTGCCTGTAGCTCCGGAGCTGCTTCAAGAGCTGGTGCCAGCCTGGGCTTTAACACTGGAGCTCATGCTAGAGCCAGTGGTTCGTCCTCTGAACCTGGCATTGCCTCTGACTCTTGCAGCTGTTGTTGGAGCTGGTCCTGGTTCTAGATGAGGCCGCCTCAGTCTGCTCCTGTGTACTCTGTGGGGCTATGGCATCCCTTCTGTCAGGGGTGGGCATGCTGCCAGGAAGGCCCAGTTGGGCTCATTGTCAAAGCAGCCATTCGGAAGAGGTCTGTATCCTCTTCAATGCCCGCAGGCTGGGCGTTGCCAAGCTCGCAAGAATGCTCTAGTACCTGTTGCCACTGTCCATGTGCAGGCTGATGTGGGTGATGCAGTGTTGCCCACGTGCCGGATGGAGAGCCGCAGTGAGGACCTGTGGTTGCAGACCCCTGAGACAGAGAGTTTGTGGGTGTGTGGTTGAGGCTCCAAAGCGGGAGGTGCTGCCGGGGACCAAGCCAATACCAGGTCTTTTCTGTAATTGTGGTGGGCAGCATGGTCAGCCGATTCTCTGGACCCTGCAGGGCACCCCAGGCTGGCGAGCAGCTCAGGAGCTTCTAGAAGCTCTGTTCAGGAGCTGGGGCTTCCTGGCCCCTTTTGTGAGTGTGGAGTGGGGAACTCTGGTACCAGAAATGGAGGGGCTGGGAAGGGCTGTCAGGGAGAAGGGGTGGGGCAGTGATCTTCTTTTCCTGGACATCAGGGGACTCTGTGTCAAAGCTCATATTATCTCCTCCGCTTTGAATTTGGAGGAGCTAGCCGTGTGTGCAGTGAGCACGTGGGCAAAGGCCCTGCTGCAGAGGCCTCTGGGCGGGAGCTGTCCCTGGTCCTGAACCCTGGGCTGGGGACCCGGTGACTGGGTGGCGGGGCCGGCTTTGCAGTGGCTAGATCCACAGGGTGAGTGGGTGCTCTGTGGGACTCGTGGTCACAAGTGGCAGCGACCCGTACTAGGAACTTGTGAAGAAAGTGCACAGAGGGCAGTGCCTGGGGGGTGCACGGGGCTCAGTGCCCATGGGTAGTGCTCCTTGGCAAAGTCAGCTTGTCCTTTGGATCCCGGAGATCAGGAGGCACCTGAGGCCACATGTGGTCTACTGGAGGTCATGTCAGCCTGCTGGCAGCAGGAGAAGTTCAGGGTGAAACTGGGCCTGGGGGGTGACCGGGGCTGGCAGGTCAGTGGGAAGGTATCCACCTGACCTTTGTCACTCCAGTCTGTAAGTGGTTCGTTATCTAGCCAGACAGTTGCTGGGGAGGGCAGCCATGTGGCTGGCCAGTGCTAAGGACCAATTAGAAGATGCCCTTTGCAATCTCGGGTCCCTTCTGCTTCAGGTGGAGGAGGGTCGAGTTGGCTCCAAGCCTGACCTTCACCCCTTTGCTGGAGGTCGTCTTTGTCAGGACACAGTCAGAGTCAATGGTAGAGCTCATAGCATAGAACGTGTTGGCATTTCCAAGGGTCTTCACCTCTGTGGGGGAGGGTTATGGGAGGGGCAGTTGAACTCATGAGGGGGCTGCAGGGCAGGGAGAGGGAAAGGCATAGAGACAGGAAGCAGATTAGTGGTTGTCAGGGGTTGAGAGAGTGGGGTTTGGGCCATGACTGCTTAATGGGTACAGCGTTCCCATTGGGGTGATGAAAATGTCTGGAACTAGAGGGCGATGGTGCACAGAACAGAGAATGTAGTTGATGCTGCTGAATTGTACAATTTAACATCATTACAAGGCGAATTGTAATTGAATCTGAATTTTAACACATGAAATATAAAAAAAACCCCAAAGATCACATAAAAGAGAAAAGTAAGAAAAACTTGCCTTTGTGGGCGAGGTGAGTGAGCTCTGCTGCTGGAGCTGGTGCTGCGGGTGCTGAAGTGATGCAGAGGTGGCGCTGGCACTGGAGCTGGTGCTTCAGCTGAGGCTAGAGATGCTGCCGGCTCTGGCTGTGGACCTGGCCCAGGAGCTGTGCCCCAGCTGGGGTTGGAGCAGGCTCTGCCTCGGGTCGTGGTGCTGCAGCTGCTTCTAGAATTGGCTCTAGTTCTGAGCTGACTCTACTCTCTGGCACCGTTTCCAGATTTGGTGCAAGAACCAGAAACTGTCAAGGCTTCCACTACGGGGCTAGTCCAAGTGTTTGGGTGGAAGGGGCTTTAGTTCTGTAGCTGGTGGCAGAGCTGACATTAGTCCACAGCTGGTGCACACTGTGGTGCTTTCAGTCGCTCTAGCTTTGTAGGTCGAGGTAACACCAGCTTTGCTGCATGTCTCAGACCTAGCTTTAGTTACACAGGTGGCAAACAGTCCTGTGATGGCACTAGCTCTCCTCCTGGACCTGGTGCACACGCTGGCCATAGCTCCGAGTTGCTGCTCTAACTGACTGTGCAGTAGGTGCCGGCTCCAGGGCTGCTGCTGAAGGTGGCGCTACAGCCAAGGACACAAATGACTCTGGCTCTAGAGCTGCTTTTAGTCCTGTAGCTGTTTCTGCAGCTGGATCTAGATCTCAGATTGTAATAGGCCTGGTGCTGGAGCCAGATCAGCTGTAGATTTTGAGATGGCACTGAAGCAACAGGAAGAGAAAAGATGGCCAACCTGACTGCCTTTCCATGTGACCTCCCAAGGAAAGAAATACCTCACAGCCTTTCACAGTAGCGCTGGAGCTGCTTCTAGAATTGGCTCTAATACTGGGGATGGCTCTAACTCTGGCAATGGTGCCAGAATTGGTGGGAGACGTGGTGATGGAGATGGCCTTAGCTCTGGAGTTATAACCAGAGCTCACTCTTATTCTGGAGCTGGTGCAAGTGTTTGAGCTGGATGTTGCTCTAGCCTGTAGCTGGCACAAGCTCAATAGTTGGCACCAGAGCGGGCACCAGTGTACAGAGGGTGCAAGTTCTAGTGCTTAAGTGGGTCTAGCCCTGCAGCTGATACCAGAGCTAGCTCTAGCTCCACAGCTGGTGCAAGAGCTTGTGCTAGAGATGCTCTAGCTTTGTAGCCCCCCTTTCAGTGGCTGTGGGTGAGATGCTGTCCCACCCGTTATGCCGTGAGCTCCAAGGGCAGGATGGTGTCTAGGATATAAAATACTGTGATATTCCAGGTGCCTGCACACAGCAGGGGGCAGTGCACAGGTGCCGGATGCAAGAGTAAATGAACACAAGACATCTTTACCCCTCAGTGTTCTCATCTACCTCGTAATGCTGTTGGAAGGATTACACTGAGTCATTAAAGCTTTAAGTGCCTACTATACACCAGGCACTCTTCTGGAGGCTTGATAATACAGAACTGAACAAGCATGGAACTGACTGGAGCAGGGGTTAGATGAGGAATTCGGGCGAAGTGTTCCAGCTCAGTTGGGAGCAGCAGGTTCTGTAGGCGTCCCTGTCCAGCAGCTCAGGACCAACCTGGGTAGGGACTGTGGCGGAGGGGATGTGGGATCCTTGGTCTGAGCATCCGTGCTGCTCATGTACTGCTGCCTTCACTGTCCCCAGTTTTTCCATCCATAAATGGGCTTGTGACTATCTTTGTCCCGTCCCTAGGTTCCTCCATGAAGTTGATCCTAACCCTCTGAGACACACAAGGAACAACTCCCCATTATCTGTCTTCTTGCTGGAATCCCGTAGGGCTGGGGGTTGAGTTTTCCAGGGGCACTAGACAATGTTATTATAGGGGACTGGTTAGAGGTCCCCTTTTGTTCAGTGGCTGAGCTGGGCCAGAAGCTTTCAGCTCTGACCCCCAGTGGACATAAAGATCAGGGCATTGATGACACACAGGTCAAGGTGTCCTCCTCAAGGTACTTGAAAAAGGCAGCTCAGAGTCTGAGGGACTCTCCAGTGAGGGTCAGTGCCACCTGCACTCCGAACCAGGGGAACATCCCTCCAAATGGCTCCTTAAAGATCTTCCTCCCCTCACTCTTCTTCCTATTTCCTTCCCCAGCTACGTCGTATTTCATCGTGTGCATGTTCGTTATTTATCCCTCTCCTCCTGGAGGGAACTGGGACGTTTCCAACCTTTTGCTCCTGTGAGGAAGGTGCAGTGAACAACGTGTACACACGGCGAGTGCAGAGGTGCTTCTGTGGGATGAATTCCCTGCGCTGGAATTGCTGGGTCAGAGGGCAAATGCATTTGTAGTTCTGACAGACATGACCAAACCGCCTCCATGGGAAGACGACTTACATGCCCGCCAGCAATGAGTCAATTTCCTATTCTACCAGCTTCAGAATGTATTTTCGAACATTTAGATCGGACAGTTTTGCCATATTATGCCTAAGATTGAGGATATTTTCCCGTGTTTAACCCTGTGTCCGATAATGTTTCTTGCCCACTTCTCAGCATCCGTTGCTCTTTTTTTTGTCGACTTCATGAAACTCTTTGGATGCGGAGATTGTCAGCCCCTTTGCCTGACATGTGGCTCATCACGACCTTTTTTTAAAGTTACGGCATCTCCCCACAAACTGTGTATTGTTAAGATGTCAGTTCTCCCCAGTTTGATCACTAGAAATACAATTTCTATGAAATAGCTCAGCAGTTATCTCTTTGTGGAAACTGATGGGGTGATTTCACAATTTATACGGAATACAAAGGACCAAGCGTACTCAGAATAATCTTGAAGAAGAACACAGTTACGCCACCAGACAGCCAGACTTGAGTTCGGGTACGGTGATGAAGGCAGTGAGGCAGTGGTGTGAGGACAGACGCACAAAACAACAGAAGGGTGCGGAGTCCCTCTCCAACTCAGGCATCCAGACATTTATGAATCTTACAAGCATGTTGATGGAAACCAGACATAAAAGAGTACGTTGTGAGGATGGCTGAAAATACAAAAAATGATCAGTATTTTAATAATTAATAATAATCACTGCAGCTCGTTCACAGATGGACACAATCCAAATGATCACCTCAACTGATGTGGAAAAGGGGTTTGACAAGATTCAATACCTTTTTTTTTTTTTTTTTTTTTTTGCGGTACGCAGGCCTCTCACTGTTGTGGCCTCTCCCGTTGCGGAGCACAGGCTCCGGACGCGCAGGCTCAGCGGCCATGGCTCACGGGCCCAGCCGCTCCGCGGCATGTGGGATCTTCCCGGACCGGGGCACGAACCCGCGTCCCCTGCATCGGCAGGCGGACTCTCAACCACTGCGCCACCAGGGAAGCCCTCAATACCTTTCAATGATAAAAATACTCAACAAACTAGGAATAGAAGGAAACTACCTCAACGTAATAAAGACCATTTCTGAAAAAGCCACATTTAATATAATAGTGAATGGTGAAAGATTGGAATATTTTCCTCTAAAATCAAGAACAAGGCAATGATGCCTGCTTTTGCCATTTCTATTGAACAAAGTATTGGAAGGTCCCAGCAAGGGCAGTTAAGCAAGAAAAAGAAAAGGCATCCAAATTGGAAAGGAAGAAGTTAATCATATCTGTGCACAGATAACCTGCTCTTATATGTGGGAACTCTTAAAGATTCCACCAAAAAAACCCCTGTAGAACTAATAAAGTAATTCAGCAAAGTTGTAGGACACAAATTCAACCCACAACAATTAGTGGCATTTCTATATACTAAAAACAATCCAAAAAAGAAATTAAGAAAACAATTCCATTTACAATAGCATCAAAAAGAATAAAATACTTAGGAATAAACACAACCAAGGAGATGAAAGCCTTGTACAATGAGAATTACATAACATTGTGGAAAGAAATTAAAGATCCGTAATTGGAAAGACACCTGTGCACAGACTGGAAGACAGTATTGTTCATACTACCAAAATGATCTATAGATTCAATACAACCCGTAACAATCCCCATGACTTTTTTTTCAGAAATGGAAATATTTATCTAAAATTCATATGCAAGCTCAAGGGAACCTGAGTAGCCAAAACAAAGGTTAAAAGAACAACACAGGAGAATACACACTTCCTGACTTCAAGACACATTACAGATCTTCATTAATTAAGACCATGTGGTACTGGCAGAAAGGCAAATAGGCCAAAAGGTAGCACAGATGTCCCGTAGATGAAGCCTTGTGTATACGTTCAAGTGACCTTCGATAAGGGAGCCAAGGCACACAATGGGGAAAGGACAGTCCCTTCAACAAATGATGCTGGGAAAACTGGATTTCTACACGCAGAAAATGAAGTTGATCTTTATAGTATACCATACAAAAATTAACTCAAAACGGATTAAAGTCCTACGTGGAAGTCCAAAAGTCGTGAAACTCCCAAAAGAAAACAGAAGGGAAATGCTTCCTGACATTAGATTGAGAATGATTTCCTGGATACGACAGCAAAGTCACGGAAAACAACATCAACAACGAAATAGTCGAAGAGGGTCACATCAAAGTTAAAACCATTGTGCATCAAAGGGCACAACAGGTGAAACGGCAACCCACAGAGTGGGAGAAAATATTTGCAAATCATGTATCTAATAATGGGTTAAAATCCAGGAGAAATAAATACTCCTACGGTGCCATAACAAAAACAACCTTATTAAAAATGGGCAAAGGACTTGAATAGACATTTCTCCAAAGATGATATACAGATGGCCAACAAGCGTTTGAAAATATGCTCAATATCACTAATCATTAGAGAGATATAAACCCAAGACACAAACAGATATAATCTCACCCTCATTAGGATGGCTAATTAATTTAAAAAGAAAGAAAAATGTTGGCAAAGATATGGAGAAATTGGAACACCTGTGCACTGTGGCTATGATTGTAAAATGGTGTAACCACTACGGAAAACAGTGCGGAGGTATCTCAAAAAATTAAAAATGCAACTACCGTATAATCCAGCAATCCCACCTCTGTGTATATATTCAGAAGAATTGAAAGCAGGATCTGGAAGAGTAATTTGCACACCCAAGTTCACAGCAGCACTATTCACAACAGCCAAGTGGTAGAAGCATCCCAGATGTCCACCAACACGTGAATGAATAAAGAAAATGTGGTTTATCTACATAATGGAATAGTACTCAACCTTAAAAAGGAAGGAAATCTTGATATGTGCACACATCGTAGACGAACCTTGAGGACATTATGCTAAATGAAATAACCCAGCGCCCAAAAGACAAACGCTGTTTGAAGCCACTTCTAGGAGGTACATAAAGGAGCCTTATTCATGGAAATGGAAGCTAGAACGGGGGTTACCGGGAGCTTGGGGCAGGGGAGAAGGGGGAGTGTTGTTTAGGGCACAGTGTTTCAGGTTTGCAAGATTAAATGCTCTGGAGACTTGTTTCACAACAGTGTAAACACACTTAAGACTATTGATCTCTACAATTAAAATGGTAAATTAAATGTTATGATTTTTTACCACAATGAAAGAGTACATTGTTTGATTCCATTTAAATAAAGTCCAACACAGAGTCACTCATGTGGACATTTTATGTTGAAGGTGTTTCAGAGCAGTGGGAGAGGGTACTTTTAAGTATAGATAATAAATGGCCCAGGGTCCGCCTATTATCCATATTGGAAAAATTCATCTTTACTCTTACCTCACAGCATAAACAAAAACCAGTACGAGGTGGATTTTACATATAAGTGTGAAAATTTCAAGTAGTAATCTTACTAATATATAACTTAAGTTTATTAGTAATAATCTTACTAATATATAACTTAGGATATTTTCAAGATCTTGGGACAGGCAAAGATTTCTTAAACATCATATACTATTTAAAAAAATCATGATAGGGCTTCCCTGGTGGTGCAGTGGTTGAGAGTCCGCCTGCCGATGCAGGGGACACGGGTTCGTGCCCCGGTCCGGGAAGATCCCACGTGCCGCAGAGCGGCTGGGCCCGTGAGCCATGGCCGCTGAGCCTGCGTGTCCGGAGCCTGTGCTCCGCAACGGGAGAGGCCACAACTGTGAGAGGCCCGCATACCGCAAAAAAAATAAATAAATAAATTAAAAAAAAAAAAAAAGAACAGGTAAAGAAAGAGAGAGAGAAACCAGATTAGGGGTGTCAGGGTCTGAGGAGGGAGGAACGGGGAGTGAGTGCTTTTGGTACAGGGTTTCCCTTTGGATGAAATATTCTGCACCTCGAGAGTGGTGAAGGTTGCACAGAACTGTGAATGCACTTGGTGCTCATAGATCATTAAATTTTAACTTAGATTTTTAGCTTAGATTTTACTCTTTTAAATTTAAAACCTAAAACTGACACTATATATTGATAAAATGTAAAATGAAAAAACAGATTAGGAAAAAAAAACCAGACAATAACAGGGGAGGAGAAGGAAAGTTCTGGTGCGGGAGTGGGTTGGGAACCGGCACTGAGGGTAGCGCCAGAGCTGCAGGGGTGGCCGGTCCTAGGCTGGCTCTGGGTTACATAGACGAGCAGGTACAGGTGCAGGTGATGGCTCTCTCCGTAGGCCTGGTAGGTCTCCGCCATCTTCAGGTCTCCTACAGGCGCCAGTGCAGGTGACAGTTCCCCCTGCAGGGGTGGTGGGTCCTCAGCCAGCTCTGGGTCTCCTGCAGGACCTGGTGTGGGTGGCCACCCCGGCCACTGCTGGGCCCTCACTCCCAGCCTGTCTGTGCTGGCCCTTCATGGTGGTGTGGCGACTCGCCCTCGATCAGAAAAATGGAGTGTGTGTCCCCGACGACCACAGATCCCAGATGATCTCCGGCGTGGATTCTCCTGCGAGGACAGCTGATGCTTTTTCCGCCCACTGGAACTTCTCCTCCCAGAGCAGACAGTTTCTGCACTTCTACCCGGGACGAAGTGAGACCCACCTCCAGGACTGGGGATAGACCTCGGGCAGAAGGGCGCCGCCCCAGCTCTGCACATCCCACCCCGTCACCTTGACCTGGGGGGTCAACACGACAGGTCCACCAGACTTCTGTCTCCTCATCGGGGCAGGCCAACTTGACACGAACCCTCCCTTCCATGCACACGGGGAGGGGACACAGAGCTCCCCAGGTGGGACCCCAGAGGCGGCCTGGTTGGGACCGGGCTGCCCTGGGCCTACCTGTGTCACCTAAGGGTGCCTCCAGGCAAATGGCCAGACGCGTCTGTGACCACGGCCTCAGGACATCAGGACGCAGCAGGAGGACACGTTGCTCATTCCGGGGCTCTGGCCGAGCGAGCTGGCCAGGGGCTTCTCTAGAACGTGGTGCCTGGTGACTGAGTTCCTAGTTCTGTGGGGCTCTGTCGTCGGGGGAGTGAGGTCACTTCCTGGGGTCCCCATACTCGGGCTTCCTGCTCAGACATGAGCTCCCCAAGGGCCCTTCTGGGCTGCTGACTGCTCACCCCCACCCCATGCTGTGTCCCTGCACGGTGACACCAACAGGGAGGCCCGGGTGCCGCCAGGACCCCAGCTCTGGGGACACAGCTGGGCTCAGACCCGGCTCCCCCTTGTCACCCGTGATGTGACCCTGGACAGGCTGTGTGCCTCTCAGGGCCTCACCAGTCTCCCCACCTGCACAGTGGGGTCATTCTAACATCTACTTCCTAGAACCGTCATCAGGCGTAGACACCTATGAACACCTGGGCTGGGATCACACAGAGCTCCTGCAAGACTTAGCAGTGGGAGGCCCACGGAAGGGCTGGGGTAGCACAGAACACAACTCACACAGGCCTGCGTCTGCCCGGGGGTCTAGGGACAGTCGCTTCCCCTCCTATCTCTTTCTCAGTACCCCCCGGGAGGGGTGAAAGTAATGACACTCTGACATCATCCCCCTCTAGCAACAACCTTCCAGGTCCTCTGTCATGTTTAAACTCAGGTCCAGGCGTCTCACCTCGGCCTGTGGGTGGGCCGCCCCACGACGGCTCCCAGCGTCCCTGCCTCTGCCACACATGCCTGTGTCATCCCTCCCCTGAGGGTGGATGGGCTTTGGGACTGGGTTCAAACAAATAGAATGTGGCAAAAGGGATGGGCGGTTGTTTCCAAGACTGGTTTATGAAAAGTCTGTGACTTTCTGCCTGGTTCCCTCCCTCCTGTGTTCATTCTCTCTCCCTGTCTCTGTCTCTCTGTCTCTGGTCCAATGTTCTAGAGAAGCAAGATCAGGTATTAACGAGCTGCCCTAAGAGGCTCCAGTGCAAAGAACCGACACTGGGTCCCGGCCCACAGACAGGAAAGACCCGAGCCCCCGTCCAAACTGAATCCCGCCAATAACCCGAGAATGATCTCAGAGACAGACCCCACCCTGACTGAGCCTCAGCTGAGACCACAGCCCAGCCTCCTGGGGGACCTCGGGGCAGAGGCTCCCAGCTGAGCTGAGCCTGCCTCCTGGTCACAGACACCGAGAGGGTCAGTGTTTGTCCTTGTACGCGCTACGTTAGGGGATGCTGTCGCCGGGCACAGACACCAGGACGTCCTTCCGGCCCCGGGTCTGGCCCTGCCTCCCCCATCCCCCCACCTCCTCTCCTCCCAGCTCTCTCCAGCCACACTGGCTCCTGTCTCGCCTGCTCTCCGGCCAGATCCTCTTCTGCCTCCGAGTCTCTGCACCTTTGAGCCCCCCCCCCCCCCCCCACCCAGCTCGCTGTCACGGAGTGTGCAGGGCTGGCTGCTCTTGTCTTTCTGGTCCCGGCATCAATGTCACCAGGGAGCCTTTTAGACCCTCGGGGGCTCCTGGCCCTCCTTCCAGGGCCCTGACTCATTCCCTAGAGCACTTGCTCTTCTCTCCCACGTGGATTTGCTTTCCTGCTCTTGTCCATCTGCCCCTCCAGGCTGTGAGCTCCTGCAGGGCAGGGACCATCTGTCATGTCAGCACCGCCCCCAGGGCTAACAGGGCCCCTGCTCAGCGTGAGAGGAGGGGGGACGGTAGCTGAATGATCTATAGAGGGTCTCAGAGCCCCCTCCCGCCTCTGAGCAGCTCCCACTGTGGGCCTGGAGGCTAACAATAAAAGGTGCCTGTTGGGTCCGCGGCAGGGGGACGCCCAGAATGACCCCGCGTGTCCCTTCCCTGCTCCATTGCTCCATCCGGTAGAGTGCGCACAGCCTGCCCCCTGGTGGTCATCCCTGGAACTGCAGCCCCAGGCAGGAGACCAGAAAACTAACCACAGAACTTGTTGGGGGTCCTCAAGGCAGTGGTTCCACCAGGGCCGAGGGGGCAAACGAGCAGGACCTGCCGGCTCCTGGGGGATGAGAGGGACCTCAGAGCCTCTCTTGCTCCCCTCCTTCCCTCCACTGTCCTGGTGTCCGGTTCACTTCGGAGGCCTCCTCATCCCAACCAGGGCAGTGACTCCACCCACTTCCAAATGCGGACCCCCAGGCGCCAACAAGGAGGGTCTTGTCCCTGGTCCCCGACGAGTGGTCCAGTCTCTGCCACCTTCTGCACCCCAGGTCCCCAGTCCCCCAAGTCTGTCCCCTGCTCAGAAGGCCTCGGGGGGTAGAAAGCATTTTCCAAGGCTCAGAGCAGAGTGGATCTGGGATGGAGAACCAAGGCCCGCAGACTCCTCTGCAAGCTTATGGGACCTTAGGGATCACCCCGTCTGTGCACCCACTTTACAGAGAAGTAGGCTGAGGCCTCCTCTCCAGCAGCCCCTCCACAGTAGGGAGGGGGTCTCATCGTACTTCGCGGTGCCCATAGTAGTGGACACAGGGCCCCAGACCCTGTCTTCTCCAGGCAGCTCTAGCGATGGCCCAGGCCAGGCAGCCCCCTGGGCACCCCCTGCCATCAGCCTGGCATCTCTCGCCTCCCTATGCTAGGGCTGGGCATGTCGCTAGGACGTCATTATCCCTGCCCCGTGGCAGAGCAGCCCCCAACCCCCTCCTTCTCACCCCTTGTTCCTCCCCCGTGTGCACTCCCCTCTGACCGCCGGCAGGACAGTCAGTGTGTGAGTGTGTGTGTGTGTGCGCGCGCGCGCGCGCACACGTGCCCTCATGGAGACGCCCAGAGGAATCAGCCCCACATGGGAAGGGGTGGGCAGGTGTCCTCCAGGATCTGAGGGGCTCTCATCCCAGAGTAAACCCCATGGGAGGGTTGAGGCTGGCGTGGGAGGCGAGAACCGTCCCCGCTCCTCCGGACTCTGCCTACCTCCCAGCCCCAGGCAGACCCTGCCTCTCCCGGCCTCATGACGTGCTGGACGCGGACCTGCCTCAGCCCAGCTCTACGAGGACGCCCCCGGGCTCTCCCCTCTGGACCGTGTGGGGAGGACCCGCTCAGAGTGATACCGGCCTCCCTGACGCGTGGCTGCCCGGCCTCACGTTCACGGCCGGGCGCGCACACAAGACCCAGGATGCTGCGTGCACGTGACCGCACCCCACAGAGCGCATGCGCAACGCCTACAGCTCCCCGCGCGGCTGGTCCCGCGTCCCACCCCCTGCTAACTGCTCTACGTCACCCCCGCTGCGTTCCCTGAGCCGTAGGCCCACCGTCCCCTGGCAGGTGGGCTGCAGGACGCCGGGCTGGGTGGGTCGGACATCTGGGGACACGCAGGTCACTGAATATACCCCCACCCACTCTCCTCGTCTCCAAGCTCCATCCCAGGGTCCAGCTCAGGGCATGGCTGGGTCAGGAGGACCTGGAGGGGGCAGTAGACACCCAGTCCGGCGTCTCCTCTGCCCCCACCCCACATTTGTCTCCTCACCGTACCCCAGACCCAAGGTCCAGCCTGTCCCTGGCTGCGGTCCTGGCTGGAGGAGGAGGGGCTGGCGGGGGCCCACCACCCCGATGGGCGAGTGTTGGGGTCACTTACTGTTATTAGGGAGCCCTCTGGGCACTCAGTGATTTCGCCCCACTTTGTAGGGGAGCAGCGGCCCCAGCACTGAAGGCCACTCAGCTCTGATGACCAAGTCCAGCCGTGAACGGGGGGCTCAGAATCATTGCTCGTCACCCTCACTGAGCCTGTGCTGACCATCAGAGGCCTTGACCTGTGTTGGGCTCCACAGCCAGGGCACCTCCTGAGTCCAAGCACTTTGGGTGCCTTTGTCTCCCTGCTCTAATCCCCAGCACCCATTCCCAAGGTCAGAATCACTGACCCCATCTTGGATGGAGCAAACTGAGGCACTGAGAGTCACCACACGAGCTTGCCTGTCACAGGGCTGTGATGAGGCCCTGCTGTGGGGTGAGCCCTGGTCAATCTGACCCCAAAGTCTGTGGTTGCACAGGAGCCCAAGGTTGTGGCCTCTGAGCCCAGCTTGGAGGTGAGTCCCTCATGGATGGGGGGGCTACAGGGAGGGACACTGCAGGCAGGGGCTCTGAGGGGGGAGGGCTTGGTGAGGTCCCTGGGGGATAAAGGCTGCAGGGAGGCTGGAATGGGGGTGAGGGGTGCACGCTGGGGAGGGCGTCTGGACCAGACCGCACAGGGCTCTGAGTGCCAGGCTAGGAGTTGGGGTCACCACTAGTTAGGAGGGATCTGGGGACATGATATCGGCTGTCCCATCGGCCACAGCAGCCTAGATCTGGAGGGAGCATAGTGGCCATGGTATTCATGCCCCCTCAAGCATGGGTCTCCAATAACCCACCAGCATGAGGAGGCTGCCTCAGTTTCCTCCTTGCGCAGTGAGGGCTGTGGGGGTCATCTGCCTCCTCCCAGGGCTGGGCACGCTCCCTGGAGGGTCCAGAGATGGCTGCTTGTCAAAGTAGCCGTTTAGGTGATGTCTGTTTCCAGAGAGTGTAAGTGAGGGGACCAAGGGGACGCCTGCCCGCCCAGCTCAGCATGGAGCTCTTGTACGTGTCGCTGTCCTCATGTTCAGGCTGACGGGGATGAGGCAGCCCCGCCCACCTGCTGGACGGAGCGTGACAGTGAGGGGCTGTGTCGCAGAGCCTGGGACATGTTACTCGTGTGTGACCCAGGCTGTCACGCGCCTGGTGGACGCTGAAGACGAGGTGCTGCTGGAGGCCGAGCTGATGCCCGAGGTCTCTGGGGATGATGAGGGCTGCTGACTCCCAGCCCCTGGGGAATGGCAGGGTCAGCAGATGCCCTGCACTGTGCAGGGACCCCATGCCGGCATCCAGCTCTGGGGGCTTCAGCCCCCTTTTGTGGTGTGGAGTGGGGAGCACTTGTCCTGGGAAGGACAGACTGGGAGAGGCTCTTAGGGAGACGGGGAGTTACCTTGTTTGCCTGGACATCTGGGGACTCTGGGTCACAGCTTATGGGTTTTTAAAAAATTTTATTTATGTTTTTATACAGCAGGTTCTTATTAGTTCTCTATTTTATACATATTAGTGTATATATGTCAATCCCAATCTCCCAGTTCATCCCACCACCACCACTCCCCCTCCCCCCTGCTTTCCAGATGTTGGAGCCGGAGGGGGCGCTAGCTCTGGAGCTGGGCCAGCTAAGCACTCTAGCTGGTGTCGGGTCCTGCTCCAGCTCCACGGGAGGTGAGAGGTCCCCTGGTGGTGCCGGCTCTTCTGCAGCTGGCGCAGAAGCTGACTAGCTCCAGAGCTGCTGCTGGAACAGACGATGAGGTTGGTTCCTGCTCCTGAAGGTGGCACCAGATCTCATGGTGAAATGCCTCTAGTTCGAGATCTGCCTTCCGTTTTGTATCTGCTTCTGCAGCTGGATCTAGCTCTTCAGATGTAATAGACTTGGTGCCGGCGCCAATTCTCGATCTCAAGATGGTGCTGAAGCAGGTCGCCGACCTGACTGCCTTTCCGTGGACCTCCCCAATGAAAGGAAAATCCCACAGTAGGTGATACGAGAGTTGGCTTCAGATTTGTCTAGTGTTGGGCCTGATGGTAACTCAGGCAGTCGTGTGAGAACTGTGATGGAGGTCGCTCAGCTCCGGAGTGGAAGCCAGGGGTGCTCTAACCCTGGACCGGTCCAAGTGTGGAGCTGGAAGGGGCTCTCGCTCTGCAGCTGGTTCCAGAGCTAGCGCTAGCTCCGCGCTCCTGCGAGATCTCGTGCTAGAGATGGACTAGCTTTATAGCCCCCACTTACTGGCTACAGGTGAGATGCCGTCTCACCTGTTAGGCTGTGACCTCCGAGGGATGGTGTCTGGGGTTCACCATCGTACTCCAGGTGCCCACACACAGTGGGAGCAGTACACAGCTGCTGAATGAATGAATGGATCCAAGAGTGTGTGTTCCAGGCCTGTCATCTGTAAATAACAGCCCTCATCTCCCAGGGCTGTTGAGAGGATCAGATGACGTGTTAACATGTTAGAGTCTACTGTGTACCAGGCACTGATGGAGGGCCGAGTGTACAGCAGTGAACAAGCACAGTCCCTGCTCGCACGGAGCTGACTGCAGCGGGGGCTAGATGAGGAAATCGGGTCACAGGCGCGTGCCCCAGCTCAGCTGGGAGCAGCAGGTCCTGCAGGCGTCCCTGTCCAGCAGCTCAGCGCCAAGCCAGGTGGGGCCTGTGGTGGAGGGGATGTGGGATCTGAGCATCCAGGCTGCCCATCTTCCCAGTGTAGCCGTTCCCCTCACTGGCCCCAGCTTTGCCCTCCATAAAGCTCGTGTGGGGTATTTGTCCCTAAGGTTCCTCTATGAAGTTGGTCTAGAATCTCTGAGACACACAAGAAGAGCTCCCCACTCTATGTCTTCCTGCTGAAACCCCGGAGAGCAGGGTTTGAGTTCTTTAGGGGAACTAGACAATGTTCTGTGAGGGGACCCCTTCTGGTCAGTGGATGAGCTGGGCCAGAAATCCTGGGCTCTGACCCCCAGTAGCCACAGAGACCAGGGCATTCATGACACACAGGTCAAGGCACTTCTTGAGGTGCTTGAGAATGGCAGCCTGACGTCTGAGGGACTGTCCAGTGAGGGTCAGCCCTGCCAGCAGTCAGGACCGGGGGAGATCTTTCCAGATCAGCGCTCAAGATCTTCCTCCCTTCACCCTGCTTCCTTATTTTCTGCCTCAATTACATTGTATTTTATCGTGTGGGTGGTCATCATTCATTTATCCTGTCCCCCTACTGGAGGGAACTGAGATGTTTCCAATCTTTTGCTCTTATGAGGCAGGTGCAGTGGATAACATGTACACACGTCAAGGGTACAGGTGTTTCTACGGGATGAATTCCCTGAACTGGAATTGCTGAGTCAGAGGGTAAATATATTGGTAATTTTGACAGATATGGCCAAACTGCCTCCATTGGAAAGAAACTTGTATTCCCATCAACAACGAATAAAAGTTCCTATTTCTACACAGCCCTTTCTAACTTATGGATTTGATCATTTTGTCATACTATGAAAAAGACAGGGCATGTTTTCCCCTGTTTTAAGACCATACTTTTTTTTGCGAAGTGTCTGCTTTTGCGCGTTTTTTTCTGTATGACTGCTTTTTTTTCTTAATTTCTAAGAGCTCTTTATATAAGGGGATCGAGCCACTTTGCCTGTGACATGAGGTACAAATATTTGTTCCAACTTTTTTAAAATTTGTTTTTATTTTTGGCTGCATTGGATCTTTGTTGCTATGCGTGGGCTTCCTCTAGTTGCAGCGAGCAGGGGCTACTCTTCGTTGCAGCGCGTGGGCTTCTCACTGCAGTGGCTTCTCGTTGCAGAGCACGGGCTCTAGGCACGTGGGCTTCAGTAGTTGTGGCTCGTGGGCTCTAGAGCACAGGCTCAATAGTTGTGATACGTGGGCTTACTTACTCCGTGGCATGTGAGATCTTCCCAGACCAGGGCTCGAACCCATATCGCCTGCATTGGCAGGCGGATTCTTAACCACTGCGCCACCTGGGAAGTCCCTGTTCCAACTTCTTGTTTCTAATTTATGTCTTTTCCTCTCGTGTATTGTTAAGATGCCAGTTCTTTCCCATTTATCTATTCATCCAACACAACCATATAAAATGCCTCAGCAGATAACTCCCTGGGGAAAGTGATGCGCTAGTAGAATGTAAAAACCAGAGGGGGGGCTTCCCTGGTGGCGCAGTGGTTGAGAGTCCGCCTGCCGATGCAGGGGACGCGGGTTCGTGCCCCGGTCCGGGAAGATCCCACATGCCGCGGTGCGGCTGGGCCCGTGAGCCATGGCCGCTGAGCCTGCGCGTCCGGAGCCTGTGCTCCGCAACGGGAGAGGCCACAACAGTGAGAGGCCCGCGTACCACAAAAAAAAAAAAAAAAAAAGAATACACATGCAAAAATTAAACAATACCAAATTACACCCAAATTCTAAAATATACATCATAAAATGAATCCAGTAATGTGATGCTATTTTTCCCTAAATGTCACCATCATTCAAGTCACGTTCTGAAACCTGACATTTTCACTCAACAAAAAGTGTGGACGATCATGTTTGTATATGTAGATTTGTTCCATTCTTCTTTTAAAAAACTAACACGTGGTATTTCAATGTATGGATAAATTAGTTTATTTAATTGCCCCCTAATTTGACATTATTTACAGTTTTGTGCCGTTACAAGTAATCTCTATCTCATTGAGCAATATGGAATGTTTCTCTCATTTCTAATACATGTTGAAAAATACGTTCTCTCAGTTCTCCATTAATCTACTGATTCAACTGTAATAGATAGAAATGTAGATTGTGTAAATAGAATACAAAAAATACATTTTTACAAGTAGAATATGTAAAAAGACCATGGAAAGGCAGGCATGTGGGTGCTCTCTGCTCCTCCCACAGCGCCAGCATCAGCACACGAATTAGAGGTGGCTCCAACTCCAGTTCCTGTCCATTCACAGGAGACAGGTGCAGGTGCGGAATGAGTGCAGAAGTAAAGGCAGCTCCAGAGCCTGAGGAATGTCCACCTGCAGCTGAAGTGTCACCCCCACCAGCAGCTCCAACGTCAGTTGCACCAGCAGCTCTGGAGTGAGGACCAGCATCTGAAGCAGCTCCTGCAGGGAGACCAGGAGATACAGCTCCCAGCGCCCCCGCAGGGAGACCAGGAGCCAGCTCCCAGCACCGCTGCAGGGAGACCAGGAGACAGCTCCCAGCGCCCCCGCAGGGAGACGGGGTGACACAGCTCCCAGCACCCCCGCAGGGAGAATCATCACCTGCTCCTCATGGAAGCCTGAAGCCAGCACAGGTACCACCACTCCTGAGCGAGAGCCGACGCCTGCACCTGCACCGGCTCCTGCAGGCAACCCAGAGCAGATGAGACTCACCATCCTTGTGGGGAGATCCCACTCGGGACCCACCCTTCATGCCAGTTTTCAAGCCACACCTTCAGCTTGCTACCCCACTAGGACTTTCCTTCCCCTCCCCTGCTATTGTGTCTGGTTATTTTTTAATTTTATTTTTTGTTTTACATTTTTACGGCATCTTATATTTCAGGTTTTAAATTAAATACAGTTTCAGGTTTTGATCTTTTAAATGTTACAGTTCATGAGCGTTAAGTACATTCGCCATGCTGTGCAACCGTCACCACTATTTAGTTGCAGAATATTTCATTCTCCTAAAGGAAACCCTGACCGAAGGCACTCACTCCGCATTCCTCCCTCCCCCAGCCCAGTGCGGCCCCTAATCTGCATTCCTTCTCTGTTCTTTTACTATTATGGATTTTATTAAATAAATGGAATCACAGACTAGGTACCTTTTTGTGTCTGCACACATATTTTGAGAGGTTGTATTTAATTTTTGTATTCTGTGTGTTAAGCAGTATTTTTGTTGTATGAAAGGGAAATCCCTGATGGATTAAAGATTAATTTATAAAATGAAGCCCTTTAGTAAATACATGCATAATGTCAGGGTAGAGACCCTGTTCTAAGTGTGACACCAGAGCCAGAAAACAGACAGGAAGTGCTTGGCTCTTCCTGTGGCCAAAATAGAAACAAGAAAATGTAGAAGCTGGAAAAACAAACCACAAGCTGGAATAGTATTCCTCAAAACCCAAAGCCAGAAAAAAGTTAACCTCCCTGTGTCCCAAAAAACGCTCAGAAATCAATTTTTTGTTTTATTGTTTTATTTATTTACTTACTTATTTTTGGCTGCGTTGGGTCTTCATTGCTGAGCGCAGGCTTTCCCTAGTGGTGGCGAGCAGGAGCTACTCTTCCTTGTGGAGCACGGGCTCTAGGCGCACGGGCCTCAGTAGTTGTGGGACACGGGCTCAGTAGTTGTGGCTCACGGGCCCTAGAGCAGAGGCTCAGGAGTTGTGGCACACGGGCTTAGTTGCTCCGCGGCATGTGGGATCTTCCCGGACCAGGGCTCGAACCCGTGTCCCCTGCATTGGCAGGCGGATTCTTAACCACTGCGCCACCAGGGAAGCCCCAATCAATGTTTTTTAAAGCGACAAAGAACAAACACACGCAATTCCAACGAGAGGAGACACACGTGGTCAGTATATGCCAGAGATGCTTGACCTCCCAACGAGGACCCACGCAACTGTGAGTCACAGCCATTTGTTCCCATGGGCTCCCCCAGAGCACCCTCTCTCCTAGTGGGTGTGACCACTGCAAAGCTGGCCCTGCCCTCCAGCCACCAGGCCCCAACACAGACTCCAGGACCAGGGACAGCTCCCCTCCCAGGTGCTGTGACCGGCTCAGGTGGGGCCCTGACCTCAGCAGTGGGGACACCAGCCTGAAGTGGGGAGATGAGCTTTACCCAGAAAGAAGGGGCCTTCCCAGTGCCCCCTGACAGCCCTTCCCAGCCCTTCCCTTCTTGGGGCCAGTGTTCCCCACTCCACACCCTCAGAAAGGCCAAGAAGCCCAGGAGCTGGATGCTGGCTCGGGGAGCTCTGCAGGGTCAGAGAGTCTGCAGATCGCGCCACACCCCACAGTCAAGGAAGTTGACCTCCCCGAGGTCCCCAAAGATCTCTGGCATCGGCTCGACCTCCAGCAGCACCTCGTCTTCAGCATCCAGCACGCCCGTGGAGCCTCGGGCACACGAGGGCTGTGTCTCAGGATCTGCAACAGAGACCCTCGCTGTCTCGCTCCATCCAGCAGGTGGACGATGCTACTTCCCACATGTCAGCCTGGACATGAGAACAGCGACACGTACAAGAGCTCCATGCTGAGCTGGGTGGGTGGGCGTCCCCTTGGTCCCCTCACTCTCACCCTCTGGGTACAGAACCCTCCTGAACGGCTACTTGAACAAGAGGCCATCTGTGGACCCTCCAGGCAGCGTGCCCAGCCCCCGGAGGAGGCAGATGACCCCATGGTCCCACTGTGCGCAGGAGGAAACTGAGGCAGCCTCCTCACCCCTGGTCACCCCAGGCTCAGTGAGGGTGAAGGGCAATGATTCTGAGCCCCCCGTTCGCGGCTGGACTTGGTCCCTCAGAGCTGAGTGACCTTCAGTGCTGGGGCCGCTGCTCCCCTACAAAGTGGGGCGAAATCACTGAGTGCCCAGAGGGCTCCCTAATAACAGTAAGTGACCCCAACACTCGCCCATCGGGGTGGTGGGCCCCCGCCAGCCCCTCCTCCTCCAGCCAGGACCGCAGCCAGGGACAGGCTGGACCTTGTGTCCTGAGGTCCTCTGCTGCCTTCAGTTCCCTCTGCCCTGTTTATGGGCCGAGCTGGACCCTGGGATGGAATCTGGGGACCAGGAGAGCGGGTGGGGGTATATTCAGTGACCTGCGTGTCCCCAGATGTCCAACCACCTAGCCGTGTGTCCCGAAGCCCACTTATCTGGATGTGGTGGTCCAAGGGCTGAGGACACGGGGGTCATAGAGCAGCTGGTAGGGTTTGGGACACGGGCGCCCGCCACGTGGGAAGCCGTTGGTGCTGCGCCTGCGCACTGTGGGGCCGGGTCACGTGCTCGCGCGGTCTGGGGGCCTGTGTGCGCGCCCCGCAGGGAACGTGAGGTCAGACCGCCCCGCAGGAGGGAGGCATCTGTGGCCTCAAGTTCATCCTCGCCCCAATCATCCAGGGCGGAGCGCCTGGACCACCACCGGGCTGGGCTGGACTGATGCCGTTTCATATCCAACTCCTCATATTACCGAAACGCAAGTCCGTGTGCCCGACGCACAGAGGCCAAACTACCGAAACATTGGAGTTCGGAGCAGAGAAAGGTTTATTGCAGGGCCATGCAAGGCGACGGGTGGCTCACGCCTTACAAACCCCAAACTCCCTGAAAGCTTTCAGCAAAGCCCTTTAATAGGGAAGGTGAGGGAGCGGACTGCTCAGCTGCTGCAGACTTACTGGTGTCAGACCCCTTGTCCTTGAGGTCAGGTCCAAGTCAGGCAATGATGCTCCTATAAATCGCCACCAAACAAACGTTACTCTCAGAAAAGGGAAGGTCCCAGGGCGCAACTTTCACTCTTTGAGGTCCAGGCCCGGCTGAGAGAAGGGGGTCCCTGCGGGGTGGGGGGATACCCTGCCCCAGAGCGTTCGTCCAGCACCCAGCCTGGGTCCTCCCGCCAGTGCCCAGGCCCGGCTGAAGAGGCAGATCTCAGTTGGCGGCTCCCTCAGGGCCGGGTCCCCAGACCCCGCCCAGCTGTCACCGCTGAGGGAGCCAGGCACCCAGGACCCAACTGGCCCTCAGACTCCTCAGGCCGCCTAAACGGTGGGGGCCGGGTCCCCCAGACCGTGTCCCATGCAAACTGCCTCTGCCATTAGGTCGCAGAGGCAGGGATGGGGGAGAGGGTCACTGCCGCCTCAGGGCCTGGGACCCCCCAGTGGGCGACCCTGGCGAGGGCTCTGGAGCCCTGCAGGACGCACCCCCAGCCTGTTCGCTGGGCCCCCCAGCTCACCTGCCAGCCCAGGGCGGCGTGAGCTGGAGGGCCCCGGGGAGGAGGCCGGGGTCTGTATCTTACCTCACTCTCCACCTGACGACCATCGCTCCCCCATCATTGGCTCAGTGTCCCGCTAAGGGTCGCTCCTTGACAGGTGCTCGCTTGGGGGCGGGGCCACTGCGGCGCTAACCAATGGCTGAGCAGGACCTTTAACCCCGCTTTAACCGGCGTTCGTGGTTTCCCGGTAACCGTTGCCTGGTAACGGGGTGGGTAACTGTGCACAGCGATGGCGGAGTGCTAAGGGCTGCGCACTGCAGCGCTCTGTTACACTCATGGGACAGTGGGAAACTGAGGCCGAGAGACAGGACTGTTCCGGGGCCCAGGAGGTGGACAGAGTCCACAGGAGCAGGGAGGGTTCCAGCCTCCCCGGCGAGCCTCAATCTCCCATGGGGTTTGCACTGGGATGAGAGACCCTCAGATCCTGGAGGACCTCTGCCCACCCCTCCCACGTGTGGCCCATTCCTCTGGGCCTCCCCACAAGGGCGCGCGCGCGCGCGCGCACACACACACACACACACACACACACACACACACACACACACTCTGACTGCCCTGTCTGGGATCAGAAGCGGAGTACATACAGGGGAGGTGAGGGGGTGAGAAGAAGGAGGTTGGGGGCAGCTCTGCCACGGGGCAGGGGTATCCAGTATCCTAGCAACATGCCCGGGCCTATAGCATGGGGAGGGGAGAACGTCAGGGCAGAGGGTCCGCAGGGTGGGCAGGGGGTCCCCAGGGTGCCCAGGGGGCTGCCTGGCTTCGCCACCCCTGGAGCTGCCTGGAGAAGACAGGGTCTGGGGCCCTGTGTCCACTACTATGGGCACCGCGAAGTTCGATGAGACCCCCTCCCTACTGTGGAGGGGCTGCTGGAGAGGAGGCCTCAGATTACTTCTCTGTAAAGTGGGTGCACAGACGGGGTGATCCCTAAGGTCCCATAAGCTTGCAGAGGAGTCTGCTGGCCTTGGTTCTCCATCCCAGATCCACTCTGCTCTGAGTCCTTGGAAAATGCTTTCTACCCCCCGAGGCCTTCTGAGCAGGGGACAGACTTGGGGGACAGGGGACCTGGGGTGCAGAAGGTGGCAGAGACTGGACCACTCATCGGGGACCAGGGACAAGACCGTCCTTGTTGGCGCCTGGGGGTCCGCATTTGGAAGTGGGTGGAGTCACTGCCCTAGTTGGGATGAGGAGGCCTCCGAAGTGAACTGGACACCAGGACAGTGGAGGGAAGGAGGGGAGCAAGAGAGGCTCTGAGGTCCCTCTCATCCCCCGGGAGCCGGCAGGTCCTGCTCGTTTGCCCCCTCGGCCCTGGTGGAACCACTGCCTTGAGGACCCCCAACAAGTTCTGTGGTTAGTTTTCTGGTCTCCTGCCTGGGGCTGCAGTTCCAGGGATGACCACCAGGGGGAAGGCTGTGCGCACTCTACCGGATGGAGCAACTGGAGCAGGGAAGGGACACGCGGGGTCATTCTGGGCGTCCCCCTGCCGCGGACCCAACAGGCACCTTTTATTGTTAGCCTCCAGGCCCACAGTGGGAGCTGCTCAGAGGCGGGAGGGGGCTCTGAGACTCTCTATAGATCATTCAGCTACCGTCCCCCCTGCACTCACCCTGAGTAGGGGCCCTGTTAGCCCTGGGGGCGGTGCTGACATGACAGATGGTCCCTGCCCTGCAGGAGCTCACAGCCTGGAGGGGCAGATGGACAAGAGCAGGAAAGCAAATCCACGTGGGAGAGAAGAGCAAGTGCTCTAGGGAGTGAGTCAGGGTCCTGGAAGGAGGGCCAGGAGCCCCCGGGGGTCTAAAAGGCTCCCTGGTGACATTGATGCCGGGACCAGAAAGACAAGAGCAGCCAGCCCTGCACACTCCGTGACAGTGAGCTGGGTGGGGGGGGGCTCAAAGGTGCAGAGACTCGGAGGCAGAAGAGGATCTGGCCGGAGAGCAGGCGAGACAGGAGCCAGTGTGGCTGGAGAGAGCTGGGAGGAGAGGAGGTGGGGGGATGGGGGAGGCAGGGCCAGAGCCGGGGCCGGAAGGACGTCCCGGTGTCTGTGCCCGGCGACAGCATCCCCTAACGTAGCGCTTACAAGGACAAACACTGACCCTCTCGGTGTCTGTGACCAGGAGGCAGGCTCAGCTCAGCTGGGAGCCTCTGCCCCGAGGTCCCCCAGGAGGCTGGGCTGTGGTCTCAGCTGAGGCTCAGTCAGGGTGGGGTCTGTCTCTGAGATCATTCTCGGGTTATTGGCGGGATTCAGTTTGGACGGGGGCTCGGGTCTTTCCTGTCTGTGGGCCGGGACCCAGTGTCGGTTCTTTGCACTGGAGCCTCTTAGGGCAGCTCGTTAATACCTGATCTTGCTTCTCTAGAACATTGGACCAGAGACAGAGAGACAGAGACAGGGAGAGAGAATGAACACAGGAGGGAGGGAACCAGGCAGAAAGTCACAGACTTTTCATAAACCAGTCTTGGAAACAACCGCCCATCCCTTTTGCCACATTCTATTTGTTTGAACCCAGTCCCAAAGCCCATCCACCCTCAGGGGAGGGATGACACAGGCATGTGTGGCAGAGGCAGGGACGCTGGGAACCGTCGTGGGGCGGCCCACCCACAGACCGAGGTGAGACGCCTGGACCTGAGTTTAAACATGACAGAGGACCTGGAAGTTTGTTGCTAGAGGGGGATGATGTCAGAGTGTCATTACTTTCACCCCTCCCGGGGGGTACTGAGAAAGAGATAGGAGGGGAAGTGACTGTCCCTAGGCCCCCGGGCAGACGGAGGCCTGTGAGAGTTGTGTTCTGTGCTACCCCAGCCCTTCCTGTGGGCCTCCCACTGCTAAGTCTGTGTAATCCCAGCCCACGGGCTTTACAGGCACTGTAGGTGTCATAGGTGTCTACGCCTGATGACGGTTCTAGGAAGTAGATGTTAGAATGACCCCACTGTGCAGGTGGGGAGACTGGTGAGGCCCTGAGAGGCACACAGCCTGTCCAGGGTCACATCACGGGTGACAAGGGGGAGCCGGGTCTGAGCCCAGCTGTGTCCCCAGAGCTGGGGTCCTGGCGGCACCCAGGCCTCCCTGTTGGTGTCACCGTGCAGGGACACAGCATGGGGTGGGGGTGAGCAGTCAGCAGCCCAGAAGGGCCCTTGGGGAGCTCATGTCTGAGCAGGAAGCCCGAGTATGGGGACCCCAGGAAGTGACCTCACTTCCCCGACAGCAGAGCCCTACAGAACTTGGAACCCGGTCACAGGCACCACATTCTAGAGAAGCCCCTGGCCAGCTCGCGGCCAGAGCCCCGGAATGAGCAACGTGTCCTCCTGCTGCGTCCTGATGTCCTGAGGCCGTGGTCACAGACGCGTCTGGCCATTTGCCTGGAGGCACCCTTAGGTGACACAGGTAGGCCCAGGGCAGCCCGGTCCCAACCAGGCCGCCTCTGGGGTCCCACCTGGGGAGCTCTGTGTCCCCTCCCCGTGTGCATGGAAGGGAGGGTTCGTGTCAAGTTGGCCTGTCCCGATGAGGAGACAGAAGTCTGGTGGGCCTGTCGTGTTGACCCCCCAGGTCAAGGTGACTGGGTGGGATGTGCGGAGCTGGGGCGGCGCCCTCTGCCCGAGGTTTATCGCCAGTCCTGGAGGTGGGTCTCACTTCGTCCCGGGTAGAGGGCTGTGCAGACACAGGTCGGTGCCTGATCTGGGAGCAGAGGGTCCAGTTGGCAGAAGAAGCATCTACATCAGGCGGGCAGGACTCTTGGGTCCTCAGGGCCACTGCCGGTCACTGTCTTTTCAGGGCTCCACTCGGGAGATCAGTGAGGAGCTTTTCGACGGGGACACCCCTCTGTTTCCCTGAGTGAGGGGCATCCTCGCGGCCCACGAGGGCAGCACAGGTTGGAGTGAGCGCCGACATGAAAGGGTCTTCCGAACGCGGACCCCAGACGGCCTGGGAAGGTCACCTGCACCTGCTCCTGTGGAGACCCAGAGCCAGCCCTGGACCCGCCAGCCCTGCAGGGAGAACCGGCTCTGGCTCCGCCCTCAATGCCGGCTCTGACCCACTCCTTCTACCTGCTCCCCCGGACCCAGAACTTTCCTTCCCCTCCCCTGTTATTTCTGTTCTGTTTTTGCTTTTTTAATTTTTACTTTTTCATTTTACATTATTTGTGATGCCTTTTCTTTTAGGCCTTAACACAATGGCATTTAATTTTTTACATTTTAAGTCGTGCACTTCATGAGCATCAAGTACATTCACAGTCACATGCATCCTTCCCCACAGTCTCGGGCCAGACTGTTTCACTCGCAGAAGGAAAGCCTGACCCAAAGCGCTCACTCCCTGGCCGCTCTCAGCTTTTGAGAAGGACCTCATTCTGTCTGCAGAACGTGTATCTCCCAGGGCCTCTCGCTTTCTGAGATGGCCCACACTCTGTCTATGGAGTGTGTATCTCCCTAAAGACAGCTACTTCTTACCTAAAAAAAAAAAAAGAAAGAAAAGAAAGAAAAAGAAAAAAACCCAAAGCGCTCACTCCCCATTCCTCCCTCTCCCAGCGCGCAGCCCCTAATCTGCTTTCTATCTCTGTGTCTTTACCTGTCTGGATGTTTCCTGTAAATGGAATCATGCTATAGGCATCTTTTTATGTAGTCTACATATTTTAAGTGGGGACTGGTTCATTTTTGTTTTTTGTTTTTATTTGAAATAGCATTTTTGTTATATGAAAGGGAAATGCCAGAGGGATTAAAGATGGGATGTACAAATTGAAGTCTTTTTTGTAAATATGTGTGCAGTCTCAGGGTAGAGACCCCTGTTCTGAGTATGGCCCCAGAGCCAGAAGACAGAAGGGAAACGCCTGGCTCTTCCCATGGCCAAACAGAAACAAGAAACATGTAGAAAGCTGGGAAGACAAACCACACACTGGAGCAGCCCTCCTCACACCCCAGGGCCAGAGAGAGGTTTGACACCCCTGTGGTCCCCCAGATCTTGAAAGTCAATGTTTTAAAAAGGGACAGAGAACACACATGTGCAGCTCCAACAAGAGGCCGCACACGTGGTCGGTACAGGTCAGAGACGCTTGACCTCCCGATGACACGCAGATGTAAAGGCCGTGGAGACGGCGCTGTCAACACCACGCCGACAGGTTTCTAGTCTGGTGGCGACCAGCCCTGGGGACAGTGTGAGGAAGCAGAGGCCCAGCAGGTCCTCTAGAGGGAAGCGTGGAAGGACACTCCTGTCTGGGAGAACAGTGCGCAGGACCCCAGAGCTCCACGGGTGCAACCCTTTACCTGCAGAGCTAATCCCAGGAGTTTACCCGCAGGAATTCTTGCACAATTTTTCTTTTCTTGTTTTTAAAAATTTATTTATTTATTTTTGGCTGCATTGGGTCTTCGTGGCTGCACGCGGGCTTTCTCTAGTTGCGGTGAGCGGGGGCTGCTCTTCATTGTGGTGCACGGGCTCTAGGCGCACGGGCTTCAGCAGTTGTGGCATGCAGGCTCAGTAGTTGTGGCTCACGGGCTCTAAAGCTCAGGCTCAGTAGTTGTGGCGCACGGGCTCTGTGCTCTGTGGTATGTGGGATCTTCCCGGACCAGGGCTCAAACCTGTGTCCGCTGCGTTGGCAGATGGATTCTTAAGCACTGCACCACCAGGGAAGTCCCTACGCGTTATTCTTATTTATATGGTCAATTTTAGAATCAAATGGTCCGGTAAGAAATATGGTTGATATTTTAATGGAATTGCATTTATAGCTTGACTTAGGGAGAATTGACATCTTTCTGGAATGCTCTATGCATAATTATATCTTTCCTTTGTTTATGTCTTTTGTTGCATCCTCAGGAGTGTAAATTTTTTTTCATAATGAGTTTTTGTAATAATTATTAAATTTATTGTTAAAAATAATTTTGAAACTGATCAGTCGTGATAGTCTCAATAGAAATCATCTTACAATTTTTCTCATAATCTATGATTACTTTTATCAATAGATTTACAAATATGAAAACTTCTTACAATCCTAGAATCAACATCTGGGTATCACCCTTTAAAAGCGTTGCTGGGGGCTTCCCTGGTGGCACAGTGGTTGAGAGTCCGCCTGCCGATGCAGGGGACATGGGTTCGTGCTCCGGTCCGGGAAGATCCCACATGCCGCGGAGCGGCTGGGCCCGTGAGCCATGGCCGCTGAGCCTGTGCGTCCGGAGCCTGTGCTACGCAACGGGAGAGGCCACAACAGTGAGAGGCCCGCGTACCGCAAAACAAAACAAACAAAAAAAAGTGTTGTTGGGTTCTGTTTGATAATATTTCAGTTAGTATTTTTACATTGATACTAAAAAATGAGATTGGTCTCTAACTTAATTGTCAGGGTTTGAAAATAAAGTCCTAACTTCATAAAAATGATGGGACGTTTCCTCAATTTTCTAGCTTTCAAACTAACTGTTCCTTAAAGTTGTGCTAGATTTTCACTGTAAAACTGCCTGGAAGTGGTGTTTTTTGGGGCAGAAAATAACTCTTTAATAATTTCTTTTTTCTAGTTTTTCTACGAAATTAGTCCATTAACATAACTCTTTCACTGTGGTTGAGTAACTTACATTTTCCTAGAAAATTACCTATTTCAGGGAAATTTTCATTTTTTTCCCGTGGGGTTAAGTAAACCTTTTTCTTTCTAATGGTTTTTTACTTTCTTCTCCTTTTGTGGTTATTTTCACAATAGCATTTATTATTTTGTGTATTTTTCCTTTTTTAATTAGGTTACCTAATGGTATATCTATTTTATTGATAGCTTTGAAGAATTACCACTTCATCAAGTATATCATTCTTCTTTCTAATTCAGTAATTTCTCCTTTTATATTTGCAACTTCTTCCTTATTCTCTCATGTTTAGTTTGTGTTTTCCCCTCATTTTCCTGTGCTACGGCTAATTAATCTCTTGTCGTTCTTTTTGTTTATTGAAATTATTTTTAGGACAGCGGGTTCTCCTGCGTTGTCTGGTTCCCCCAGATTCTGATATGCTATGTTTTCCTTTTGATGTCCTAATATTCTTCAATTTTCTCTTTTAACTCAAGCGTTGCACTGCAACTCCTCACCTTCTTGCAGTAAACAGGAACCATGGAATAGTCTAGCTCATAAAGGGGGGAGCTTCTGATTTTCATCACCCTAAAACATGAGCTGCAGCCTCAGAAAGTGTCCCTTTGCCTGGATCGTCCTCTGTGTGTCGAGTCCATCTGGTGGGGGAGGGAAGCTGGGGGACAACATGGACGTGTGTTCAGGACTCTGAGTCCCACTTTGACTCTGTGGGTAAATATATATCAGCACCACCTCAAAGCCGTAATTACCACCTGCAGCCCGAAGCACTAGGGCTCACCTCTTTCCTGCCTTACTCGGTTGATTATGAAACTTAGCTGCCTCTCTGCCTTCACTTGGGGTTGTTGGCAGGTCCCAGATGGAGCTAAAAACCGAGCCAGTGAGACACAAGGACCCATTGTGAGGAACTGCCTGAGGGGTCTGCAGAGCCTGGCAGGCACAGGGCTCAGCCTGGGCTCAGGTGGATGGCCCCACGCGAGGACTAGGAAGGCCCTGGGAGGAGGAAGTGACGTCCTGTTCCAGAGCCAGCTTCTGGCTGACCTGGCTCAAGGTCAACCTTGGCCACTAACAACGGGTGTATTTAGGTCATGTACTTGGTACTATGTATCTCATTCCTGTCACTTCTGTGAAAGGCAAAAGTGACAATGTACATGAAAGCACCTTGGAAAATCACAGGGATCATGAGAATGAGAAGCTAAATGGCCCATCC